>NC_084465.1:161434159-162034159 GCF_027409185.1 Cynocephalus volans | reverse complement strand
ATATAATTCTCTCAAGGTCCATCCATGTTGTTGCAAATGGCAGTATTTCATTCATTTTTATAGCTGAGTAGTATTCCATTGTGTAGATGTACCACATTTTCCGTATCCACTCATCTGATGATGGACATTTGGGCTGGTTCCAACTCTTGGCTATTGTAAAGAATGCTGTGAAGAACATTGGGGAACAGGTATACCTTCAACTTGATGATTTCCATTCCTCTGGGTATATTCCCAACAGTGGGATAGCTGGGTCGTATGGTAGATCTATCTGCAATTGTTTGAGGAACCTCCATACCATTTTCCATAGAGGCTGCACCATTTTGCAGTCCCACCAACAATGTATGAGAGTTCCTTTTTCTCCGCAACCTCGCCAGCATTTATCGTTCTGAGTCTTTTGGATTTTAGCCATCCTAACTGGGGTTAGATGGTATCTCAATGTGGTTTTGATTTGCATTTCCCGGATGCTGAGTGATGCTGAGCATTTTTTCATATGTCTGTTGGCCATTTGTATATCTTCCTTAGAGAAATGCCTGCTTAGCTCTTTTGCCCATTTTTTAATTGGGTTGCTTGTTTTCTTCTTGTAAAGTTGTTTGAGTTCCTTATATATTCTGGATATTAATCCTTTGTCAGATATATATTTTGCAAATATTTTCTCCCACTCTGTTGGTTGTCTTTTAACTCTTATTTTTTCAGGGTGTATATTTAAATCCTTAATCCATTTTGAGTTGATTTTAGTATACGGTGAGAGGTATGGATCTAGTTTCATTCTCCTGCATATGGATATCCAGTTATCCCAGCACCATTTGCTGAAGAGGCAGTCCCTTCCCCAGTGAATAGGCTTGGTGCCTTTGTCAAAGATCAGATGGCAGTAAGTGTGTGGGTTGATTTCTGGATTCTCTATTCTATTCCATTGGTCAGTGTGTCTGTTTCTATGCTAGTACCATATTGTTTTGGTTATTATCGCTTTGTAGTATAGCTTAAAGTCAGGTAGTGTTATGGCTCCAGCTTTATATTTTTTGCTCAGCATTGCTTTGGCTATGCGTGGTCTTTTATTGTTCCATATAAATGACTGGATAGTTTTTCCCATTTCTGAGAAAAATGTCTTTGGAATTTTGATGGGGATTGCACTGAATTTGGGTAGCATGGACATTTTCACTATGTTGATTCTTCCAATCCAAGAGCATGGGATATCTTTCCATCTTCTTGTATCCTCTCTAATTTCTCTCAGCAGTGGTTTGTAGTTCTCATTAGAGAGATTTTTCACCTCCTTGGTTAACTCAATTCCTAAGTATTTTATTTTTTTCGTGGCTATTGTAAATGGGCAGGCTTTCTTGATTTCTCGTTCTGCATGTTCACTATTGGAGAAAAGAAATGCTACTGATTTTTGTGTGTTGATTTTGTATCCTGCTACTGTGCTGAAATCATTTATCAATTCCAGCAGTTTTTTTGTAGAGGTTTTAGGCTGTTCGATATATAGGATCATGTCATCTGCAAACAGGGACAGTTTGACTTCATCTTTTCCAATCTCGATGCCCTTTATTTCTTTCTCTTCTCTGATTGCTCTGGCTAGTACTTACAACACTATGATGAATAGGAGTGGTGAGAGTGGGCATCCTTGTCTAGTTCCTGTTCTTAAAGGAAAAGCTTTCAGCTTCTGCCCATTCAGGATGATATTGGCAGTGGGTTTGGCATATATGGCTTTAATTATGTTGAGATACTTTCCCTCTATACCTAACTTATAGAGGGTCTTTGTCATGAATGAGTGCTGAACTTTACCAAATGCTTTTTCAGCATCTATAGAGATGATCATATGGTCCTTGTGTTTGAGTTTATTAATATGGTGTATCACATTTATTGATTTGCGTATGTTGAACCAACCTTGCATCCCTGGGATGAATCCCACTTGATCGTGATGAATAATTTTACGTATGTGTTGCTGTATTCTGTTTGCTAGTATTTTAGTGAGGATTTTTGCATCTATATTCATCAAGGATATCGGCCTGTAGTTTTCTTTTTTGGTTATATCTTTACCTGGTTTTGGTATCAGGATGATGTTTGCTTCATAGAATGAGTTTGGGAGATTTGCGTCCGTTTCAATCTTTTGGAATAGTTTGTAAAGAATCGGTGTCAATTCCTCTTTGAATGTTTGGTAAAATTCTGCTGTGAATCCATCTGGTCCTGGGCTTTTCTTTGTTGGGAGCCTTCAAATAACAGCTTCAATCTCCTTTATTGTTATTGGTCTGTTCAAATTTTCTACGTCTTCACGGTTCAGTTTTGGGAGCTTGTGTGTGTCCAGAAATTTATCCATTTCCTCCAGATTTTCAAATTTGTTGGCGTATAGTTGTTTATAGTAGTCTCGAATGATTCCTTGTATTTCAGATGAATCAGTTGTAATATCGCCTTTTTCATTTCTAATTTTTGTTATTTGAGTCTTCTCTCTTCTTTTTTTTGTTAGCCATGCTAATGGTTTGTCAATTTTATTTATCTTTTCAAAAAACCAACTTTTTGATTCGTTGATCTTTTGAATTGTTTTTTGGTTTTCAATTTCATTCAGTTCTGCTCTGATCTTAATGATTTCTTTCCGTCTGCTAACTTTAGGTTTGGATTGTTCTTGTTTTTCTAGTTCTTTAAGGTGAAGTGTTAGGTTGTTCACTTGCCATCTTTCCATTCTTCTGAAGTGAGCGTTTAATGCAATAAATTTTCCCCTCAATACTGCTTTTGCAGTATCCCACAGGTTTTGGTATGATGTATCATTGTTTTCATTAGTTTCAATAAATTTTTTGATTTCCTGCTTGATTTCTTCTTGGACCCATATGTCATTAAGTAGAATGCTGTTTAATTTCCATGTGTTTGTATATTTTCCAGAGTTTCGTGTGTTATTAATTTCTAGTTTTAATCCATTGTGGTCTGAGAAGATACATGGGATAATTCCAATTTTTTTGAATTTATTGAGACTTGATTTGTGACCTAATATGTGATCTATCCTGGAGAATGATCCATGTGCTGATGAGAAAAATGAATATTCTGAGGTTGTTGGGTGGAATGTTCTGTAGATATCTGCCAATTCCAATTGGTCTAGAGTCTTGTTTAGATCTTGTGTTTCTCTACTGATTCTTTGCCTAGATGATCTGTCTAATATTGACAGTGGGGTGTTCAGGTCCCCTGCTATTATGGTATTAGTGTCTATTTCCTTCTTTAGGTCTAATAGAGTTTGTTTTATAAATCTGGCTGCTCCAACATTGTGTGCGTACATATTTATGATTGTTATGTCTTCTTGATGGATCAGTCCTTTTATCATTAAGTAGTGTCCCTCATTGTCTCTTTTTATGGTTTTTAGTTTAAAGTCTATTTTGTCAGATATAAGAATAGCTACTCCAGCTCGTTTTTCTTTTCTGTTTGCATGGTAAATCTTTTTCCATCCTTTCACTCTTAGTCTGTGTGAATCTTTATGGGTGAGGTGGGTCTCTTGTAGGCAGCATATAGATGGGTCCTCCTTTTTGATCCAGTCAGCCAGTCTGTGTCTTTTGATTGGGGAATTTAAGCCTTTTACATTAAGAGTTGTTACTGAAAGGTGTTGATTTATTCCTAGCATTTTATTGGTTGTTTGGTTGTCTTAGGTGTCTTTTGTTCCTTGCTTTCTGATTTACTGTTTGGTTTCTGTGTTTGTTGGTTCCTTAGGTTGTAGATAGCGTTTTTGTTTGCTTGTTTTCTCTTCATGAATGTCATTTTTATTATACTAGTGGGTATTGATTTTTCTTGGGTTTTTTATGGCAGTGGTAGTTATTTTTCAGGAACCAAACCCAGTACTCCCTTGAGGATTTCTTGTAAGGGTGGTTGTGTGGTGGTGAACTCCCGCAGTTTTTGTTTGTCTGAGAAATATACTATTTGCCCTTCATTTCGGAAGGATAGCCTTGCAGGGTAGAGTATTCTTGGCTGGCAATCTTTGTCTTTTAGTATTTTGAATATATCATCCCATTCCTTTCTAGCTTTTAGGGTTTGTGATGAGAAGTCTAATGTTAGCCTGATTGGGGATCCCTTATAGGTGATTTGACGCTTCTCTCTTGCAGCTTTTAAGATTCTCTCTTTGTCTCTGAGTTTTGCCAATTTGACTATGACATGTCTTGGAGAAGGCCTTTTTGGGTTGAATACGTTTGGAGATCGTTGAGCTTCCTGGATCTGAAGATCTGTGATTTTTCCTATACCTGGGAAGTTTTCTGCCACTATTTTGTTGAATATGTTTTCAATGCAATCTCCATTTTCCTCCCCTTCTGGAATACCCATGACTCGGATATTTGAGCGCTTAAGGTTGTCTGATATCTCTCTCAGATTTTCTTCAATATCCTTGATTCTTTTTTCTTTCTTTTTGTCTGCTTGTGTTATTTCAAACAGTCCATCTTCAAGTTCAGAGGTTCTTTCTTCAACTTCGACAAGCCTGCTGGTTAAACTCTCCGTTTTTTTTATTTCGCTGAATAACTTCTTCAGTTCAGCAAGTTCTGCTACATTTTTTTTCAGGACATTGATTTCTTTGTACATTTCCTCTTTCAGATCCTGTATACTTTCCCTCATTTCATCATGATGTCTAGCTGTGTTTTCTTGTATCTCATTCAGTTTCCTTAGAATTATCACTCGAAATTCCTTGTCAGTCATTTCAAGGGCTTCTTGTTCTATAGGATCTAGAGTTTGAGATTTATTAACTTTTGGTGGTGTACTTTCTTGATTTTTTGTATTTCTGGTATCTTTTTTTTGATGTTTATTCATTGTGGCAGGGGGTTTCACAGTCCACCGGTTTGAGACTAATAACTAACTAGGATGTTGCTGTGGTTGCCAATATCGTATGGCAACCTCCGTGGCTGCTCAGTTGGCCTCTAGTGCCTTGTGTGTGTGGTTGCCTCGGGTCTTGGGCTCCTCCGGGGAGCCACCTTTCTGGTCAGCTTGGACTCTGCTGGGCTGGTGGATCACGTACCACAGGGTGTGTGATCGCTGTTGAGCTTTCACTTCCTGTGCAGGATTTCTCCCTGTTCCGTGTGCTCTAGCCCAGGCTGTTGGATCGTGCAGTGGCGACCCCACCGGGTGTGTGGTTTCTGTCAAGTCTCCGCCTCCCTGGCCGCACGTCTCCCCACTCTGTGCGCACTGTGCTGGGCTGGGGCATGTCTTCTGCGCCCCTCTTCTATCACCTGGGCCTTCAAGACCCTGCTCGGCACTGCCTCGCCCAGGAAGTCTACCAGGTTTCTGGTAGGCACAGATGACCGGTCGCTCTGGGTGCCTTTGTAGCACTGTGTAGATCTTTCTCAGGTCTTGTTCACCTTTGTATCCCCCCCGGTATAAATCGAGTCTAGCGCCCGCCTGCATCCAGCTCTCCGGCAGGTTCAAGTGGACCTGGGAACTCTCCTACCACACTATTCCCAACCAGAAATTGGTTAGGCTTTTTTCCGAACCGGTGGCCACAGAGATGGTAACTGCCTCCCAGTAACAGGAAGTTTACCGGGGGCCGGGGTCCAGGGTGTGGTGGAGTGACAGTCGGCCCTACCGTACTTCCTTGCCCTCCCGACACTGGCCGGGGATGCCCCACGCCACCAACCCGCCAGAGAACTGCGGAGGGAGTGGGAGGGGAGGCCGGTCCGCAGGCTCTGGGAAGCCCCGCGCCGGGCCAAGCAAGTGTGAGGGCTCAGTGGCGGCCGAGCCGGGCGGAGCTGCCTGGACCTGGGAAAATGGAGGCAGCCCCGGGGCGATGAGTGGCCCCCCAAACAGGGCTGGTCCAGGGGTCACTCACAGGGCTGTGCCAGGTCAGGCGCTCACTCTCTGCCTCTGGTTTGCCGCCTTCCCTGTTCTCAGCTGCTGCCGCCTCGGGCTGTTCAGTTGTGGCGCGGCTCGGGCGCTCCCAGGAATCTTCTTTAATGCCAGCCTGAAACCTTGAATCCTGAATAGGGCAGCTGGCCGCCTTCAGCGCGGCCCCGGCCTCCGGGATCCTGTCTGCATCCACAGCAGCCCTGGCTCCGTGTTCCCTGTTTCGAGACTCGCTTTGGCAGCTAAGAAACAGTTCTTTTCCTGCTCCACACTTCAAAGCTGTTGCCTGTAAGTGAGGCAGCCTCTCCTGCCGGGGGCAAAGTGGCGGTCACCCCCCACGACCGGCCAGCAGCAGCGGTCCTCCCTTTTTAGTTTCTTTTTAAAGATCAACTGAAGCCTATGAGGGATGAGTAGCCTTTCAGAGATGACATAGGTAGTAAGTAGTAGAACAGGAATTCACACCCAGGCCCCTTCTGAGAGAGCTGGACCACCTGTGTTCTTCCTTTCCCATAAGCTTCCTGTTCCCAGATGCCTGTTACACAAGCCCCAGACACCAGGAGAAACTTCCTCTGACCTGTCCCCAGAGCAAGCTACTGAAGAGAGAGACTGGGGTGGGGACTGGAGGGGCCCTGGAGGTGTCATTGGGGGAGAAGGACTTGAAAGGTCTGTCACGGGGACTCCCTACCCTCCCAGATGGTCAGCGGCATGGGCTGCTGCTCTTATTGCTAAAGTCAACCCCCAGACAGGCCATGGAGCTGAAAAAAAAAAAAACAAAAAAAACGAACCAAGATCAATTAGAGACTTCTGGTTTCCAATACGGAGTGTAAGGAGCTTGGAAGTCATGACTTCCATTCTCAAAACAAGAAAAAAGCTGAACAAACTGAAAATAAATAACTCTTCTTAGATTCATCAGAGAATTGAGGTCACAAGTCAAACTGCTGCCCTCAGAATTGGAGAGACAGACAGGTACAAAGAATTACAGCTTACCTGAAGGCAAGCTCAGGAGCAGACACTGACTGCTGGAGTCAGTACTGGGGTAGAAAAACCTAAACTGTAACTGATGAAGTGCTAGAGGCTCAGCGTGGATGACCTTCAGACTTACAAACTCCAGGGAGGTTCAGTCTCAGGGACCCCCACTTTCATGGGTTTTACCTCCAATAGCCCTATCATATTCTCAGGGTATAGATCAGAGGAAAATCCTCTTCTGATTCTGGCAGGAGGAGGAGAAATACAACCAGAGCATCAGTTCTACTTTACAAGAGCCTGCTCCCATGAAAAACTGTTTTACCAGAGCTTAATCTATTGGGTTATTATCAGAGCCTAATTGGCTTGGGGGAGAAGAAATGACAAACTCCAGCCTCCTCTTGACTTCCCTGTCCCATTGAGGGTGAGTTTGGGGGATACCGAAAAGCACACAGGATGGTCGCAGCCTAGGGGTACAGGCTCACTCTATGACTGACACCAAGTCATAGGACTACAGAATCTTCCCCTTCCACATGTACACCTCACCACCACATCAGTAGGGCTCTTGTATGATAACAGGGGAGTGCAACAGAAGGAACTGCATGTCTCAGCCTTTTTTTAATAAGGAGTCTCTAGAAAAACTCAATGGCAACAGTGGAGACCAAAACAACACCACCAGAGGAAATTTGGCCTCTGACACCCACAGCAATGCGAAACAGTAAGCACAGCCTAACTACTAGCCAGATAAATATTAAATCTCACACTAAAGACTTATTATCCTCTGTCCCTATTACCCAAATTATCATGTCTGGCTTTCAACTAAAATTACAAAGCAGGGGCTGGCCCCGTGGCTCACTCAGGAGAGTGCGGTGCTGGTAGTGTTGAGGCTGCGGGTTCAGATCCTATATAAGGATGGCCAATTCACTCACTGGCTGAGTGTGGTGCGGACGACACTGTGCCAAGGGCTACAATCCCCTTACCTGTCAAAAAAAAAAAAAAAAAATTACAAGGCAGACAAAACAAACAAACAAACAACAACAACAACAAAAAAACAGTTTGAAAATACAGAGCAAGCTTCAGAACCAGATTTAGGTATGGCAGAAATTTTGGAATATTCAAACCAGGAATCTAAAATAACCTATTATTAATGTGCTAAGCGCTCTTATGAAAAAAATGGACACCATGCAAGAACAGATCTTCATGCTACCCCTTAGTAGTCATGCCCAGCTTCTCACCTATGCCATCTGATCCTGCAACCAATTAATCTGTTTTCAATTGCTACAATTTTGTCATTTTGAGAATGCTATGTAAATGAAACAATAAATATGTGACCTTTTGAGATCAGCTTTTTTCATTTAGTGTGATGCCCTTGAAAGCCCTCCAAGTTGTTGCTATATCAATAGTTTTTGCTCATTGATTGTTCCTTTTTACTGCTGAAGCGTATCCTGTTATGAGTGTACCACAATCTGGTTAATCATTCACCTATTGGGGGGAATTTTGGTTGTTCCCAGTTTTGACTGTGGTAAATAAAGCTGCTATGAACAATCATACACAGATTTTTGTGTGAGCCCAAATCTTCATTTTTCGGGGATAAATACCCAGGAATGCAATTGCTGGGTCATGTGATAAGTGTATATTTAGTTTATTTAAGAAAGAGCCAAATAGTTTTCCAGAGTGGTATCTCATTTTACAATCCCGTCAGCAATTTATGAGAAATCTAGTGTCTTGGCATCCTCATCAGCATTTGGCAGTGTCACTAATTTTTATTTTAACTGTTCTAATTGGCATGTAGTAACTGTCATTGTGTTCTTAATTTGTTTTTCATTAATGGCTAGTGATGTCGAACATCTTTTCATGGCTTATTTGCCAAACATATGTCCTCTTTGGTAGAATGTCTCTTGATGACTTCTGCCCATTTACTAGTTGGATTGTAATATATATATTATACACTGCCCATGCCAAAGGACCTCTTGCTTCCAAAAGGGCTCCGGTGTTTCAACTTTTGGCTTTTGAATTCCATGGAGGGAAGATTTTTGGTTTCTACAGTGCTCAAGGTCATCTGGAGAGGTAGTCCCTTCTCTCTACGTATGCTCATCTTACATCCTGCAAGACAACTCATGAAACAATTTGAGATAGGGAAAATAAACTACTTTCAACTAGTTTTAGGAAGTTCAATTATATTTCCAAAGACCCTGTTCAAAGAATAAAAAGAAGCTACAAGCTCAGAGAAAATATTTGCAAGCCACCTAACTCACAAAGTCTTGTATCTAGAATATATAAAGAACTCTGTCTTCTACCCCCAATATATAAAGAACTCTCAAAACTCAACAGTGAAAAAAGAAACAATTTGAGCTGGCTCAAATTTTTATAAAATATATACATATATATACAATACATAAAATACACACACACACACACACACACACACACACATATGGTTTTTGTTTTTGTTTTTGCTGGCAGGTACAGGGGTAGAAACCTGGACCTTGGTCTTCCCAACACCACACTCTAACCAACTGAACTAACCAGCCAGCTCAAATTGCTTCTATTTGCTTCAGATTGCCTTGAATGCAGATGGGAGGGGAGCTGTGTTAAGGACAAGGGTAGGTGTGTGTCCAGTGCAGACTCATCACCAGACTAGCTAACATTTATGACAAGAACTCACAGCACGCCAATCACTGCTCCAAGCACTTTACACAAATTCACTCTAATCTTCACAACCCTGGAGAGCTAGCCTATTACCCCCCATTCTACAGAAGAGGGAGCTGAGCCTCAGAGAGGTTAAGCTGCTTGCCCAAGGTCACAAGGTCATAGTGCCTAACTGGGGCCTCTGGGATTTGACAGTCTGGATCCAGAGCCTGTACTAGTCGCTTGACCCAGCTGCCCCTGGAAGAACCTCCCAGGCCTTGGAGAGGTGCTGAGTGCAGAGAAGGCACTTCATACAGGAGCGACACCTTGGTTACCTGCTCTGGAGAGGAAGCTCCACCAACACTGAGAAGTCCCCATGAGGAGGGTCACCCCTCCAGGCATGTTCCACTTTCCACTCTCAGCATGGGCAGCAGTCTCCACTCTGGGAGGACACGCCATCTCTTGCTGCTGCTTCCTGTGTTTCTGGGGTGTTCCTAGAGAAAAAGCCCCGGGCTTTCTTAAATATTCCAATTCTAATCTCGGGACACCACCGACATATGTGTTCCTCAAAGGATGGGTGACTGAAGAATTGGCCTGCGGGAAGGACCTGGACCTCTGAGCCCCAAGCTGACATTCCCTTAGTGTTACCTGTTATTTGTAGCTTCAGGAGGTGAGTCTGGGAAAGGGGCAGAGCATGAAGGACTCGTGTTGTGGGTGGGGGATTTCATGATCCCTGACTTGCTCCCTGGACCTCTTCCTGCAGAGTCTGAGCCTGCCTCAGTCTCCATTCCTGACCCTGGCTTCCGCCTGCTCTTTTCTTAGTGTCCCACTGACCCCCATTCTGCTGTCCTGGTCTCTGCATGCTGAGCTTCCTCCCTCTGACCCTGTGACCACAACCTCTTCCCTTTGACCTCAGGCTCCTCCAGCAGACATCAGAATGGCCTCCTTTGTAGAGGCAGCTCCTCAGTGGTCACACTGTCACCTCTGGGTGTCTTCAGACCCACTACTGTGTCATACAGGGCCCTGGGACCCACACTCCAGTGTGGACTGAGATGGGTACAGATCCTTCTTCCCTTCAATCTCTGCTAAGCAGAACATTCAGGGACTTCTAAGGGCCTGGCCAGAGGGGCTACTCAGTACCATGCTGAGGGCTTCTTCTGTCCAAGGAGAGAAGGAAGATGCAGGGGATGCTCCATTACATACACCCCCCAAAACATATTGGCCCCAGAACACCCAGCTCAGTCCACCTCAGCCATTCTGGAGAACAAGTGGAGAAAGAGAAGTAGTTCGGTTTTGATGACAAGATCAATCTCTTGGACACATAACTAAACATAGAAAAGGAATTGAAATAAAAGTCTACATTAGTCTATCCACTGTATACCATCAACATTACCAAATAATCTTCTGTAGCAGGTATGTCATTATTTCACACACTCCGTGATCACTAACACTGTGGCGTGGTCAGATATACTTGCCAGGGGGAAGCCAGATGTCACTAAAGGACTGTGTGAATCAGTGGAAATCTTGCAACTTGCTCTCAGAGATATGGCCATCAAATGAGATATTTCATTGGATCATGATACTGTCAACGTGTATCAATACACAAAGGGGCGGTGGAAAAATTCAGTAAATTACAAACGTGTAAAAAAGTAACACCTGATGATCTCTGGAGTTACATCTCATCATCTTATCTTCAATGTCATCCTACTGCTTTCATAGGCTATCATACCTGTGTTCTTTCAGGGTAACATTCTTCATCTTAATTAGTAAATGAATCCTTTTGCAGTGGTTAAGATTTGCTTATTATAACACACGGTATTCAAATTATAAGCAAACTTTAAAGTGCTTTTAGAAATGTCTTCTTCATTTTATATTATTTCTCACTGATATTCACTGGTTTTCTGAGGGACGGGGCTGGGGAGGTGAAACAGAATGCTTAGTTCACAGCTTGTACTGGGAACTCCAGGACTGATAAAGCCTGAAATCCTAAGCTAAGGGAATCAACAGGTCCAAGCTGAGACAGTACCTGAGGTACAGAGAATGAACCAAAATTTTATTGGCGAGCCTAACAATTATGAATTTTAACAACATCAAAATATAACAAACTATAGACAGAGTTTGGGAGCAGGAAAGTTAAGCCCATATTAGAGGGCACATTAAAGTCAGCAAAGCATTTCACTCTGTTGGTCTGTTTCGTCCTTCATATATTGAGTTTGACTATAAGATCTATATTTCTTCACTGATTTTTAAAGTCTATAATTATGTCACTAAATTGAAGCTAAAAGCCTCCCTCATGGTTTTTTTTTTTCTGGAGAGAGGAAATAAGAGCAGCTGCTCATATCCAGAAGTGGGCCTGGTGCTCACAGCAATGGCACCAATGTCACATAAGGGTATGCTGAGACCATGATAATGTGAGACAAAATGAAGAAAGCTTGTCATGTCTTCTAAGTACAGAGAGAAAACAAAGTCACTGTGCCACCCAAAACATACCAAACAGTCTACGCACTTGGTTAAAATGAGTGGTATCTACTTTTTTTTTTAACCAGTAATGACTTTTCCTGGCTATAGTCTGCCCTCGCATGGATAGATAAGGTTTTTGACATACTGAATCACAAGATTGTTTTTGCTTTCAGACAGCATCCAATATAGTGACAACACCCCCCAACCCATGTTTAGACCCTCCCCCATGTCACCCAGTCAAAATGCAAGTTCTGTAATAGGCTTTTTCTAACACTATCCTACAGAGACACCTCATGGTTCCCCATGGCGTGTGTCCTCTTCTCTCACTGCACTGAGCAATAAACCCGACTTGTTCTAGGTTCGGCTTGTTCACAGGTGTGCTCCTGGTGGTCTCTTACAGCACACCATGAATACTGGAATGAACTCTTCTTACCCAGTTGAGTCTGGTACTCAGGATGTACCCCCATGCTCCAGCTCTTGCCCTAAGCTCTGCTTACTCCAGAAAGTCTTCTCTGACTCCCCCAATGAGCTCAGTTCTATTCTCCAGACCCCTTGCACTTCTTCCCTTATGACAGCCACTGCACATGTGGACATGTTTCTCCCAGTAGGCTGAGAGCTCCCTCGGGGCCCTAGTGAGGGGTGAGGTTTGCCCGACCACATCCCAGTACTTACTCTAGTGCCTATTCTAAAGCGTTTCATAAAAACTTAGTGAATGGATACAGGAATCAATGCTTTTGAATCTACCTTACATATAATAAGTCACACCAGTGTAATAACACGTTTTAAATGGCCTTAACTCTTTCAAGTAGCCAATATAACATTTTCAGAAGAATGTGTAAAAATGAAATAGCATTAAAACTTCAACCTTAATTGTGTGCAAAGAATCTTCCAAATTATTAAATCCAAGTCACTTGTTTTATAGGCCACATGTGAATATCCTTGTTGGTTTTGAAATTCTTCAGTGTAAAACTTAAGTGTTTACAGAATACAAATTAAAGTGCAATTTTACTTCAAAATATTCTTTCTATTACAAGACAAATTCATTTTTAGAAAAACCATACCAAAAGAACGTATTTCTTTAACTTAAATCTGCAACTTGCAACACATATTTGTTTTTAATTTAAATTTTTAAATTACTATTAACATATTCATTCTTACAAATCATGATATTTGTTTATGCCCTTTGCCTGACTTATCACTTCCCCACCCCCCTCCCTCCCTCCCTCCCATCTCTAGTATCAGAGGAGAGAACAAACCTAAGGAAACTTCAACATATTGTTGTGGTCTTTTCTTCTTTTCTTCCTTCCTTTCTTCCTTCTTTTCTTTCTTTTCTTCCTTCCTTTCCTTTCTCTTTTCTTTTTCTTTCCTTCCTTTCTTCTCTTTTTCTTTCTTTCCTTTCTTCCTTCCTTCCTCCTTTTCTCCCCCTCCACTCCCTCCTTCCCTCACTTCCTCCCTTCCTAGCAACCTGTTATGAGTGAGAATATGTGGTATTTCTGTTTCTTTCTCTGGATTATTTCTCTTTACATAATTTTCCCCAGACTCATCCATGTTGTTGCAAATGGCAGAATTTCATTCTATTTTATGGCTGACTAATATTCCATTGTGTATATGTACTACATATTCTTTATCAAGTCATCTATCGCTTAGGATGGTTCCATATTTGGGCTACTGTAAATAGAGCTGCAATAAACATGGGAGTGCAGGTATCCCTTCGACATGATGATTTCCACTACTTTGGATATATACCCAATAGTGGGATTGCTGGATCTTGCGGTAGCTCTATCTGTAGTTGTTTGAGAAACCCATTGTTTTCCATAATGGCTGTGCTGATTTACAGTACCACTTATGGGGTAGAAGAGTTCACCTTTCCCTGCATCCTCACTAGCACTTGTTATTCTTGGTCTTTTTAATAATGGTTAGTCTAACTGGGATGACATATCTCAATGTGCTATTGATTTCCATTTCTCTAATGACTAGAGATGCTGAGCATTTTTCATGTATTTGCTGGATATTTGTGTGTCTTCCTTTGAAAACTATCCATTCATCTCCATTGCCCATTTTTTAATTGGATTATTTGGTTTTTTGCTGTATAGTGGTTAAGTTCTTTGTATGTTCTGGATATTAATCCCTTGTCAGGTGTATAGTTTGCAAATATTTTCTCCCATTCCATAGGTTGCCTTTCTGCTCTGTTGACTGTCTGCTATGGAGAAGCTTTTTAATTTGACATAATCCCATTTATTTTTTTCTTTTGATGCTTGTGCTTTTGGGGTCTTATTCATAAAAGTCTTTGCCCAGTCCTATTACCTGGAATGTTTATCCTATATTTTCCTTTAGTAATTTTCAAGTTTCAGGTCTTATACTTAAGACTTTAATCCATTTTGAGTTGATTTTGGTAGATAGTGAGATGTACAGATCCAGTTTCTCTTCTCTGCATATGGATGTCCAATTTTCCCAGCACCATTCACTGAAGAGACTGTCTTTTCTCCAATGTATGCTCTTGCTGTCTTTATCAAAGATCAGTTGGCTGTAAGTACGTGGGTTGATTTCCAGGTTTTCTATTCTGTTCCATTGATCCAAGTGTCTGTTTTTATGCCATTATCATGACATTTGGTTACAAAAGCTTTGTAATATAATTTGAAGTAAGGTAGTGTTATGTCTCTGGCTTTATTTATTTACTTATCTGCTTAAGATTGCTTTGGCTATTCGGGATCTTTTGTTATTCCATATGAATGTTTGGATTGCTTTCTCTGTTTCAGCGAAGAATGTCATTGCTATTTTGATGGGGGTTGCATTGAATCTATAGATTGCTTTGGAGAGAATGGACATTTTCACAATGTTAATTCTTCCCTTCTGTAGTGGATTAAATTATGTTCCCCCCAAACTCACTAAAGCTTGAATTGTGTCTCCCAAGTTTTATATATTAGAAACTCGATCCTCACTGTAACTGTTAAGATGGTGGGAAAATCCTATTGTGCTAATTGAAAGGTATATTGAAGAGGTGATTGGATTGTAGGACCATGCCATAGTGGTGTATGGATTAAAAATCTTGGTCAGGGGCATGGTTCTGAGGGCTTTAAAAGAAGAGGAGAGTCTTTCTTTCGCTCCCTCTGCTCTCTCTGCGGCTGCTTCCACCATCTTACAATGTGAGACCCCTGGGTCACTGTCGCCAACACCAGATGGACTTTGGACTTCCTAGCCTCAGAAACCGTAAGCAATAAATTTAGTTTTCTTCATAAATCACCCAGTTCCAGGTATTTTGTTATAAGAAACAGAAATAGGCTAATAAACCATCCAAGAGTATGGTGTGTCTTTCCACCTTTTTGTGTCCTGTTTAATTTCTTTCAGTAGTGTTTTGTTATTCTCTTTGTAGAGATATTTCACCTCCTTGGTTATATTGATTCCTAGGTAGTTTATTTCATTGGCAACTATTGAAAATTGGCTTGCTTTCTTGATTTCATTTTCTGCTAATTTGTTATTGGAGTATAAAAATGCTACTGATTTTGGGGTGTTGATTTTGTATCCTGTGACATTACTGAAATTGCTATTCAGCTGTAACAGTTCTTTGGTAGAGTCTATAGGTTTTTCTATATATAACATCATGTCATCAGCAAACAAGGACAGTTTGACCTCATCCTCTCCAATATTGATGCACTTTATTTCTTTTTCTTGCCTGACTGCTCTAGCTAGTACTTCCAAAACTATGTTAAACAGGAGTGGTGAGAGTGGGCATCCTTGTCTTATTTCTGTTCTTAAGGGAAAAGCAGCTTTTCCCCATTCGGGATGATATTGGTGATTGCTTTGTCATAAATGATTTTTATTGTATTGAGATAATTTCCTTCTATACCTAATTTGCTGAGAGTCTTAATCACAAAGGGATGTTAAATTCCTTTTTTTGCATCAGTTGAGATAATCAAATAGTTTTTGTCCTTGATTTTGTTGATATGATGTGTCACATTTATTGACTTGCATATGTTGAACCAACCTTGCACCCCTGGAATGAATCCCAGTTGATCATATGTATAATTTTTTTTTTTTTGATGTGTTGCTGTAATCTGATTGCTAGTATTTTGTTGAGGATTTTTGCATCTATGTTCATCAAGGGTATTGGGCTGTAGTTTTCTTTTTTTGTTGTGTCTTTATCTGGTTTTAGTATCAGGGTGATGCTAGTCTCATCAAATGAGTTTGGGAGAATGTTTTCCATTTCAATTTTTTGGAAAAGTTTGAAGAGAAGTGGTATTAACTCTTCTTTAAAGGTTTGCTAAAATTCAACTGTAAAGCCATCTGGTCCCGGACTTTTCTTTGTCAGAAGATTTCTGATTAGCACTTTAATCTAATTCATTGTTATTGGTCTGTACAGGTTCTCTATTTTTTCTTGGTTCAGTCTTGGTAGTTTGTATGTGTCCAGAAATTTATCCATTTCCTCCAGATTTTCAGATTTATTGGTGTACATTATTTATAATAATCTCTAATGATTCTTCATACTTCTGTGGTATCAGTTATAATGTCTTCCTTTTCATTTCTGATTTTTGTTATTTGGATCTTCTCTTTTCTTTGTTTTGTTAACCCAGCTAATGGTTTGTCTATTTTATTTATCTTCTCAAAAAAACCACAATTTTTTTTCATTGATCTTTTGTATTTTTTGGGGGGGGTCTCCATTTCATATAGTTCTGCCCTTATCTTGATTATTTCTTTCCATCTACTACTTTTAGGTTTGTATTGTTGTTGTTTTTCTATTTCTTTGAGGGGTAGGGTTAGGTTATTTATTTGAAATATTTCCATTCTTTTGATGTGAGCATTCATTGCAATAAACTTCCCTCTTAGTACTGCTTTGGCAGTATCCCACAGGTTTTGGTATGATGTATCTCTATTTTTGTTAGCTTCAAGAATTTTTTTGATTTCCTGTTTAATTTCTTCTTTTACCCACAGATCATTCAGGAATCTGTTATTCAGTTTCCATGCTCTTGAGTAGTTTCCAGACTTTTGCTTATTATTGATTTTCAGTTTTAATCCATTGTTTTCTGAAAAGATACTTGGAATGATTTCAATGTTTTCAAATTTGCAAAGACTTCATTTGTAACCTAGTATGTGGTCTATCCTGGAGAATGTTGCAGGTGCTGATGAGAAGCATGTGTATTCTCTAGTTGTTGGAGGAAATATTCTGTAGATGTCTACTAGGTCCAACTGGTCTAAGGTATAGTTTAAATCCTATGTTTCTTTGTTGACTTGTTGCCTGAAAGATTTGTCTAATGGTAAGCAAGGGGTGTTCAGGTCACCCACTCTTACTGTATTTGGGTCTATCTCTTTTTGTAGGTCTAAGAGTGTTTGCTTTACATATCTAGGTGCTCCACTGTTGGATGCATACATATTTATGATTGTTGTGTCCTCTAACTGGATAGATCCCTTTATCATTACATAATGGCCTTCTTTATCTCTTTTTACGTTTTTTGGGTTGAAGTCTATTTTATCCAATATAAGAATAGCTACCCCTGCTCATTTTTGGTTTCCATTTGCATGGTATATCTTTTGCCATCCCTTCACTTTTAGTCTGTGTTTGTCTTTATAGGTGAGGTGGGTCTCTTGAAGACAGCATATAGTTGGGTCTATCTTTTCAATCCAATCAGTCAGCCTGTGTCCTTTGAATGGGGAGTTTAATCCATTTACATTTAGGGTTGTTATTGATAAATATTGCTTTACTCCTGTCAATATACTGCTTTTTGTTTCGATGAGTTCAATCATTTGGCCTTTTCTTCCTCTTTTATTTTTCATCTTCACTGTTAGATTTTTGAGGTGACATTATACAGCTTATTTCTCTTTCTCATTTGCATTTTGGTTTTAATGGTGCATTTTGCTCTTTCTTGTGAATCTGTGATATTGATTATCATTTTTCAGATTCAGGATGCAGTTTTCCTTTTAGTATTTCTTGCAGGGCTGGTTGAGTGATAGTGAACTCTGATAATTTTTGTTTGTCAGGGAAATATACTATTTCTCCATCATTTCTGAAGGATGATCTTGCTGGATATAGGATTCTTGGCTGGCAATTATTTTCTTTTAGTCTTTTGAATATATTATTCCATTTTCTTCTTTCCTGTTAGGTTTCAGTCAAGAAGTGTGCTGTTATAGTCTGATGAGGACTCCATTATAGGTGACTTATTGCTTTTCTCTTGCTGCTTTCAAAATTCCCTCTTTGCCTTTGAGTTTTGCCATTTTGACTATCATGTGTCTTTTTTTTTTTTGTCTTTTTCGTGACCAGCACTCAGCCAGTGAGTGCACCAGCCATTCCTATATAGGATCCGAACCCGCGGCGGGAGCATCGCCGCACTCCCAGTGCCGCACTCTCCCGAGTGCGCCACGGGCTCGGCCCTTTAAGAGGATCTTTGGACTTCCTGAATCTGATGGTCTACATCCCTCCCTATACCTGTGAAGTTTTCTGTTATTACTTCCTCAAATAAGGTTTCAATGCCTTTTCCTTTTTCCTCCCCTTTTGGAATATCCATGATTGATTTTTGTGCACTTGATGTTGTCTACTAGCTCTCTTAAATTTTCTTCATTTTTTAAGATTCTTTTTTTCTTTTTCTTGTCTGCCTCGGTTATTTCAAAAAGACCATCTTCAAGTTCTGATATTCTTTCTTCTGCTTGCACTAACCTGCTGCAAAAGCTTTCTGTTCTGTTTTTTATTTCATTGAGAATTCTTCATCTCTAGGAGTTCTGTTACATTCTTTTGTAAGTTATTAATCTCTTTGTAAATTTCCTCCTTCATGTCCTGGATACTTTTTCTTGTTTCATTGTGTTCTCTAATTGATCTCTTATTTCTTGGAGTTTTCTTAAATTCAGTGCTCAGTATTCCTCTTCAGACATCTCAAGGCTTTTTTGCTCTATGGGGTTGGTACTTGAAAAATACCATATTGCTTTGGTGGTGTCATATCTTCTTGTCATTTGTAGTTCCATTATTTTTACTCTGATGTTTGGCCATCTGGTAGAACACTTATTTCTTGTATCACTTTGAAGTAGGCTATGAGGGGGAAGAACTCATACTCTGTAGTTTCTGCTGGTGACTCTTCTTTTATCAATACAGTTAAGTGTGCAGTTGGCTGCCTTAGCTCCTGTTTGGTCAGTGTGTGGGTCCTGCATGTGTTCAACTGTGTGGCCCATGTGGTGGTTCAGTGGGGCCTTCATGCCCCTCCAGTGCTTCGGTGTGGGTGGGGCCTGTGGCTGCATCACTCCCTGGGTGCGGCTCAGGTCCTGCACATTCTCACCTGTGTGGCCCATGCGGTCAGCTACATCTATTGTAAACCTATCCTTCTAAAAACAAGGAGCAACTATCTCTTCTTTAATATGCTAAAAAGTCTGTAAAACCAGTTGTTTATTAACAATCATATGTAAGAGAGTAGTGATAAATAGTTCTCCATGCATTCTTTCCTCTTTAAAAGTTATTTTTGAATTATTGAAAATAATTGAAAATGTTTCAAAACACTTCTTGTTTAGAAGATGTTTAAAAGAGAAGGCAGAAAAATATGACTGCATGCTTCCTGCCTAACAACTTAACTTCAGCTACAAATAAACACATAAAGATAGATGTTTAGCTCAGTTGGTTAGAGCACCCTTGTAATACAAAGGTCATGGGTTTAGATCCCTGTACTGGCCACCTGGAAAAAAACCCAAAAAACTAAAAACTAAAAACAAATACACATACACACACAGACATATGTACATGCGTGTGTGTGTACATATGTGTGATTATGTATTTTGACATACTTAGATTTGTATTACCTGTTTCATTTTTTTTTCCTGGGAAATACTGTTTCATTATTCTACAAAACATGGCACTTCATAACTAATCAGTAGATTTGCAGCCCAGCTATCTGTTCTACTTCTCTGTAGCAGTTACAGCCAGGTCTGCCTGTCCTTGGGTTTGGGGAATTCTCTAGCTGTTCCTCTCCACTGGCAGCATCTCCAGCTCACTGTGATGTCCATGGTTTCGCCCCTAATTCTCCAGAACTTTCATGAGCATGAAGAGAGATTTCCCCTCAGGAAAACACTGGATAGCTTTGCTGCTGATCAACTATGGGCTTATAATGAATGATCAATCCATGTGATTTGTCTGTAAACCTGAAAGGGCACATTGAATACTGTTCTTTTTTCTCAGAATAAGTGAAGGTATACTTTATTATTGAAAACAAAAATTCACTAAAAGATACTTATGAATAAATAGGAATCAAGAACATTTTGTCTAGCCTTAGATCCCAAAGATTTTTTCCTAAAAAATTTTTTTGAAAAGGTTTATATACTATTACATTTTATATTTAACTACGATCCATTCAGTTAATTAGCATGTAAGGTGTGAGGTTTAGGTTGAGATTTGTTAGCCTGCAAATGTCCATTTTCTCCAAACCATTTGTTGAAAAGGCTATCCTTCCTCCTTCGCTCGTTTTTGTATCTCTGACAAAAATGAGCTGGACATATTTGCATGGCTCCATTTCTGGGTTCTTTTGTTCTGTTCCACTCATCAACTGGTCATATCTCACTAATATCACTGTTACACCTCCCCCTGTGTAACGGAGACAATAAAAAGAATTATGTGATTACTCAAAGCACTATGTATGCATTGAGAAGCCCAGAAGGACTGTACTTCAGTAATTTCCCCATTAGGAGGAGAAAACTGAATGTCACAGTAGCAATTCAAAGATAACCTCTCCCTTTTATTGTAAAGACAAGGAAGTTGCACAAGAAAATTCAGTAGATTTAATCATTATAAAAAACACAAGGATATGGGCAGAATTATGGCTAAGTACAGAACAAATGGAAACTAGTAACATAAGTGAAATAGACAAAGTGACATTCCATAATGCAATTTGTAAAAAGTTAAGTTGATCCACCAACAAAAGCTTTTTCTTAGCAAACGCTGTCTTTTCTTACAGCAATTTCCTTAGTATTTTTACACAACAATCAACCAACTTTCTTAACATATCAATTGGTAAATTAACCAAGGACATCTGTCCTTGAGCCAGCAATTTTGCTGTGTTACAATTCTTTATCTACAACAGAGACTTTAGCCTGGGGAAAGTTTCCTGTCTTTTGCAAGCTTAACATTTCTATATGTAATTTTTAAAAGTTAGGTTATACCTGAAACTACAGGGCTTTGGAAGCTAGGCCCTGTCAAATACATTTGCTTTATTAATGTTAATACACTCCACATATCACACTAGCAGAGGATAACTAAAGGAGCAGAGGACTTAAACAACATGATAAGTCAACTAGATCTAACAGATGTCTATGAAACCCCTTACCCAATAACAACAACATACACATTTCTCTCCAGTGCATGTGAGACATTTTCTGGGACATACCGTAAATTAGGCCACAAATTAAGCCTCAAAAGACTTTAATAAATAGACATCATACAAAGTATCTTCTCTATCTACAATAGAATGAATTAAAAAATCAATAAGAAAAGTAAAACTGCGAAAATCACAAATTTGTGGAAATTAAACAACAGAATCTTAGATAACTAATGGAAAAAAAAGAAGAAATCAGAAGAAAATTTAGAAAATACTTAGAGATGAGTGAAAAAAATAAAACACACGCAAACTTATGGGACATAGTAAAAACAGTTCTAAAGGGAAAATGTAAAGGTATAAACACCTACATTATAAAACAAGAAAGAGATCAAATCAGCAACCCAACTTTACAGTCTTAGAAAATAGAAATAGAAGACGAAAACAAACCCAAAGCTAGTAGAAGAAATAACACAATAATTAAAGCAGAGATGAAGAAAATAGAGAAATTAATAAAATCAAATTGTGGTTCTTTGAAAAGATCAAGAAAATTGACAGCCTTTAGCTAAACACTTAGAAAAAAGAGAAAAGACACAAATTCCTGAAATCAGAAATTAAAATGGGACATTCTACTGATTTTAGAAAATGAAAAGGATTATCAGAACACCATGAACAATTTATGCCAGCTAATTGGATAACCTAAATAAAATGAATAAATTTTTAAAAACACAAAACTTACCAAGGCTAAATATAAAGCAATAGAAAATATGAATAGACTTATAACTCCTAAGTAAACTGAATCACAATTAAAAATATCCCTACAAAAAAATCCTTGGATGTGAAGTCTTAATGGATAAATTCTAGCAAATATTTAAAGAAAAACTAAGTCCAGTCCTTTCTAAAACTTTTCCAAAAGATTAAGGAAGAGGGAACACAGCTATCTCAATTTATGAGGTATTCATGACCCTGATACCAAAGTCAGAGAAAGACACTACAAACAGTAAAGCAAACTACACACCAATATCACTTATGAATATACATGCAAAAATGCTCAGCAAAATATTAATAAACCAAATTCAGCAGTATATTCAAAGGATTGTACACTAAGACCAAGTGGAATTTATTCTTGAAATGCAAGGATGGTTAAAAACACAGTAAAGTCAATGTATAAACCACATTAACAAATTGAAGAACATCATGATCATTTCAGTTGATGTCAAAAAAACATTTGATATAATCCAATACTCTTTCATGATTTAAAAAAGTCAATAAAGTAGAAATAGAAATAAACTACATCAACATGACAAAAGCCTTTTGAGACAAACCCTGAGAAAACATCATACTCCATGATTAAACACTGAAAGCTTTTCCTGCAGAAAAAATGTTCACATTTGTCACTCACATTTCTGTACAAAGTTACATTAATCAAAATAGTGTGTTACTGGCATAAAGACAGATGTACAGACCAATAGAATATAATAGGAAAAAAAAGCAGAAATAAAACCACATATATACTCAAGTGATTTTTGAATAGGGTTTTAATACCAGTCATTGGAAAATGGACTATCTTTTCAACAAGCAGTGCTGGGGAAACTAGAAATCAACAAGCAAAAAAATAAAGTTGGACCCTTATCGATCGACTCAAAATGGACCACAGATCTGAATGTTAAGACCTAAAACTGTAAAACTCTTAAAAGAAATATAAAATCTCACAAAGTTGAATTTGGCAATGATTTCTTGAATAGGAGAGGAATGGTGGTGATAGGTGCACAGGCAACTTCAAGAAATTGAGAAATTAGACTTCATTAAATTTTTTTTTAATTTGCACATGGAAAGATGATAGAATCAGACTAAAATGGCAAGCCACTGAATGATAGAGAATATCTGCAAATAATATATCTGGTAAAGAATATCCAGAATATGTAGTGAACTCCTAACTCAAGAATGAAAAACCAAGTAACCCCATTTGAAAATGAGCAAAGGACTTCAATGGACATCTGAGTCAGGGAGATATACAAATAATCAAACATATGAAAAGATGCTCAATATCACTAATTATTAGAGAAATGAAAATCAAAACCACAATGAGATATCACTCCACACTTATTTGGATGGTTACATAAAAAAAAAAAAGTTAAAAAATAAAAACAAAAACAAAAAAGCAAGTGTTGGTGAGAAAGTGGAGAAACTGGAAATCTTGTGTACTGTTGATGAGCAAGCATGTAAAATGGCAAAGCTGCTGTAGAAAATATGGTTTCTCACAAAGTAAAAATAGAATCACCACATGATCCAGCAACTGAACCTCAGGGAATATATTCAAAAAATATGAAAGCACAATATCAGATATGTTTGCACATTCATGTACAAATGTAATGTAGAAGCACTATAAACAATAGCTAAAATGTGGAAGCAACCCAACGATCCATTGACAAACAAATGGATAAGCAAAATGCAGTATATTTTCATAGAATAAAATATTATTCATCCTTAAAAAGGAGGAAAATTCTGCAATATGTTACAACATGAATGATCCTAGAGGACATTATAAAATAAGCAAATTACAAAAAGAGAAACACTGGTTTCACTTAGGTGAGACAGAAAGTAGAATGGTGGCTCCTTGAGATGGGGTAGGGGAGGTGAGAAATTATTTAACAGGTACAGAGACTCAGTTTTACAAGATGAAAAGAGTTATAAAGATGGATGGTGGTGAAGACTGCACAACATTACAAATAAATTTAATAACACTGAATGCATAAAGGTGATTCATTTTGTTACGTATATTTTACAATAATACAAATATTAGAAAGAAAAATATTTTAAACAAAAAACAAAGTTTCTCAGATGAACAAAAATTGAGGGAATTTGTTGACAGTAGCCTTCACTTCTAGATATGTTTAAAGAAATTTTTCAGAAAAAGGCAATTGATATAGGTCAGAAACTTAGGTCAACAGAAAGGAAGAGCATTAGAGAAGGAATAAGAGAAGGTAACAAAACCTTTGTTTCCTGTGCTAAATTAATTTTACACATAAAAATTTCCTCAAAATAATAACAGAATAACAATGTACTTCATGATTATACCTTACATAATGAATGACAGTAACAATTCAACTAACACAAGGGTGAAATTAAGAATACTTCATTATTATAATGTACCTGTACTACCAGTTAATTGCTAGAGTAGCTTTAAAAGTGGACTGATTTACACATTGTGGGAATTCCTGAAGGAGAAGAGAGAGTGAAGTGGTCAGAAGAGATATTTGAAAAAATAATGGCTGAAAACTTCTCAGATTTGATGAAAAACATTAATATAAACATCAAAGAAGCTCAATGAACTCCAGGTAAGATGAACTCAAAGAGACCCACACTGAGACACATAATCAAGAGATCCTCAGTAAGATGATCAGAAGATTTATCCTCAGAAATTTTGGAGGCCGGAAGGCAGTGGGCTAATATATTGAAAGTACTAAACAGAAAAATCTGTCCACCAAGAATCCTATATCTAGCAATACTGTCCTTCAAAGTGAGGGAGAAATTAAGATACTCCCAGATAAATAAAAGGTAAGGAAGTTTGTTGCCAGTAAACTGCCCTTCAAGAAATGCTCTAGAGAGTACAGAAGGGTGAAATGAAAGGATACTAGACAGTCACTTGAAGCTCTATGAATAAAAATCTTCATTAAGAAAATTAATTGGCAATTATAAAAGCTGTATTATTTTAACAGTGGTTTGTAACAAATATTGCTTTCTGCAAAATTTAAGAAATAAACTCATTAAAAAATGATCAGTCTGAAAGATAATATTATTATAACTTTACTTTGTAATTCCATATTTTGTTTTCTATATAATTTAAGAAACTAATGCATTTTTAAAATTATTCATTTATGTTTTGGGGCACACAATGTACAAAACTGTAATTCTGTGACATTAACAACTGAAAAGGGTGGAGAAGAAGCTGTAAAGTTTGTATGTTATTGAAGTTAAGCTAGTGCAAATTTGAATTAGAGTGTTATAACTTTAGTATATTAAATGTAATCCCAATGGTAACCACAAAGGAAACACCTATAGAATACATACAAAAGGAAATAAGAATGGAATTTAAATATTTCAGTACAAAAAGTCAACTAAACACAAAAAAAGATAGTAAGACAGGAAATGAGGTGCAGAAAAAGGTGTTAGTATACAGAAAACATCACAAAATGGTAGAAGTAAATCCTTTGTTACCAGTGATTACTTTATATGTAAACAGATTAAACTGTCTATTCAAAGGCAAAACTAGCAGAATTAGTAAAAACATATGATGCATCTATATGCTCTCTACAAGAGACTCACTTTATATTCAAAGAGACAGACAGAACCTTAAAGAATGAAAAAAGACAGTCCATGCAAATAGTAACAAAATAAAGCAGGGGTGGCAATACTAGTATCAGACAAAATAGATTTTAAATCTAAAAAAAAGGACTTTATATATTAATAAAAAGATCAATAGAAGAAAAAGATACAATAATTTAAAACATTTATGTACCTAATGACATGCCATCAAAATATATGAAGTAAAAACTGACAGAATTGAAGGGAGAAGAAATTCTACAATAATAGTTGAATACTTCAATACCCCATTCAAAATGAACGGAACACCTAGACTCAGGATACTAAGGAAAGAGAGGACTTAAAAAACTCGATAATTCAACTAGATCTATACAGAAGATAACTAAGGAAATAGAGGACTGAAACAATACAACAAACCAACTATATGATATATAGAACATTCTACCAATAACAACAGCATACACATTTTGCTCAAGTTCACATAGCATATCTTCTAAGATGGACCACAAGTTAGGACATAAATTATGTCTCAATAGACTTAAAAGGATAGAGATCCTACAAAGTGTCATCTCCAACCATAAAAAATTGACTTTAGAAATCAGTAAGAGAAATAGAAGTGGAAAATCTACAAATCTGTGGAAGTTAAACAACACCATGTTAAGCAACCAACAGATCAAAGAAGAAATCAGAAGGAAATTAGAAAATACTTAGATATGAATGAAAATGAAATTACATCATGCCCAAACTTATGGGACACAGCAAAAGCAGTTCTAAGGGTGAAATTTATACCTATAAAGAGACAAAAAAGATCTAAAATCAACATCCTAACTTTACAAATTAAAAAACTAGAGAAAAAAAAAAAAAAAAAACAAACCCAAAGCTAGCAGAAGAAAGGATATAATAAAGATTAGAGCAGAGATCAATGAAATAGATCCCTGAACACTGAAAGAACTAATACCAATCCTTCTCAAACTTTTCAAAAAAAACTGGAGGAGGGAACACATTCTAACCTATTCTGTGAGGTAATCATTACCCTGATACCAAAGCCAGACAAGACACTACAAGAAAAGGAAAGTAGAAGGCAATATTCCCATGAACACTGATGCAAAATCTTCAATAAAATACTAGCAAAATGAATTCAGCAGCCTATTCAAAGTATTATAGATCATGACCAAGTCAGATTTATTCCTGGAATAGAAGGTTGGTGCCACATACAAAAAAATCAATCAATGTAGTACATTACATTAATAGAATGAAGGGGGGAAAACCACATGATTATCTCAATTGATGCAGAAGCATTCAGTATAATTCAACACCCTTTCACGATAAAAACACTCAAAAAAGTAGGCTAGAAGGAAAATACTTCAACATGATAAAAGCTGTGAAAGTATTCAGAATCAAAATGGAGTCATTTGTGTTCTAAAATCCCTAACAAACAGAGCTGGAAAAAGGCTATGAAGCATAGCGGGCAGGGTGGGGGAGGGGAAGCACAGGGGGAGGACAGTTTTCACGCACTTACACCTGATAACAAGAACTATCACAAAAGACTCTGCAAAGCCACAACCTGGCACAGAAGCCATCACCACCTTAATAGAAATTACTTCTGCAAAGATATTGCCCAGCAACTGCCTGTCAAACCTTGATCTAATGTTTATTCCATTAGGTCTAACAGTAATTGCTTTATGTAACTGGTTGCTTCTGAGTTGGTGGCACATATATTTCCAATTGTTATATCCTCTTGTTGAATTGATCCCTTTATTGTTGTATAATTTATTTTTTTACTTTCCTTGACTGGAAGTCTATTTTATCTGATATAAGTATAGCTACTCCTGCTCTTTTTTGGTATTCATTTGCATGAAATATCTTTTTCCATACCTTCATTTTCATTCAGTGTGTGTCTTTATACGTTAAGCGAGCTTCTTGTAGGCAGAATATTGCTGGTTCTTGTTTTAAAATCCATTTAGACATTTTGTGTCTTTTAAATGGGGGCATTTAACCTGTTTACATTTAGACTTATTCTTGATATACAGGAACTTCTTGTTGCCATTTTGTTACTTTTTTATGATTACTTTGTAGATCCTTTTTTCCCTTTTTTATGACCTTACTGTCTTCCTTTGTGATTGAGCAGTTTTCTCTAGCAGTATATTTTGTTTTCTCACTATTTATTTTTAGTATGTCTCATAAGTTTTTGTGTCACTTACAAAAAACATGTTATAGCTACAACAGATTATTTCAGACTAATAATTTTGTTATTTAAGAAAAAAAAAAAAAAAAAAACAACCAAAGGAAATTCTGCTTTGGCATCATACCCCACCACACACTTTTTGACATTTTATTGTTTCATGTTACATCTTTTAATATTGCCTATCTCTTATATGATTGTTGTATGTGGTTGTCTTGTTAGGTTGGTCCTTTAGTCTTCATACTAAGAATGTAAGTGGTTTATGCATAATCCTCATAATATGGGCATATTCTGACATTGTCTGTGGACTTACTTTACTAATGAGTTATATACTGTCAAATGTTTTCTTGCTGCTCTTTACTCTTGTTTTCTTCAGATTGAAGAACTCGCTTTAGCATTTCTTGTAAGACAGGTCTAGTGTTGATGAATTCCCTTAGAATTTGTTTGCCTGGGAAAGACATCATTTGTCCTTCATATCTCAAGATTACTTTTATTGGATACAGAATTCTTTTTCCTACAGCACTTTGAATTTGTCATTCCATTGAGAGAAATCTGTTGAGAGACATATTGAAGCTCATATTGAGAGACAAGTTGAATATTATGTGTTTTTTTCCTCTTGCTGCATTCAATATTCTGTCTTTTTTTTTTTTTTTTAATGATTGATTATGACGAGGCTTGAGGTTCCTCCTTGCATTGAATTTAGTGACCTCTGAGTTTCCTGTATTTGGATGCTATTATCTTTTTCCATACTTGGGAAATTTTCACCCATTATTTCCTTGAATATGCTTTCTACATATCTTCCTTTTTCCTCTCCTTTGAATATGCCAATTATGCAGAGGTTATTTCATTTCCCATATTTGCTGCATTTGTTTCATTTTTTCTTATCTTTTTCTCTTTGCTCCTATGATTGGATAATTTCATGTGTTCTGTCTTTGAACTCAATGATTCTTTCCTCTAAGTCTGCTGTTGGAGCTTTCTATTCAGCTTTCAGTTCAATAATGTATTCTTTATTTCTAGAATTTCTATTTTTTAAAATTGTTTCTATTCCTTTCTCAAGTTGCTCATTCTAGTCCTGAACTGTTTGAGATATCGTTTAGTTTTCTATCTGTATTTTCTTGTGACTTCCTGAACATCCTTAAGGGGGCTGGCTATTCTGAGTTCTCTGTCAGATATTTCATAAATCCACTGTTCCTCTGGGTTCACTGCTGGTGTTTGGTTGGTTTTCTTTGGTGGTGTCAAATTTCTCTGTTCTCATTCTTTGTGTCTTTACATTGATGCCTGGGCATTGGAGGAGACTGCTACCTCTTCCAGGTTTTATAGGTCTTCTTTGGTGGTATTAGACCTTTACTGGTCAATATCAGGGCTTTTGCTCTGGTGTTTTATTTTTTTCTTTCAGTTCCACGGTAGATTAGCTACCATCACCACTTAAACTCTGCACTGGAACTAATTTATGGTCCTTTGGTTAATTCCCAAACTGGGGCAACTTCCCACGGGGACCAGCATTTGAGCCCTGTGGCTGAGCTAAGTTGCTGCTTTGCTTTGGCCTAGAACTGAGTCTTTCCAGCAAAATGTACCCCCTGCAGTCCTATAACCCTGATCAGTCTCCAATGAGTGGGCCTGTGTTGATTAGATGCAGAGCCAGCTGCCCATGTTGAACCCCAATGTTCCCCCAATGCACCAGCTTATCCACTCTCCCACCCCCAAAAGCTTTTTCATGGGGCAGGCAATGTGCAGGTATCTTAAAAAGATTCACCAGCCTCTGGGTTGCTCCTTTCTTCAGTCAGCTGTGGCCCCTTGCTCCTACATGGGTCCATGAGTTACCCTGTTGGTGGTCTCACTGGTCTGGGGAATGGGATGGTGCACTCCAAGACACTATTCTCCCCTGAAGATTATAAGCAACTTCATACAAAAGAATTCAGATACAGTTTTTGCTAGATGCTGCTCTTTGTGCTGTAGCGTCTTTCTGCCCCTCACCAGGCCACCCCTGAAGCAGCCATGGCTCAAAATGATCAGACTGCTCCCTCTTCTGTCTGATTGCAGCTTCTCCCACCTTCATGAATTTCACAGGTCTCTCTCTTCCTCTTCTGCTGAGCTCTAGCAGTCCCAGGTTGGCAGTCTTTGCTCTTACATAGTTGTAAATTGATTGACTGTCGGGGAGAGCAACACTGGGGACCACCTATTCTGCCATCTTGATGATGTCACCTAATCCTCTTTAGTAGATATTTTATGAAAATAAAGGTCTCTTCTACTCCTAGTATGCTAGAAATTTTAATATTCTCAAATTCATTTTCTATATCTAATAATATGGTCCTATGATTTCTCTTCCTTAGTGTTAATGTGATGTTATATTGAATTTTTTATTTTTAACTCAAATTTGCATTTCTGGAATAAATGTAACTTCATGATCCATAACACATGCACACACACAGTTTGCTTGTCTTGGCTCAAAAATTATATGCAATACTTAAAAGCAAATATAAGTATAGACAGAAAGTGTTTAAGAAGAGTGTAGGGGTGGAAAAATGTGCTTCCCTCCACACTTCTAGGTTTTTTGGCTGTTCTACAAATTAAGTTGATATAAGCCAAACTAACAGGAGTAAAACCATTTTAATTACATATGGATGCACTGGAGCCCTACAAAAATATGAGACTCAAAGAAGGGCCAGGTGATTAACAGAAAAGAATATGGGTTTGGGGCTTCTGGGGATGGAAAAAACTTGGGGGAGGGTGAAGGAAGGAAATGTCTGATGAATAAAGGTTGCCTTCTTATGCAGAATAAAGTCTCTCAGGTGATAAAAGTTGTCTCGGAGCAGCTCTCTTCCTGGTACCCATATCTTTCCTAATGAAGATTTCCTTTAAAGATGTAAATTCCCTTTACAAGAAGGTAGTTTTTCAGAGCTATGCCTGTGTCTGCAGTTTCTCAAAATAATCATCTCAAAATAACCAATATGCCTAAAATGTATATTTTGGGTGGCATGTTCTGGTCCCCTACAGTCCTATTTTGGGGTGGTACATTTTGATCCCCTACTTGATGTTCACACATTTTGTAAAATCTTCAATAAAAGATGAGATGGACTGACCAAAGGAACAGAAGAGAAAGTTGAAAATGAACACAAATATACACGATTTGAAAAGTAAAAAAAACAAGAAACAAAAAAAGCTTTCACTAGCACAAAAAAGTGGGTTTTTAATAAATGTCATAGGGATAACTAAAAAGCAGTGAGGAAAAAGAAAGTTAGACCTATATCTCACACCATGGAATAAGATAAAATTCAAATAAATTGAAGACATAAATGTTAAATATAAAATGAATCAAGTTCTGGAAGACTATATGGGAGGATTCTTTTACAATGTAAGAGTGGAAAATGCCTAGTATGACTCAAAATCCAGGAGTCATAGAAGAAAAGGCTGTTAAAATTGACAATATAAAACTCAAGTTTCTTTACAGCAAAAAAGGATATACATATAATCTCCTAAATATACACACTTCATATGACTGTGAAGACACAATTATCATTCTGAGGAACCATGGTAATTACAAATTCATTATCAGCTATTCCATACATTGGGACAAGCCTAGGAGAATAAATCTGAGGGGGATTTTCAGTTGACAAAGCTACTTGCACATGCTTCTTCACCTTTCACTATTTCAGCTTTAGTTATTCACCCTTTATTTTTACAGGAAACAGGACCCAACAACCCATCAGGAATTTCATCTGACTCAGATAAAATCCCATTTCTCCCACATTACACAATTAAAGACATCCTGGCCTACTCCTTTCTTCTCACCCTAGTTCTATTTCTCCCTGAATTTGTAGGAGATCCAGACAATTATATCTTAGCAAACCCCCTAAATAAGCCACCCCTTATCAAGCCAGAATATTTCCTATTTGCATCTGCAGTCCTCCAATCTATTCCTAATAAAATGGGAGGTGTCTTTGCCCTTGTTCTCTCTATCCTAATCCTAGCAATTATCCCAATACTTCAACTGTCCATACAATGAAGCATGATATTCCAACTATTAAGTCAATGTCTGTCTTGAATTTTAGTTTCTGACCTCCTCACACTCACATTCATTGGAGGTCAACCACTAGAATACCCCTTTATTATTATTTGACTGAATTAGTTTCTGTCACTTATAACAAAATACATGGAACGGGGTATTTTATAAAGAAAACCAAATTTATTGCTTACAGTTTTGGAGGCTAGGAAGACCAAAGTCCAGGGAACACATCCAGTGAGGGCTTGTGGTGGTGACACTGACCCAAGGGTCTCACATGGCAGAAAATGGTGGAGCAGACAGAACGTCTCCTGTGCTCCTCTTTTAAAGCCCTCAGAACCATGCCCATGACCACCATTATTAATCCATTCACTATGGCATGGTACTACAATCTAATCACCTCTTCAAGGCTCCACCTTTCAATTACCATAATAGGATTTCCCACCCCACCCCCAACAGTCACAGTGGGCGTCAAGTTTCTAACACATAAAACTTGGGAGACCCAATTCAAGTTTCAATGAGTTTGCGGGGGACACTCAACCCACCACATGGACAAATACCATCAATCCTTTACTTCATCATTATTCTCATCCTTGTACCTCTTACAAGTCTAACTGAGAATAAACTCCTCAAATGAAAAGTCCTTGTAGTACAGAATATTACCTTGGTCTTGTAAAGCAACAACAAAGGAGAAGAATGTCTCCCCAGGGCAATCAAGGAGGAAGCATTCCACCCCACCATCAGCACCCAAACATGGAATTCTACTTAAACTATTCCCTGATTCTTTTACTTGAGAGCAAAATTAATTGCCTCAAGTACTATGTCAGTATTGAAAGAACAAATATAAGTTTATAAGCACCCTATGTATGTCATCCATTAAGTGGCTTTCCCCATTAAAAATGTACTAGTACTATATATGCTAGATCACACATGGTACATATAAGTCCTATCATGCACAAAACTATTTACCCCACGCATACATTCTATATACAGTACTTAAAACATTAAACTAGTAATCATAATAGAAGTGTTCAGTTCATGAATATTCTTATCCCACCTAAATTCTAAGTGTATATAGGACATATCATTATTAATCATACATAGCACATTAAGTCAAATCGATTCTAGACACCATGTGTATCATCTCCAATCATAGTTTATTTATCACCTAATTTTGAGAAATCAGCAACTTATTTGGGAACTGGCCCTCTCCTCACTCCAGGCCCATAAAACTTGGGATTTTCTAGCTGAGACTATACTTAGGCTATATATATAGTATATATGTGTATATTATATGTGTGTGAATGTATATATGTACACACACACATATAACCATGGCCAGAATATAAATAAGTTGTGGGAAAATTTGTGATTTGTATCACAAACAAATACTAATCTTCCTAAACTATAAGTAAAAGATCAGCAAAACAAAAAATAAAATCAGGATAAAGAATAAATAGTTCAAAAAAAAGGAAGTACAAATGCAGCACAAAATAAAACAATATTCTACCTCACTCATAATAAATGTTTACAAAACTCAACTGAGATATAAAACTAAAGTTTTTTATTGTACTGTCAAAAATCCAAAGTTTGACAGTACAATATCTGCAAGGCTATGGGGAAACAGGCACTTTTATGCTGCTGGCTCTGCCCTCAAAACATATCCAGAATCTGACTACAAGATACCACCATTGCTAGCACACTTAATAACACTAATCCTTCCTGGGATTACTCAAATAGCTTTTTTTTTTTTTTTTTGACTGTAATATGGTTCCCCATATTTATTTATTTATTTATTTTTTTTTTTAATTTTATTTTGTCGATATACATTGTAGCTGATTATTGCTCCCCATCACCAAAACCTCCCTCCCTTCTCCCTCCCCCCTCCCCCCCAACAATGTCCTTTCTGTTTGCTTGTTGTATCAACTTCAAATAATTGTGGTTGTTATATCTTCTTCCCCCCCCCCCGGTTTGTGTGTGTGTGTGTATGTGTGAATTTATATCTCAAATAGCTTCCTAACTTATTCTTGCTTCCACCAGTGCCCCACTAGAATCTATTCTCAAACAGGAGCCAGTTATTCTTTTGAAATGTAAATCACATCATGTCCCTTCCTAGCTCAAAACTCCTTACCACTAAATAAATGAAGAGCTATATTGTGGTTAGGGGATTGGAAGATTCAATATGGTCAAAATACCAGTTCTTCCCAAACTGATCTATAATAGATCCAATGCAATCACAAGCAAAATTCTATGAAGCTTTTATGCAGTAGACAAGATGATTCTATATGAGGAAGCAAAGGACTTAGAATTTAAAATAATTCTGATAAAAGAACAAAGTTGAAGAACTCACATTCCTGGTTTCAAGAGGTAACATAAATGAACAGTAATGAAGACACTGTTGTAACAGCAAATGATAAATACAGATGAACTGAGAATAGAGTTCAGAAATAAACCAATGTACAGTCAGTGGACTCATAACAGAGGTGTTGAGGCAATTCAACAGGAAAAAAAGTACATTCTTCTCAATGAAAAGTATACAAACATTAAACATATGTTCAGCAATTGTTTTGAAATTTTAACTTAGAAATGGCTCAAACATTTTATATCTATTACTTAATTTAACATAAATGACTTTAATATTTCAAGTTACTGAAAAATATTTTTAAAACTATGACAAGTTCTTCTATAAACCTTTGTCCCATTTGCATTCACCTAATTACTCATTCTTAATTATGCTTGAATTGCTCAAGGAAAACAAAGCTAGCTATCACAGTTTTTTTTTTTTTTTTTTCTGTTGTTGACATGAGGCAAGAATCAAAAACATCACAAAAGGAAAGAAACTAAAAAATTAAACATTATTCTTCCTTCACTTTCTCATTTTTGTTTTCATGGCACACGTCTGTGAACCAATTAAGTAATTCATTTTACTGTGCATTCTGTTATTAGGTTGGGATTATAGCTTATCACCTTATACACCTAGGACATAACAAGCTTGTTTGACTAATAAATGCAGATTTTAAAAAATGTATTCTTGAATTATAATTAATGCTGACAATTCTGAAGAGACTCCTGTTTTCATTTTACCAACAAGTTTCAAACTAGCTTTACTTACCAAAGAGTATCTCAGGTCACAGGAACTAAAAGGCATTTGGGTTAGCTTCTATTGCTTCTAAGAGAATACTTGATTTAAGTGCTTATTTACTTTTCTTGTCTTTTTTTATTTCTTTTTTAAATTGGTTATGAATATTTGTGAGATGCAAAGAAGACCGTCACCACTTGTGCCCAAGATGTGATGGCCAGATTCATACTGGCAGCATGCCCATTACTACAAATTGTGCTTATACCCCATTTCCCCCACCCAATTATTCCTGACCTCCCTCCCCATCCCCCACTCCACTCTGTATCCCCAGGTAGGCTCTCTCCCTCTGCAAATCCAACACAACAGTGTGGTCTTTCTCTCCTTCTTTCTCTCTTGGCTCCCACTTATGAGTGAGTGCATGCGGTGTTTATCCCTCTGTGCTTTGCTTATTTCACTCAGCATAAGTTTCTCCAAGCTCATCCATCCATGTTGTTGCAAATGGGAGAATTTCATTCTTTTTTATGGCAGAGTAGTATTCCATGGTGTATACACATGACAGTTTCCTCATCCAATCATCCATCAATGGACATTTAGGTTGGTTCCCTATGTTGGGTATTGTAAACAGAGCTGCAATGAACATGGGAATGCAGGTATCCCTTCAACACAATGCTTTCCATTCCTTTGGGTATATACCCAGAAGTGAGATTGCTGGATCATATGGAAGATCAATCTGCAGTTGTTTGAGAAACTTCCATACTGTTTTCCATAGTGGTTGTACTAATTTACAGTCCCACCAACAGTGCAGGAGCGTTCCCTTCTCTCCATACTCTTACCAGCATTTGTTATTGTCCATCTTTTTTATTACAGCCAGTCTAACTGGGGTGAAATATCTCAATGTGGTTTTAATTTTAATTTGCATTTCCCTGATGACTAGGGATATTGAGCAGTTTTTCATGTACCTGTTGGCCATGTGTATATCTTCCTTTGAAAAATGTCTATTCAGCTTCTTTGCCCATATTTTAATTGGGTTACGTGTTTTTTTACTATGTAATTGCTTGGGTTCCTTGTATATTATGGATATTAATCCCCTGTCAGATGCACAGTTAGCAAATATTTTCTCCCACTCTGTAGGGTGTTGTTTCACTCTGCTGATTGTTTCCTTTGCTGTGCAGAAGCTTTTTAGTTTGATATAGTCATATTTGTTTATTTTTTCTTTTGTTGCCTGTGCTTTCAGGCTCATGTTCATAAAGTCTGTGCCCAGACCTAGTTCCTGAAGTGTTTCACCTATATTTTCCCTTAGTAATTTTACAGTCTCAGGTCTTATACTTAAGTCTTTAGTCCATTTTGAGTTGATTTTAGTATATGGTAAGAGATGCATGTCTAGTTTCATCCTTCTGCTTATGGATATCCAATTTTCCCAGCAGCATTTATTGAATACGCAGTCTTTTCCCCAATGTGTATTTTTGTTGCTTTTGTCAAATATCAGATGGTTGTAAGCCTGTGGGTTGATTTCCGGGTTCTCTATTCTGCTCCACTTGTCCAAGTGTCTATTTTTATGCCAGTACCATGCTATTTTGGTTACTATAGCTTTGTAGTATAATTTGAAGTCAGGTAGTGTTATGCCTCTGGCTTTACTTTTTTTGTTCAGGATTGCTTTGGCTATTCAGGGTCTTTGGTTGTTCCATATGAATGTTAATATTTTTTTCCCATTTCTGTGAAGAATGTCATTGGTATTTTGATGGAGATTGCACTGAATCTGTAGATCAGTTTGGGTAGTACAGACATTTTCATGATGTTAATTCTTCCAATCCAAGAGCATGGAATGTCTTTTCATTAAGCTAATTGCATAGAGCTCTTTATAAATTTGTGACGATGGCAACATCATCCAGGAGAGAAAAATATCACATACACATAATGTATACATACAGAAGCAGGTTTTATAGCTTTCATTATAGTTTTTCATTTCCCAGTTTCCATATAGTTTCTCTACCCCTTTTACACTATCAGTATTTCAATGACCTATTTCATTGCCCTAAGTAATAATGTTTAGCCAGGACACCCTAAATTTGTACCTCCAAAGGGATGACTCCTAGGTAAAAAATAACTCCACCTCAAAAGTGTTGCTTTGTGTTGCTTTGCCCCCCATGGATTTGTCACCCCACTTCCCCTGGGTGATAGAGACACAAAGGATTACTCACAGCCCATCCCTTCTGAGCAGTGAGAGACCCTGAAGCGGTTAACTTCCCTTGAACCCTCCAGCAAGAGGGATCCCTTCTTCAGGAAATTAAGCCCGAATTGGGGTTCTCTTCCTGCACTTATTTTCCAGACCAGGAAGTTACAGGAAGAGAACATGGGGGGGGGAGGTTATAGTTTAACAATATAGGCTGGTAACTTTCAGTGAAACAAGTCAGATGACATTCCACTAAAGCTATCAACAAAAGCTCAATCTTAGCAAACATTCCTTCTTACACCAATTTCTCAGTATCTTTACATAACAATCAGTAACTAGTCTGTCCTTGAGCCAGCAACCTTGCTGCGCCACAAATCTTTATCTTACACCAGAGACTTAGAGCCTGAGGAAAATTTCCAGTCCTCTGCAAGGTCAATATTTGAAACTGCAAGACTTTGGAAAACCAGGCCCCGTGAAGTACAAATGCTTTATAGTATATTCCACACAAAGCAGTGGAAAAGAATGCAAGTTTTCTATAAGAAAGAGCCTAGGGCACATTACCTGCTATCAGGGATCAACTTTATAGAGGCTATGGACTAAATTTCAGGTCTGAATGTCTCCAGACCTCATCTGTGTGAACAAAACATCCATTTTTGCTAAAACTGGCTTTGATACGTTTTCCTTGAATTTGGTCTTGAGGTTTCTCTATGGATAGTGACTATGAACTCTATCCCTACCCTGACATGGCTATCAAGATAACCGCTCTGTAGAAGAGCCCTGAGTGGAAGGAGAGTTGGTTCATTTGTGCTAGTCCAGTAAGAGGCAGGAGATGATTCAAACTGGATGCTGAGGCAACAAAAGACTGTAAGAATTCTCAACAGGATTTTACAAGGAAGTACACAGATGAGCACAGGAGAAAACTGAGAAGCCTATTCAAAATAACTGAAATACCAGAAAGGTGTGTTTTGGAGACTGACTTAGTTTCATAGGGAGTCTTTAACGTAGCTTATTTCTTCACTAGAATACCGACTCTAGGGCTGAGCCCGTGGTGCACTAGGGAGAGTGCAGCGCTGGGAGCGCGGCGACGCTCCCGCCGCGGGTTCGGATCCTATATAGGAATGGCCGGTGCACTCACTGGCTGAGTGCCGGTCATGAAAAAGACAAAAAAAAAAAAAAAAAAAAAAATACCGACTCTAGGCAGAGACCATTGGCTACAAGGACAAATGAAGCATTTTCTTTCTTTTTTTTTTAAATTTATTTTATTTATTGAATCAAAACCGATTATACATATTTTTGGGGTTGAACACTGAGATATGTGGATTAAATCAATATTACTAGCATATATGTTGTTACAAATCGTAATTATTCTTTATGCCCCTGGTCCAACCACTCTCCTTCCCTCATTCCCTCCCCCTCCCCCCACTAATTGCCCTAGGTTTCTTCTCTCCTTCTGAAAGAATAATGGTTACTCTGTTAACTTGTTGCCTAGATGATCTGTCCAATGCTGAGAGATGTGATCAGGTCCCCCAATATTACCATAGAGCGGATGCTTCTTCTGTCACTCAGAAATGGGTTTTGTGGAAAGAGACATCCTCTTCTTTTCTTTGTCTCTGCTGGTGACCCTTCTTGTGTGAATGCACTCCAGTGGTTAGTGGACCATCTACGTGGTGGCTGTGGCGTCTAGCCGCTTTTGCAGCAGCCATGGTTATTGTGGTGGCTATGGTGGGCCACCCACGTGGAGGTGCTGTTTTTGGCATGCTCCTTGGCACTGGCGGTATGCCTGGTTGTGGGGTGTGTTTTGTCCCCTTCTCCATGCCTCTGGTCCCTGGGCAGGCCCCAAGGCGCTGGCGCCATGTGCCTGCTTTTGGGAGAGGGGTCCAGTCCCCTTCTCCATGTCCTGGGTTCCTGGGCAGGCCCCAAGGTACTGGCGCAGTGTGCCTGGTTGTGGGAGGAGGGTCTGGTCCCCTTCTCCATGCCTCTGGTACCCAGGTGAGCCCCGAGGTGCTGGTGTTTTGTGCCTGGTGTGGGAGGAGGGTCCAGTCCCCTTCTGCATGCCTCTGGGCTGGGTGGGCCCTGAGGTGCTGGCACCATGTCCCTGGTTGTGGGACAGAGGTACACTCCTCTTCTCCTTGCCTTGGGTCCCTGGGTGGGCCCCGAGGTACTGGTGTGGTGTGCCTTGTTGTAGGAGGAGGGTCTGGCTCCTGGCTCTATGCCTCGGGTCACTGGGTGGGACCCAAGGTGCTGGCTTGGTGTGCCTGGTTGTGGGGGAGAGGTCCAGTTGCCTTCTCCATGCCCTGGGTCCCTGGGTGGGCTCTGAGGTGCTGGCATGGTGTGCCTGGTTGTGAGAGGGTGGTCCAGTCCCCTTCTCCATGCCCCAGGACAGTGGGCAGGCCCCGAGGAGCTGCTTGGTGTGTCCGGTTGTGGGACAGAGGTCCAGTCCCCTTTACCATGCCCTGGGTCCCCGGGTGGGTTCCGAGATGCTGGCATGTTGTTCCTGATTATGGGAGGGAGGTCCAGTCCCCTTCTCCATGCCCTGGGTCCCTGGGTGGGCTCCGAGGTGCTGGCATGTTCTTCCTGGTTGTGGGAGGGTGGTCCAGTGTGGGCGGGGCCCAAGGTGCTGGCACAGTGTGCCTGGTTATGGGAGAGAGGTCTAGTCCGCTTCTCCATGCCTCAGGCCCCCGGGTGGGCCCTGAAGCGCTGGCTCAGTGTGCCTGGTTGTGGGAGAGAGATCCATTCCTCTTCTTCTTGCCTCAGGTCCCCAAGCAGGCCCCAAGGTGCTAGCGTGGTGTGACTGGTTGTGGGAGAGAGGTCCGTTCCCCTTCTCCTTGCCTTGGGTCCCCGGGCAGGCCCTGAAGCACTGGCACGGTGTGCCTGGTTGTGGGAGAGAGGTCCATTGCCCTCTCCTTGCCTCAGGTACCCAGGCAGGCCCCAAGGTGCTGGCATAGTGTGTCTGGTTGTGGGAGAGAGATCCAGTCCCCTTCTCCATGCCCTGGGTCCCTGGGTGGGCTCTGAGGTGCTGACATGTTGTGCCTGGTTGTGGGAGGGAGGTCTGGTCCCATTCTCCATGCCCTGGGTCTCTGGGTAGGCTCCAAAGTGCTGGCATGTTGTACCTGGTTGTAGGAGGGTGGTCTGGTCCCTGACTCCATACCCCGGGTCCCTGGGTGGGCCCCAAGGTGCTAGTATGGTATGCTTGGTGGTGGGAGAGAGGTCCAGTCCCCTTCTCCACGCCTCAGGTCCCCGGGTGGGCCCTGAAGCGCTGGCTCAGTGTGCCTGGTTGTGGGAGAGAGGTCCATTCCCCTTCTCCTTGCCTCGGGTCCCGGGCAGGCCCCAAGGTGCTGGTGTAGTGTGCCTGGTTGTGGAAGGCTGGTCCGGTCCCCTTCTCCATGCCCCGGGACCATGAGCGGGTTCCGAGGTGCTGGCTTCATGTGCCTGGTTGTGGGAGACAGGTCCAGTCCCCTTCTCCTTGCCTCGGGTCCCGGGCGGCCCCAAGGTGCTGGTGTGGTGTGCCTGGTTGTGGAAGGGGTGTCCAGTCCCCTTCTCCATGCTTTAGGTCCCCAGGCTGGCCCCAAGGCACTGCTGCAGTTTGCCTAGAAGTGGGGGCCCAGTCCCCAGATCCAAGCCTCCAGTTCCCAGGCAGGTCTCAAGGGGCTGGTGGTGTGCCTGGGCCAGAACTAATTTTTTGTCCTTTGCTTCTAACATGGGGGAACTTCCTGTGGGAACCAGTATTTAAGCTGTGTGGTTGTTTCAATTGCTACTTTGCTGCTGTTTCTCTACGGAAGGATTTTTGTGCAGCTCAGGGTGTAATGGTTGACCTTACAGGTACTTCTGACTCTCCAGAGACCCAGTGGATCTGTGTTCTGTAGAATCTCTGATCTGGGCCTGAGTTTTTTCATCAAACTGAACCCCATGCAGTTCTGCATTCCTGACCAGTCTCCTCTGAGTAGTCCTGTGCTGATTGGGGGACAGATCAGCCGTCCTTGCTGTGTCCCAGTGTTCCCCTGGTGGGCACGTCTCCCCCACTGCCCATGCTGCAAACACTTCCCATGGGATGGGCCATGTGCCAGTCCCTTGCGATGACTCACTGGCCTCTGAGTGGCTCCTTTTTTTCAGTTATTCTGGCTCCTCGCTCCTGCATGGGTCCATGGGAACCGTATTAGTGGTCTTGCTGTCCTGGGGGCCGCCAAGGCCCTCTTCTCTCCTGCCGCCTCCAAGTAACTCCATCTGAAGGGCACAGCTGCAGCTTCTGCTGGCTCCTGCTCCACACGCTCAGCAGCTCAAGCCTTAAAGCATCTGCAGCCAGAAATGCTCAGAGCAGCTTTTTCCTTCTCTCATAGTGGTTTCTTCCATTTTCATGAACTCCGTAGGTCTCTCCTCCTCTTCCACTGAGCTCCAGTGGCTCCAGTCTGTCTGATGTTACATTTTTATAAATTTGGTTGATCTGTGGTAGAGAGTGATGCTGTAGACCATCTATTCCGCGATCTTGATTGGATCTCCAAATGAAGTATTTTCTATGTCTGAACTCAGCATGGATCATTCTGGAAAAACCTGCTTGACCTGAGGGCCTAATTTTTATAAATACTTCATCTAGCTTTCTCTTTTTCACCTTTGGATGGGACAGTAACAAAGCAAATACACTGTCAGAGTCCTTTTTTTTTTTTAAACCAATTAGTCACTTAAGCTTTTCATCTGCCTTTTGTAAAGACTCTTTAAAAAAAAAGGCAATAAGAATGTTTTGTTTAAATCTTTTTAGAAGCTTCTGCACATCAATAGGCATCCCTGCATGCATCTAATTCAGGAGCCCTCATTTTTAAATCTGCTTCTTCAAGTGCAGTGGTCTTCATACAGAATGTTCCACATTATGGCCATCATTCTAAACTATCTTTTGTAAGATTTTACCAGTTTTGTAAATATTTGCAGCCTCTGGGGCCATAATTCTTGTACATGAAAAGTGCAGATACCCAGATCTTTAGAGATTAAGGATCTTGTTTTTAAGTTGAATCTTGGGTCTCTCAGAGCTGAGATAAAATCCTAAGACAGAAACGTCACAGGGTTGGGTCATGTAATGCTTTCATAGTGTACCTCACGGCACAGATATTTTTTTCAGGCTCTAGGGCAACCTAATGTCACCCAGCCCATTTTGTGACCAGCTTATCTTTTCATGGAAGTCTTATCTTTTGATGGTGAGCACTCTAATAGCTCTTAAGTGTCCAACCAGTGCCCACTTTGTATCTGAGATCCCAGTGACCAACTTGGCCAATAATTCTATCCTACATAAGTGTGCAAGAAAAAGAAACAAAGAGGATCAAACACAAAATCCCTGCCAGTTCCCAAAAGCCAGAGTTCACAACCCCTGCAGTAATAACCACTTACTGCAACCACAGGTACCTTTAAATCTACAGCTATTGCCAGTGACTTGTTCACCACCACACACCCCAAAAGGTCATATGCTCACTCACAGTATAAATTAACTCTTAGTCCCACCACAAGGTCATGAGTTCTATCAAAGCACAAAGTAACCCGGGCTTTGAAGGCAAAAAAGATCAAGGTTTCAACACAGAAAGAGCAGAGTCCAAGAGGAACTAACAAACCTTGAGACTCCAAGAGGAAGACTGGGAACCTCAAAAGGAGTCAGCAGCACCCCTCCTGCATTCCTCAAGAGGTCCTGAGAGTTGTCAGCAACATCACTCGGGTCCCACTGTCATTGCCAGAACTCTCAGACAAAATTACAATGAACTTAGTTACAGATCTAACTGGCTATTGCTTATGATCTGAGAGTCAGGGCAGTCTCTTTTCTAAAAGATAGAATGAAAGCTCCCACTACACAATAGCAGAACAGTGGGTTTTGTAAGGTGGGAAGAAGAAAACAGAAAAAAATAGGGGGAAAAAAGCTGACTGGTAACATCAGGTTACTTCAGGTTACTTTTTGTAAGAGCTACAGCAGAGGGATATCCTCAGTATGCTGACTCAGGAAGACTATAACAGCGTGTTTTCTGGGAAAGAAACTGATCTATCTGCTTCCTTAAAGTTTCAGTTTGATTATGTGGCATTTAGCATAAGGAACTCCATTTTGGTTGGTCTGGTCTGTTGGGGCCTAGTACAGGAGCTCAGTCCAAACCAATAGCCTCCTGTAATTTTTGTTTAACAGAACCACACCTTGAATCTTAAAAATTGAACTCAAACTGGTCATAGACCTAAATGTAAGAACTAAACCTATATAAACTTGCAAAGGAAAACATAGAAAATTCTCTTTAACCTTGGATTAGGAAACAATGTCTTAGATGAGACCAAAAAGAAACAAAAGAAATAAAAAACTATAAAAAGAAATGTTGATATATAGATAGATTTTACCTGCTATTTAGAACATTTCATTAAGAATATAAAAAAGACAAGCCACAGGCCAGGAGAAAATATCTGTAAATATATTTCTAATAAAGCACTTTTATTCAGAATCTCTAAACAAATTCTTAAAACTCAGGAATAAGATAACAAATTCAATGGGAAAAAAAAATAAAAGAACATTTGAAAAATTTCACCACAGAGGAGGTCCAGATGGCAAGAAAGCAAATGAAACAAAGTTCAACACCATCAGACATCAAATTAAATAAAAAACAAAATGAAATATCAGTATGCACCTGGTATAGTAGCTCAAATTAAAAAACAAAACAAAAACCTGACACTACCAAAAGCTGACAAGGATTCATAATGTTAGCCAATTATGTTATGACCAATGTCAGTCTAAAATGGCGGCAGGTGGACAGGAAGAACACCCAAAACAGCTACGGAAAGTTTCACATTTTCTGAGACCCACAAAAGGCCCCCCTCCCCCTTCTCCCTCACTGCCACATCACCTTCCCATGCGTGAGAAAGTCCCAGCTTAGCTTAAACTCTCACTTGGTCCTCTTGTCTGATGACAATGAGACAGCTCAACCTATTAGGATATATAAAGCACTCCCTAGTTCTGCATGCGGCTCCTCCCGCTTTGAGAGGGCAGCCCACCCGCTTGCCCCTGAAACCCTCCAATATACATTCTGGCTGAGTATCTGTCTCTCGGTGTAAAACTTTGCGACTCTGGGCCATCCCTTTCACATAACAACTGGAAATCTCATACACTGTTGGTAAAATATAGAACAGAACAGCCACTTGGAAACACAGTATCTTATAATGGCAAACATGCACATGTTACCAGACCCAGTAATTCCACTCACTCTTAAGCACTTTCCCAAAAGAAACACAGACATATGTCCATGCAAAATGCCTGAAAAATAAATACTTATTTTCTCAGAAAGCCAAAGGCTGAAAACAACCCAAAGGCCCTTCACTGGAAAATGGACTAACAAATTCTGCTATATTTGTTAGGCAATCATGTTCTACCCGAGGACAGTCTAAGATGGCAGCAGAACGCCCAAAATGGCTGCAGAAAAGTTTCAAGGCCCCTAGAATAGCACATTTTCCGAGAACAAAGACCCCCTCCCCCTTATTCCTCACTGCCACATCCCCTTTCCGACTGCGTGAATTTCTCCACCTATAGAAAAATCCCAACTCAGCTTAAACCTCGCTCACTGCCCTCCCCTCCCTCCCTAGCCAATAAGAACAGTCCAGCTCACCTTAACGGGATATAAAGGGCCCACTCCAACTCTCCCTGCTGCTGCTCCCACTTTCGAGAGAGCAGCCCACCTGTCCATCTTGCCTTCTTAATACGTCAGGGTTGAGCCTTTGTCTGCTGGTGTGTTTCTCATTCTGTGTTTGGGCCGGGTTTTTCCTTTCAATATCCACTCACTGGAAAAAAATGGAACAAATCACTGATATGTAATAACATGCATGAATCTCAAAGGCATTATGCTAAGTGAAAAGTGAAAGGTATGATGGCCTTCAGTGCCCCGCATGATCTGTCCTCCTTCCCCTCTTCAAGTATTCTCCAGCCACACTGTCCCACCTGCTGGTCCTGCTGCTCACAGGATGCCTGGGGAACCACCCAGCCTCAGGTACTCGTGCTGGCAGTTTCTTCAGCATGAAGTATTCTCTAGATACCCGCAAAGCTTCTTCCCTCATATTCTTCAAATATTTTTTGCAAATGTCTGCTCAGGAAAGCCTCTCTTACCACCTTATTTAAAATTAAAATTGGCCCTTCCCAACATAGGCCTTGCTCTATATCTTGTACATAAATTATCAAATAACATAGTTTTAAAAAACTGTTTATCTCCCCTCACCTGAATATAAGCTAAATGAGAGCAGAGATTTTGGTCTACTGTGTCCACCCAGTAACTACAACAGTGCACGTAGCTTAGTAGGTGCTAAATACATGAATGGTGAATAAACAGATACTTTGCACATGTAAACACAAATGTTACAACCACTATGAAAGACAAATGTGCAATATTTAACAAAATGAAAACTGCTATAACCTCTGACCATTTTAGCCTATAGTCTCACCCACACAAAAGCATGCCAGCTGTTGGTTAAGAATGGGGAGAAAATTAGAACACAAACATATTTGATTGTCTCTTTAAAAATATACAATGTAAGGTTATGATAAACTTACAAGGAAAAATGGTAGAGGACATTGGGTAGACAGGAACAGGGATGCTAGCTGGAGCAGAACTTTCCAATGCACACCTTTCACCCATATGATTACATTACTTGTCCAAAATTAAAAAAAAAAAAAAAAAAGAGTTGACATCAGGGGGGTACAGAAGTAGAAGCACCAAAACACTAAGTATATGTTCCCTTAACTAGCAGCACTTAGTTTATGTATGATGAGCACAAAATGCCAAGCCCACCCTCAGACCCAAAAATTCTAGGTTTCACATCTGGGCCAAGTAGAACATACTTTTGCACATTTATGACTAAAATAAGATCTTAGCAAACTGTAATAAAAGGGACTCTATTTACACTGATAATAGATATCCATCAACAGCCAACAGTATACATCAGAATTAACAATAAAACAGTGTATATTGTCCCTAAGGCTTAACTTGATCTATTTTTACTTTTCCATTTAATGTATGGACACCTTATAAACTTCATAAATCCATTATAACACAAACGAGAAAATGAATAAAGAGTTCACTTGAGATGTGTTCATTTCCTACATCTCCTGGGGAATTGTGAAGGTGCAGCTGGGGGTTTAGAAAGAGGACTGAGATCACAAGATCTGGCCTGCCTTACAGTACCTAGATGTACTTCCCCAACGTCTCAGCACGCCAGCTGGGGAGCACCTTCCCTATGGGAATAGGGCCTGTTGGACCTTGAACAGCATGGTAAAGACTAGTAGAGAGGACACGAACTGTCCACATGAGACTCTGAAATGATTGTGGGCATATAAACCTATAGGTTTTCCACTGGATAAATACAAACTTTTTTCTATAGATTTAAATAATTAACAGGGAAAAAAACCTAACAAATAACGAAAGCATGTAAAAAGATAAGGAATTGCTTTCTTATTAAAACTAATGTAGTAGAAAAAAGACTCAGGGTGCATCTTTATCCATTGTGCTAGTAATAATGCATTCCCCCTTGAGTTAGAGAACCCACAGAAAGAAGGGTAAAGGGGACAGGAGTGTGGACAAAGCGCTGACAATCTCAGACTCTGTATTACCTTACTCAACTGAGATTTGTGTTTGTCTATTTTAAGTGCAGATGGCTAGACAGACTTCATAGGAATAATGCATGCTGGTACTTGTACTGGGCACTTGGGTAAATGCTTCACAAGTGATATCTCATCTAACTCTCAGAGCAACACCATGAAGTAATCTTTATGAATATCCTCATTTTCTGAGGAGTGACCTTTTACCCAAGCTCCTTAGCTCGCTCCAACTTGCAGGTGACAGAGCTGGAATTCACCTGGGTCTCTCTGGGCTCCAGAGCTCAGACTGTCTCCACACCCGGCCACATCCAGCCCCTGCTCTGATGAGCACACAGCCCTACCCCTGCCCCAAGATGTCCCACCTAGGGGTTTCCAGGAATTTTCATTCCTAAACTCCAAGGTTTCTGGATGGTTTTCCCCTTTGGCATGGAGTGGAACGGGAGGAAGGGGCTGAAAATGCTTATGCACAGAAGGAGCCTAAAGATTCATTCCCAGAGTGCTGCAGTAAGCCAACTGGATTCAAGACTACACTTCCTATGACCACCTTTGCGTGAACTTCATTGTAACCTTGCAGTGTTGCTTTTTCAAATGTTGAGAGGATGTGGGACACTTTCTCTCCTCTCTGGGTTTACTCAGATTCCCTCAAATGTTTAAACTTGGCCTTTATGGACAAATGCAATGTGTGGTCCTGGATGAAATTTCAACTGAAAAAACAACAGCTGCCACAGACACTGGAGACAGTTCGTGAAATTTAAATACGGCCTTGAGAATTAGATATGTTGAGGAACATGCAGTAACTCTTGTTAGTTGTGAAATCACTGGTAATCACATAGGAAAACCTACTAACTTTTTAAAAAGGCATGAATAATGAAGTAATTGGGATTGAAATTATAAATTTGTGAGTTAGACCACTTTTTTTAAGCAAAAAGGACAACATTTTCTAATTGAATAATGGATGTTTATTTTGATATATTCTAGTTTTCTGTGTGGGAAAGTAGTCCAAAGTTAAAAAAAAACAAAACAAAAAACAGAGCTTCTCCAGCAGTGTGCCTTTTCAACTCTCAAGGTTACAAAGAAGCATAAAATATTTCTCAGGATTAAACTTGTGAAATGTATACAAATTCCTAGAAAACAGAGAACGATAAAAGACTACCTTTATCAAAGGGAAGGAAAATAGGGAAGGGAAAGTATGCACACTTTTCAAGCACTAAGCAACATGAAAAAATACACAAAGCAAAATTTTAAAATGACCATACAAATGACCAGGGATATACAAATCATGTTTCTTTCAGATTTGGCTGTGCTTAAAACTTAGAAAACTGAAGTCACCAAAGAAAATTGGATCAAATAATAATTTCCTACATGAGAATACTAGAAATTTCTTGCCAAAATTCCAATCAGAATATCAAATTACTATGTTTATTTCTTTTACATTTTTGTATTTTGTTTGATAACCAAGAAAAACTGCTCCAAATTAGATAAAACTTATAATAATGATTAGAAATGTGCTGACAAGATCATCAGGTAAAGATTTTGGTACTGGCAGGAATAACAGTACTTGAGGGTTTTCATATGGGAGAGATGGCATTGCAAGGCAGTGGGGAAGAGTGCAACAGTCCATAAAACTCCTCATGACTTGGCATTAGGCATGTAGAACAAAACCTCAGACATTAAAAAAATAAGTAACTTTTACAGGTTCAAGACACAAAAAGAGCTAATATTTTAATTTCAGTCTGAAAGTAGGATAAGATCCATTTATTGGTTCATTCAGTTAGGCAGAAGAAGTCCCTTCTTACTTGTATGAAGGTCAGCCTTTTTGTTTTATTTGGGAGTTTGACTGGATGAGGCCCTCCATGTTAAGAAGGGCAATACACTTTAGAAACCAAAACTACAATAAACCTAGCTTATATAATTGTGCATATATTCACTTTTACTGAAGATCATTATTTCTTACATGCCTCCAAGTTACTTTCTAGGTTATAATATAATACCTTAAGGTTTTGATTCTTCTTAATGTTGAAATCTTATTAACAAACTAAGGTGGTAGACTTGTGAATGAGTTCTCATCTTTAAAAAATATTATGGTAAAATCCACCTACCATAAAACTTACTGTCATATCCATTTTTAAGTGTACATTCAGTGGCATTAAGTACATTAATATCACGGTACTATCACGACCAACAACCACCCACAGAAATCTTTTCATCTTGCAAAACTGAGACTTGGGGCCTTTTAAAAGTACTCACAGGTGAGTGAAAAACTTATGTCCACAAAAAGACCTTCACGTGAATATAGCAGCTTTATTTATAATTGTCAAAACTTGAAACCAAGATATTTTTGAGTAGGTGAATGAATAACTAAAATGAAATAAACCATACAATATTATATCCCTCAGCACTAAAAAGAAATGGACTATCAAGCTATGAAGAGAAATGGAGGAGCCTGAAGTGCATATTACTAAGTGAAAGTAAGCAGACTAAAAAGGCTACCTACTATGATTCCCACTATATGATATTGTCGAGAAGGCACAACCACAGGGACAGGAAAAATATCAACAGCTGCAAGAGGCTGATGAAGCACAAATGTATAGATGGGGCACAGAGAATTTTTAGGGCAGCAAAATTATCCTGTATAATACTATAATGTTGGATACATATCAGTATACATTTTTCAAAAGCTCAGGGATGCACAACACCAACAGTGAACTCAAACTATGGGCCTTGTCGATAATGATTTGTCACTGTAAATTCATTGATTATAATACATGTACCACTCTGGTGTGAAATTTCAATAGTAGTAGGCTGTGTATGTGTGGGAGGGGTAAAAGGGATGTGTGAACACTTCACTTCCTGTTGAATTTTGCTGTGAACCTAAAACTGCTCTAAAAAGTCTATTAATAACTTGTTTTTTAAAAAAAAGACATTCAATAGATGCAAACACCAAGAAGGCAAATAGGCCATATTTATTTGATGAAGAATTGAAATATGTCAGAATCAAAACACTTTCGCAAGCAGTTGCAAATATGTGTGGCACAAACAATAAAAGGAAAGTCTCACCAAAGAAATAGAAGACATGAAGAAGAAACAAATAGGAATTTTAAAACTGGAAAACACAATATAAACTTTTGTATGTGCTCCATGCAATATAAAGCTCAATGGATGGGCTCAATGGTAGAACAGAAGAAACAGAGGAAAGAAATAGTGACCTTCAAAGAGAAAAAAACAGAAATTACCAAGACTGAAAAACAGAGGGAAAGTAGACCAAAATTTTAATGAATGAACAAAGCCTCAGAGACCTCTGGAATCATTAACAAAAAATCTGACTTTCATGTCACTGAAGTCTGGAAAAGTAGTAAAAGAAATGATGGATGAAAATTCTCCAAATTTGGCAAGAGACATAAACCTACAGATTCAAGAAGCTCACTGAACCCCTCAACAGAATAAAGACAAAAAAATTCATGCCACGCTATATTTTAATTAAAAAAATGAAAAACAAATAAACAACAAAAAAAATGAAATCAACCAGATTTGTATTGATAGTAGAATAGACTAAATATTTTTCTTATACCCCAAATTCATATGTTGAAACTCAAATCCAAATATAATGGTACTTGGAGGTGGGGCCTTCTGGATGTAATGTGGTCATGAAGGTAGAGCTGTCATGCATGGGATTAATGCCTTTTGGCCATGTGAGAATACAATAAGTAGTTGGCAGTCTGCAACGTGGAAGAGGCCTCTCACCAGAATGCAACCACACTGGGACCTTGATCTTGAACTACCAGCCTCCAGAATAGTAAGAAACAAATTTCTATTTTTTTGTAAGCCACCCAGTCTATGGTATGTTGTTATAGCAGGTCAAACTGACTGAGAGACACCTTACCTATGGATGGAAACAATTTGAATGACAGCATGTTTTTCATGGAGGCTAGATGGCAAAAAGTATTTGTGTTTTAAAAAAACACACGAGGGATAATTCTTCAGGATGAGGAAAAGTAAGAGAATTTGTCACCAGAAGAATAAACCTAACAGAATGTCTAGAAAGAGTTTTCTTAACAGAAAGAAAAAGAACAAGAAACCTTAGAATATCAGTAAGGAAAAAAGAACACAACAAGCTAAAATGTAAATAATTATGGTAGAAGTTTCTTATTCTCTTGCTTTTTCTAAATTATATTAAGATGGTTTAAGCAAAAATTACAAGTGTTTGATGTGCTTCTAAATGTGGGTAAACATTTAAGATGATTTTATAGTCTTAAATGGGGGGTGGCAAGGAATGTAATGGGAGAAGGCAAATAAACATAAAAGGAGATGAGGTATCTATACTTTATGTGAGGTGATAAAATGTCCACACAAGGGGATTATGATGTTTGGTTTATACTCATATAATGTAATACCTAAAGCAAACACTAAACAAGATATACAAATAGATATACCCCAAAACACTAGTAAAGTCAAAATGGCATTTTTAAAAATGTTCCAGTAAGCCACAGGAAGAAAGAAAAAACATATAGAAAACAAACAATAAAATACCTGACATAAATCCCAACATATCAATGATTACATTAAATGTAAATAGTCTAAACGTCCTAATTGACAGACTGGCAGAGTGGATTATAAAATGTAACCCAACTGTACATAGTCTACAAGAAAATCATGTTAGATATAATGATATAAGCAGGTTGAAATAAAAGAATTAACACCAATGCTACACATTCTCTTCCAGAACAAAGAAGAGGAAGCACACCCCAACTCCTTTTATGAAGACAGTATTACCCTAATAAAACAAAATTTAAAAAAATGAAACTACATACCAATATCCTTTATGAATATTAACATAGAAATTCTTTACAAAATTTAGTGAAGAGAATTCAACAATATATTGAGAAAGAACCATACAACATGACCAAGTCAAGTTTATCCCTTCAAGGCAAGGCTTGTTCAGTATTTGAAAATCATTTGTAATTTAACATAAGAACAAGCTAAGGAAGAAAATCATGTCATATCAATCAATGCAGAAAACTGATTTGACAAAAGTCAATACTCATTTGTGATAAAATGCTCAGGAAAATAAGAATAGAGTAGAACTTCAACAAAATAACGAGCATCTACAAAATTACACTGTAGCTGTCATTGTATTTAAAGGTGAAATAAATAAACAACGCTCTCTGCCTAAGAAAGGGAATAGAACAAGAACTTCTCACCACTCTAGCTCAACATAGTGCAGGAAGTTCTAGCCAATTTAGTAAAGCAAGAAAAGGAAATAAAAGGCATACAGATTGGAAAGAAAGAAAGAAACTATTATTTGCAGATAACATGATTGGCTATGTAGAAAGTCCCAAGGAATCTACTTTAAAAAATCTAAAAACTAATAAATGAGTTCAGCAAGGTCTCAGGACACAAGGTAAAAACACAAAATCAATTGTACATCTGTATACTAGTGATAAACACACAGACATGTCAAAGTTAAAAATACAATATCACTCACAGTTGATAAAAAAAAGAAAAACTCTGATCTAATTTTAACAAAATATTTATAACACTTGTATCCTTAAACTAAACACTGATAAATGAAGACAAATATTTAAATAAATGAACAGATATTTTACATGCATGGATAGGAAGATTCAACCCAGGAAAGATTTAATTCTCCCCAAATTGATATAAAGGTCTATTGCATTTCCTTTCAAAATAAGCAAGATGTTTTTATAGATATAAACGAAATTATTCTAAAGTTTCTATGGAAATCAAAGAAATGACAATACCTAAACAACTTTGAAAAAGAAGCATCAATCTACCCCATTTCAAGACTTATTACACTAGAGTACTACAAAGGTTTGTGGAAAAATTCAATTAAAAGATAATAAAAATCTTTCCATGAACTTTTTGAAGTATGCTTGTGTATCTGCCACTATCCAGACTGTTTGGTGTTGGTGGAGTGAGAGAAACATAGATCAATTAATCAGAAAAATGCAGACCCACACCAATATAATCAACAGATTTGGACTAAAAATCAGTTAAATGAAGGAAAAATAGTCTTTCTAACACCTACCATATAATTTGGCATCTATCTAACAACACGGCAAAAACTTAAACCTTGACCTAAATGCAACACTCTATAGAAAAATTACCTCAAAATAGATCATGGATTTAAATGTAAAATTATAAATCTTTCAGAAAAATACATAATAAAAGAAAAACGTCAGGACCTAGGGCTATACAAATAATTTTTTAGACTTTACATCAAAATTACCATCTATAAAAACAAAACTTGATAAACTAGACATCAACAAAATTTTAAGTTTTTGCTTTTGTTCTATGAAACACCTTGTAAAGACCAGGGAAAATACAAACTAAAGACTGGGAGAAAGTATACGTGATGGAGTTTGGATGTGTTGTCCCCTCCAAAACTCATATGGAAATTTGATCTCCAATCTGGCAGTGTTGGAAACTGATTGAGTCATGGGGGCGGATCTTTCATGAATAGATTAATGCACTCCCTGGCGGGGAGGGGTAGTGAGTGACTTCTCGCTCTATTGGTTCCTGTGAGAGCTAATTGTTTAAAGGACCCTGCCACCTCTTCCCTCTCCCTCTCCCTCTCGTTTCCTCTCACCATGTGATCTGCTCATACCCACCAGCAGCCTGCCACTTTCTGTCATGAGTAGAAAGCAGCCTGAGGCCTGTGTCAGATGCAACTGTCCCAGAATCGTAAGCCAAATAAACCTCTGTTCTTTATAAATTACCCAGTCTCAGGTATTTCTGTTATAGCAACACAAAACAGACTAAAACAATACATCAAAGAAAGGACTAGCATCTAGAATATATAGCAAGAAATTGGTACGAGTCACAAAAAATAACTACACTTTATAAAGATGAGAATACTAATTATCCTGATTTGATCACTGCATATTTGTACGCAGGTATTGATATTCAACTCTGTACCCCAGAAATGTGTAAAATCAACTATGATTCAGTAAAAAAAAATACATGTAATATATATATTTAATATACATAATACATATATATTTAGTATATATAATATATATTTAATATATATATATGGAGCTCTCAAAACTCAACAAGAAAACAAAACAAACCAGTTAGAAAATGAGCAAATGACATAAACAAACATTTCACCAAAAGGCAAATACAGATATGAAAAAGCACACAGAAAGATATTCAACACCATTTGCCATTAGGGAAATGAAAATTTAAACCATGATGAGATTATACCACTACACACCTATCAGAATGTCTAAAATAAAAAAGTGACCAGTGACACCACCAACTGCTGGCAAAGATGTAGAGGAACTGGACCGCTCATTCATTTATTGCTTTGGGAATGTAAATTGATACAGCTACCCTGGAAAATGATTTGGCAGTTTCTTTAAAAGGTAAACAAGCAACTATCATACAACTCAGTGATTGAGCCCCTCCACATTTGTCCCTGGGAAATGAAATTGTGTGCGTACAAAATCTGCACACAAATGTTTACAGCAGGTTATATCTAATAACCCAAAAGTGGAAAAACAATCACAACAAGAAAAACAAGTTTCTTCAAGAAGACAATGATTAAACAGATGGGGATACAGGTATACCATGGAATACTACTCAGAAGTAAAAAGGAACAAACTATTGAGACAAACAACAACCAGGGAGAATATCCAGAGAATTATGCTGAGTGAGAAAGCTGACGTCAATAAGCTCCATTCCACATTGTATGGCAGGTTTTATATGGTGCTCTGAAATGACAATGTTATAGAAATGGAGACTAGATCAATGGCTGCCAAAGCTAAGGCAGAACTGGGGTCAAGAGGAAAGTGGGTGTAGCTATAAAAGAGAACCATGAGGGGCTCTTATAATGATAGAAATGTATGTGGATTGCATGAATGCCCGTATCCTAGTTATAATATGGTAGTTTCTCAGTAATGCATCTCAATATTAATTCCATATTAACTAATTTTCACCTATACTTTACAGTAATGCAAAATCCCCCCAACATGAGGCAGTCTAGGTGTTGTGAGTGGTCATGTTTTCAAATGCAAGTTCAAGTTCTCCTGACTTTGGATGTAACTGATGAGAAACATGGACACTGGCTAATGTACACTGCAAGGAGCCAGCTGGCCAAATACTCATCTCTCTCTAGTAACTGCTTAATAGCCTTTACTTACTATGAAGTGGTCTCGAGTGACTCTGGGGGTTCATAAAGGTAAATGATAAGTAGTCACCCAACCTGGTGTGAGAATACTGCACGCAAATGACAGTCAGGAATCGAGGCTGTCTGGATCACAGCCCTCTGAAACCTCATTCACCGGGGCAACTGCATTATTTTAAATGGAGACAGCAAAGTAGGTCCTACATCCAGAAGTTACAAGATTAGCTCACCGGTGAACCGGCAGTTTGAGAGTGGTGGGAGTTCCAAAGCTCCATAAAGACTTGGTACCTTCTATAGATTTGTAGTCTAGTTTGAAGTCAGGTAGTATAATGCCCCTGGTTTTATTTTATTTTTTGGCTCAGGATTGCTTTGGCTATTGGGGTCTTTTGTTGTTCCATATGAATTTAGGATTGTTTTTTCTATTTCTGTGATGAATGTCATCGGTATTTTGATGGGGATTGCACCGAATCCGTAGATCACTTTTGGAATTATGGACATTTTCACAACATTAATTCTTCCAATCCATGAACAAGGAATGTCTTCTCACCTCTTGGTGTCCTCTTTCTTTCAGCAGAGTTTTGTAGTTCTCATTGTAGAGATCTTTCACCTCTTTGGTTAAATTTATTCCCAAGTATTTTATTCTTTTCATAGTTATTGTAAAAGGGCTGGCTTTCTTGATTTTTTGTTCCTGCTTATTTGTTGTTGCTGTATAAGAAAATTACCAATTTTTATGCATTGATTTTGTATCCCGCACAGTACTGAATTTGTTTAGGAGCTCTAGGAGTTTTTTGGTAGAGGTTATGGATTTTTCTATATATAGGATCACGTCCAATCCTGTGAAAACTGACGTTTTGATTTTGTCTTTTCCAATGTGGATGCCCTTTATTTCTTTCTCTTGCCTGATTGCTCTGGCTAGTACTTCCAGTAGTATGTTAAATGGGAGTGGTGAGAGGAGCATCCTTCTCTTATTCCTGTTCCTGAAGGAAAAGCTTTCAATTTTTCCCCATTCAGGACAATGTTGGCAGTGTGATTGTCATATATGGCTTTTATTGGGTTGAGATATTTTCCTTCTATACCTACGTAGTTAAGGGTCTTTATCATGAAGGGATGATGCTGAATTTTCTCAAATACTTTTTCTGCATCTCTTGAGATAATCGTATAGTTTTTATCCTTGCTTTTGTTGACATGGTGTATCACATTTATTGATATATGTATGTTGAACCATCCTTGCATCCCTGGGATGAAACCCACATGATCACAGTGTATAATCTTTGTGATGTGCTGTTGTATTCTGTTTGCTAATGTCTTGCTGCAGATTTTCGTGTCTATGTTCATCAAGGTTACTGACCTGTAATTTTCTTTTCGGTTGTTGTGTCTTTGTCTGATTTGGGGATCAGGATGATGCTGGCCTCATAGAATTAATTTAGGAGAATGGCCTCTGTTTCAATTTCTTGGAGTAGTCTGAAAAGGATGGTTGTTAATTCTTCTTTAAAGCTTTGGCAGAATGCAGCAGTGAAGCCATCTGGTCCTGGGCTTTTCTGTGTTGGGGTACTGTTGATGACTGCATCACTCTCATTGCTTCTTATTGGTCCCTTCGGGTTTTGTATTTCTCCTTGGTTCAGTCTTAGTAGTTTGCATGTGTTCAGAAATCTATCCATTTCCTCCAGGTTTTCAAATTTGTTGGAGTATAGTTGTTCCTAACAATCTCTAATGACTCTTTGTATTTCTGTGGAATCGGACGCAATGTCTCCTTTTCCATTTCTGATTTTTGTTATTTGGGCCTTCTCTCTTCTTTTTTAAGTAGGCTGGCCAACAGCTTGCGTAGTGTGTTTTTCCCCTAAAAAAACCCCCAACATTTTGCTTCATTGATTTTTTGCATCATTCTTTTGGTCTCTACTTCATTTAGTTTGACTTTGATCTTAATTACTGCTTTACATCTACTAGGTTTGGGATAAGAGTGTTTTTGTTTTTCTACTCATTTGAGATTTAATGTTAGGTTATTTGAAGTGTTTCCATTCTTTTGATGTAAGCATTTATTACTGGCAACTTATCTTTGACAAAGCCACCAAGAATATACACTAGGGAAAGGACGGCCTCTTCAATAAATAGTGCTGGGGAAACTGGATATCCATGTGCAGAAAAGTCAAACTAGGCCCATACCTTTCACCATACACAAAATCAATTCGAAATAGATTAAAGACTCCAATATAAGAACTGAAACTATAAAACTCCTAGACGAAAACACAGGGGACATACTTCAGGATGTAGGACTGGGCAAAGACTTTATGAATAAAACCCCAAAAGCACAAGCAGTAAAAGTAAACAACTTGCATTGTATCAAACCATAAAGCTTCTGCACAGCAAAGGAAGCACACAGACAAGGGGCTAATATCCAGAAATATAAGCAACTCAAACAACCCAAGAGCACATAAACAAATCATTCAATATTAAAATGGGCAGAGACATTTTTCAAAGAAAGACAAACAAATGGCCAACAGGTGCATGAAAAATGTTCAATATCACTAATCATTAGGGAAAGGCAAATCAAAACTACCCTGAGACATCCTTGCACCCCAGTTAGACTGGCTATTTTAAAAAAGACAGAGAATAACAAATACCAGGGAGGATGTGGAGAAAGGGGAACCCTTCTACACTGTTGGGGGGACTGTAAATTAATACAACCATTATGGAAAACACTATGGAGGCTTCTCAAACAACACATAGAACTACCACACAATCCAGCAATCCCACTTCTGGGTACATACTCCAAGTAATGGAAATCATCATGTCGAAGGGATACATGTTTGTTGCAACTCGGTTTAAAATAGCCAAGATATGGAACCAACCTAAATGTCATCTACAGACAAATGGACAAGGAAAATGTGCTATACACACAATGGAATACTACTCAGCCATACAAAAGAACGAAATTCTTCCATTCGCAGCAACACGGATGAGCTTGGAGAAAATTACGCTAAGCGAAATAAGCCAGGCACAGAAAGAGAAATACTGTATGCCCTCACTTATAAGTGGGAGGGAGGGTGGGAGAGAGGAAGGAAGACCACAGTAAAGTGTTGAAAAGGGAACAGACCTATAGTTACTACAGGTCAGAAAGGAGGAGGGGCAGGATGCTTAGGGAATAATTGGGCAATGGACACAAAGAATAATTACAATTTCTAATGATGAACACACTAGCATTGATTTGATCATCCCATACTGCACACAAATACCAATAGTCAACTCTGTACACCATAAATATCTATAATCAAAATTAAAAATTAAACAAACAAACACACACAAATAAATAAGAAGACCTGGTACCTTCACACTCAGTTACTGAGAACATCATAAAGGAGCCAGTGGTATCTGAACACAGTGTTAGGTTTCCCTGTGAGGCTTGAGAACGCACTTCATCCCGGTGCCTTCGGGGCACTGGTGGCTTCAGAAAGCTGATTCCTTGCACACCTCCTTTCCCACTAATCCGACACTCTTAAAATTAAAGATATTCTATTTCTACCCACCCCACCACATTCTAAAAGGTCATGAAGTGACTCTAAGGAATGACAAGGAACATGACACATCCTCTGTAAAAAAAAAAAAAAAAAAAATTTACGGCCATTATTTTTAAATTTTTTTCTGATTACAAAAGGGAGACCTCATTTGCTTGGTCTTTGGAGACCATGAAGTATGATGTCTAAGAACAAACACTTAGAGAGATTCATCAGATTGGTACATCTCACTACAAAAAAGAACCCATCACTTATTTTAGACCTACTCAAGATACTGGAGCAGAGTTTTTAAATTAAAAAACAGTAGTCATTTCAAAGGGAGAAATAATAAAGAAATGCATATAAACCCATTCGCAAAGGCCATCGTTATGCATCTTCTTAAAGAATATTACGTAATAAAATAGGAAACTAATGATTCGTAGAGATGTGCATAAACCCAAAAGAGGAATATGAAAGAGTAACAGCATGATTTAACAGCATGATAAACACTTGAAATCTGTGTTTCACACACCAGAGTAAAAAAAAGTTCAAATGATTCTAATTACCATTAGCTTGTTACTGTCTCAATCTCCACAATGCTGCCAAGATAGCATACAACTTCACCTCTGAATATACAACTATATTCAGGGTAGAAAGATGAACGATGCTCACTTATGACTACACATGTTCCTTAAAAGAAATCAGAAAGAAATTGCAAATGTATTGCCCCATCTGTCCAACAAATGAAATGTTCTGAAACAAATGTAGACAGACATAACAATGGAAAGTGCATCAAAAGGAGGATTATGGAAGTATCAACTGTGAGATCTCGTGAAGACATAATATCACTAACTGGCACTATGGGACAAGCATACAAGCCATGCCACTGAACACAGTACCTTTCAAATAAGTTCACTAGTGGAGCCAACATTGTCTTTGCAGCTGGAGGAGAGCACACAGTTCCAAAAAAGTGAAAGAGAGGCCATTCTCCCAAAATCATCCTATGAGGCCAACATCACCCTGATCCTAAAACCAAAGGTGCAACAAAAAAAGAAAACTACAGGCCACTATCCTTGATAAACACACATGTAAAAATCTTCAACAACATATTAGCAAACAGAATGCAACAACACATCAAAAAGATGACACATCATGATCAAGTGGGTGGGATTCATCCCAGGGATGCAAGGATGGTTCAACATATGCAAATCAGTAAATAAGGGAAAAAAATAAGGTTCAAATAAATAAATAAAAAGGGAAATAAATGAGGTTCCAAACATATAGGGAACTCCCGAAAACAGCAACAAAGAAAAAAAAATTCCAAAATGGACAAAGGACTTGAATAGACATTTCCCCATAGAAGATATACAAATGACCAAAAGACCATGAAAAAATGCTCAGTATCAGTAATCATTAGGGAAATGCAAATCAAAAGCATAATGAGAAACCAACTCATGGTCATTAAAATGCCTACTATTTAAAAACAAACAAACAAACAAAAACTGTTGGTGAACATGTGGAGAAACTGGAAATCTTCTGTACTGTTGGTTTAAATGGAAAATGGCACTGCTGCTATAGAAAACACCATTACTGTCTCTCAAAAATTAAACTTAGAATTACCATATGTTCTAGCAACTCAACCTCCGGGTATATACTCAAAAGAACTGAAAGCAGGGTCTCATGGAGATATTTTCACACCCATGTTCACAGCAGCACATCCACAGTATCCAAGATGAGAGCAGAGAAATGGAGGTTGGCACTCAACTTTCCCACCGGTCTGGGAATCCCCATGGGAAGCCCGTCTCCAGACACTTCCACAGGAACATCTGGAGTGCCCTGAGGGCTGAACATCCAAAGGTGTACTGTTGTGGAACCTCAGCAGGTGTGCTGTGTTCTCATCGGCAGAGCTTCCACACAGTGCTGCGAGGGGCACGATCTGTGGGAAAGACCCAATTCCTCACCAAAGTTCTCACACAGATTATGTGCTCCTGTCGAGTCATTTCTTGACCTAAAAGTGACTAAAAGGTCAGAAATTAATTCCGGTGCTGGCCATAGGTCTTACCCAGACAGGGAAAAATAGCAGAGCAGCAACTTAGTTCCAAAGCAGTGATCGAGTTCCAGAAAACCGGTCATGCCTTTAGAATGAAGACGAAAAGACGAACCTCTTAAAGATAACAACTGCAAAAATGGTATAAAAGCAATGAAATACAAAAAGATGTAAATACAAACATTAAAAAAGTCAAAATGTGGTGAGAAATGATGTCAACGTGTAGTTTGTTTCTCACTTTTTTAATTCTCTTGCTCTTTGCAATCTAAGTTAAGTTATTATCAGTTTTTAAAGTTTCAAACTACCCGTTATAACTCTAAGACGTTCGCAGTAAGCCTCACAGTAACCATAAAGCAAAAACATGGAATAGATACGCTAAAAATAAATAGCATAACATAAAAATATACTACTAGACACAAATCACTTCATCACAAAGACATAAGATAGGAAAAAAGGATTTGTAAAGCAACTAAAAACAACTACAGGGTTTTTCTGAGCTTTAGCCACCTGATCTCCATTACTTGGCCTAATAATTAAAACTTCCATTATTCCCACTGCACATTGGACACACGGACCTAACTATGGTTCTATTAAATTCGCAATTCCATACACTATATACATACATATATATATATATATATACATTTTTTTTTTTCTTTTCTTTTCTTTTTTTGGCGGCTGACCAGGTACAGGGATCCAAACACTTGACCTCTGCATTACAAGCTGCACTCTAATCAACTGAGCTAACTGGCCAGCCACCCCATACACTACCAAGAAACATATAATCCATCCACCTGCTCATGGATATACACACAAACCAGCATCCACGCCCAAGACATACAGAGATGGCTCTGACATACCATTTACAAATACACATAAAACCATGCCCAAATCCCAAATTATCTCAGTCCAGTAGGAACCGGCTTCCACATCCCCAGATACTAACAAATAACCATATGACATAGCTCTAATACAGATAAATACACTTCTCCCACTCCCCCCCCGTATAAACAGAGAACCCCAACTCTCTAACAGATACACATACGCTCAACTCCCAGAATATATAACCCTATTGAAACCTACAAACACACACTGCCCAAAAATATTCATCCATACCACCATGCCCCTTCAATACACACACAAACTCGACACACATGTGGCTCTCCACCCGCCATACCCTCTGGTATACCCACAATTACCTAGCGCATGACAAATATGCAAACATGCCACCTTATGCCCTCAAATATACGTACATCCCCACGCTATCTGCGAATACAAAATCGCGGATAACAAATACTCATAGTATTTGTAGTACAACTTTTCCATCTTCCAGAATACACGATCAGACAAATCCCACCCTGCACCTGCACATATTCATCCTACTACTCCCCACAAACAATTATACATCTGCCCTCACCCACTGAAATACTCATACACATTTCCTGAAGATCGCAAAAAACAAACACACATAACAATGGAGCATACCCTGAATACACAAAAGTTAAAACACTTAACAACAACATAATACTCAGAAACAAAATGATGGAATTTCTGGTCTTGGACATGTAGGCGACACAGCTGTCTGTCATGAATTTTCATGGCTTTGCAGCAAAGGGGATCGTAAGTAAGGCCAGTCCACGGGAGTCTGCAGAGGTCGCAGCAATGGACAGTAGCTGAGCGTACAAGGACTGCTTCCTACAGAATGATGTGCATACAGCAACCCAGCCCGCTGGACGTGCTGAGACAATCCAAACCTATTTCCAGACACTCATTCCCCTTACCTCCCTTACAATCCCTGTATTTATCAGATTCCTTGTTCTGAGCTACCTTCAGAAAGTGCAGCCACTCTACAGCAGGGTTGGCTGAGGGGCACAAAAACTGGTTTGTTGAGAAAGAAATGAAGTGAGTAGAACACCAGGCAGAAGCCTTGTGCTGTGAATCTGAGAAACAACTTGAAACTTGCCTCAGAAGCACACACCCACTGTGCTGCCCCTGCATAATCTGAGGGACCTTCAGAATCCTGCCTACCTGCCAGAACCCTGCATGGCATGTCTCCCCACCCCCACCAGCCCAACTGCCCCCACCCCGCCCCCACTGCAGAATTCTGGAGAGCTATATTCTAAGCCTGTTGACATTTAAAATTGGACCCTGAGCATCTGCAGTTGACAGTTTGCTGTCTGGGTCCTGCGCTTGACTTCTCTCACTGTGGAGACTGCCATGCCACCGTGGTCAGTCCCCAAGCCTATGGGGATGGCTTCAAAGGGAGGTAAGTCTACAGGGTCTGGGGTGTGTTATCACACCCCTGTCACCCCTCAAATCCATGGGAGTTCAGATGTGACACTTGCCCTGGGACAGCTGGTTGGGTGGAAGTAGAGGAAGAGAGAGCACTGGACTTACCCAAGGACATCTCACCCGGGAGACGGGGGAAGCCACTGGCATCCTGAGGCTGCAGGGGGAAGGGGGCTTCTCACAGGTGGATCCAGATGCCTCCGGGGAAACCTACCGGGTGATGAAAAAGGACACAGCAGTTGTACTGACTGTTTCCAGAAGGGAAACAGGTGACTTATGTTTCTAAGTCAACACAGGTCAACGTGTGTTTGTAGGCAGTGGTGGATTGTGTCGTGCTTGTGCCACAGGGGGGCTCAAGAACAAAGCCTGAGTCCTGTGTCCTTTCTTCAGACACCTGGAGCTTGTGCTATGGTACTGTCCTGAGGGATACCAAGTGGAGTCTTCTAGATCTTAGAGGAGTAGCGGGGAGAAACGGTCTCAGCCAGAAAACCGTTCAGTGGAACAGTTCTCTCTGACCAAGATTACCGTGAAATATCCCCTCTGTCAGTGAGGCTGGAGGTCGCTCTAACTGCAGCAGTCCAGTCTCGGCTCACTTCTGCCCAGAGATGGCTTCTCATTCGGTCCAGATCGCTGTTGTCTTTCTTCACCAGGGACAGTGCAGCCAGGAACTGCAAACAAGATGGGACTTGCTCTTCCCTGAGCTGTTCTGAATTGCTGTCCCTTTGGGGGACGCTCAGGTCTTCAGACCCATTCATCTTCCACCCTGTCTCATGGCCTATCCTCTGCGCTACATTTCATGTGGACATGAAGACTTTGCTCATACTCCATGTCTAGCCCATCATGAACAGGGGACAGATGAGGCGTGCTGTTGGGTTTACAGTGGAAGGTTCTGAAAGGCTGGTTTCCTTTTCAAGAGAGGAAGCAGAGCAGCACACCATTAGGAAGATCTTCTATTATTATCACTGTTATTATTCAAAGTTAGGACATACGTCCTGATTAATTAGGACCATGTCCTATGGACCTTGCTCTCCTTGACTAGGGTTGACCTGAAATCCTAGTGAACAGGGATGTATCCAGACAACTTTGTCACACTGGCTCATGCCTGGTTCTTTGTGGGCCATTACTGAGAGCTCAAAGGAGAAGGATCACAGAAGGTCTCCATTACCCATGGCCAACTCTAACCACCAGCAGCTGTTCAAACCTCTCTGAACCTCCACTGGGAGCCACAGGGCTCCGCATTTCCTGGCCTTTCTAGTCCTCTGCAGCCCTCTCTGGCTGTGCAGTGACAGGGTCTCAGGGAATTCATCATCTAACTCACAGACCGCCTCCTGACAACAGAGCTGCCTCAGTGACAGCACGAACCACTGTGCATGGGGACAAGTGTGCCCCGAACCTGGCCCCTGTTCGATGATTGCTGTGGGTGGTACCAGGAGAAGCATGTCCTCACTGGGCTACTGCATTTTGGGGTACCATCAGGGCTCCTGGGCGCTCGTTTGGGGACACATTTTGTTCAGGTTCATTTGTTTGGGTTACGACGGGTTTATGAGGAGCATCAGGAAAAGGAGCACTGAGAAAGAGAAGGGCTCATAACCTTGTGAATCTGCTGGCTTCACATAGGCCATGTGGGCGCCTGCAACTGGCACTGGAGAAGGTGCCCTTCGTGGGGGTGCGCACACTGAGGGGCGTTGTGCCACCAAGCAGAGTCCACCCCGACTCACGTCGAGGGGCAACCCCACGAGGCTGGCGGGTCCACGTGCCGGGGACACCCTGGGGAGCTTCTCAGAGGCAGGGGAAGCTTAGGTGTTACTCCCTGACTGACGGGTCAGAGGGTCTCAGTGAACGAGAAGCAAGTTCTCTAGTAGAATGATCCTCCACCTGAGGGGGACCCTGAAATTCACTTGGGGACAAACTGCACAATTCCCCGTCCTATGGCCCTCACCTGCTGGGATGCCTCGCTCTGGTTCACGCTGACTCTAAGGGAAGGGAGAGCCTCCGTCCTGGTGGCCACGTCTCCTACTCATTCGCCCCTCTCCTTTGTCTCCACAGCATCTACAGTGCTGGGGCCCAACGTGACCCTGAACCCTCCGTTCACTTCCTTCGGTCCGCTGTTTCCCACGCCTGCTTCCGACCCAGTCCCCGGGCCGCCCTGTGAGCAGCCCCAACCTGCCCTCGTGATGTCAGCGTTCCCTCCTGGTGGCCCCCTGGTGCGGTCTGCTTTCCCCAGGACGCCTCAGGGGGTGGGAGCCGCTGGCCATGGCCCGAGTGGGGCCGGGACTTTCAACATCACTGTCCCAGTCAGGACACAAGGGGCTCCCGCAGAGCCCTCTCACACTCAGACCACTGTCCTGGCTCAGGCCCCACTCAACTGGAGTGCTCCAGGGGCCCTCTGCGGGGGTGCCCAGTGTCCTGCTCCCCTGCTGTTGGCAGCTCCTGCTGTAGGGACCGTGATGCCTGCTGTATCCATTGGGGGCACGCGGGCTGGCGAGGGGTACTGGTTCCCAAGCCACCCCCTCCCAGCCCCCATTCCAGCAGCCCAGCCGGCTCAGACCCTGGTCCCAGGGAACGACGGGACACATCCACATGGGGCTGGTGGGGAGGGCGGCAAGGCCCCCTCCCAGGCCAAGCCGCGCCAGAGGACTCCTGTAACCCCAGGAGTGTTTACGACAACTTCCGACGCTGGCAGCGCTTCAAGTCCCTGGCCCGCGGGCACCTGCCCCAGAGTCCTGATGCTGAAGCTCTGTCCTGCTTCCTTATGTGAGTGCCCTCCTTGGGGGATGGAGCTAATCCCACCGCTCCCACATGAAGGGGAACGAAGGACAGACGAGGAGGGCAGCCTATTTAGGGGAACTTGGATGAAGGTCACGTGGGCGATGGCCCATGCATTCTCAGCAATTTAACTAATGTCCCACTCTGGTTCACGACGTACATTCAACTGATCCCCAACACCCTGTGAGTCCACCAAACTTGGTTTTTAACAATCACCATCATATGCAGAGAAGATAAAGGCCAGAGTGAGTTTCTGGTGTGACATGAGCCACAACTTGGATTTAAGTCTCTGCCTTCACCCGTGAATCCTCCCCATGTCCTCTCATGCCCAGCACAGGACCTGAGTGCGGATGGCTTTGGGACGTCACATGGAGGGACTGGGGGGAGAAGGCACAGGACACAGGAGCAGCCTTATACATGTACCCCCTCACTCTTCCAGAAAATTCTAGCAAGGAGACTGAGGTAGTTAAGCCACACATTGGGAGCTGATTGGGCCCCCATCACTGGGTTTGGATCCTGCGCAGAGTCGCCTTCTTTATCCCTGAATGCCTCCTAGACAGACAGACAATTCCACTTCATTTGGAGGATGGGAAGATTGTCTGACTCATGTCTGATGCACTCAGCAGAGTCTCTGGCATGTGCTGTCCCTCATTATTGTTGTTTTCGTTATTATGATGAAGATTATTATTAACGTCATCACTAAGAACAGGCAACCTAGAATAGGAAAATTTTCCCAAAGTCACATATCCCACCACAGGGAGTGAGGGGACCTTGAGCTCAGGAGCCCAGGACCAGGGGCTGAGGTGATGGGAGGCAGTGACGTCCGTAGCCAGGAGCGTTTGTCTTTCCCTCCCCAACACCTGCCTCCTTCCACCTGCAGGCCCTCGTGGTTCTGGGGCCATCACATGGAGCATGTATCATAGTCCACGGGACACGGGACATGGCTGCATACCTGCCCCGCTCCCACACTGGCTGCTCTCCACGGAAAGCTGCACACAGTGTATAAATTAAAGGGGCCCCCAAATCCTTGTCCCCAATGATTTCAGTGTCCCCCACATCCTGAGCAGTCGGAGTTCCCCTTGGACCAAAGTCCCAGGTGCCCTAGGCTGTCCTGAGTCCCTAAATGGAGCCCCCCCAGGCCTTACCCGGTCACCTCAAGCACCAGTCTCCTTTGGCTCTGGATCCCCGCACCTGCTCTTCACGCTGAGGGACTCGGACGCTGTGTCCCCAAGGGCTGCCTCTCTAGAGAGTCACCAGGAGCTGATTAAATGCTCAGTCCTGGGGCCTTGGAACGGTCATTCTAGGCAGTTCTCGGTCAGCTCAGGCTGCCATAACAAAACGCCACAGGCCAGGTGCTTTAGACAACAGACTTTCATGTCTCCCAGTTCAGGAAGCGGAAGTCCCAGATGAGGTCCCGGCAGATTCAGTTCCAGGCGAGGACTTTCCGCCTGGCTTTTGATGGCTGTATCCTCACATCACAGGGAGTTCTGGTGTCTTTTCCTCTTCTCACACTGACAGGGACACAAATCCCATCACGGGGCCTCCCAATTATCTAATCTAAACCTGATGATCCCCAAAGGCTCCACCTCCAAATACCATCACATTGCAAGTTAGGGCCACAACACGTGAATTTTGGGTACACATATATTCAGTCCGTAACACACAATAATACTAAGGCCTCAAAGGGAAGTCAGAGAGGCCAAGCAGTCCCTTGGTGCTGAGGTTGACACACATTGGTTGTCCCGGAGGCTGAAGAGCCCACACTGGGAGGACAGGCACAGGTGACAGGACAGGTGTGATGTGGCGGGGCACGGGTGTGGGCCGGTCAGCTGGGATGGAAGGAGGGCGGGGCACTGTGACTGACACTGAGGACTTACAGCCCAGTGCTTCGATCCCTGGCCCTGCTGAAGCCCACCATGAGCCTGGAGGACGGAGTGCGGCGGGCCATGCAGAAATGGCAGGGCACGAGCAATTATGACCGAATGAACTATTATGACATGGCAGCAAAGTGAGTCAGGGATGCAGGGCCTGAGGGGCTGTGGGGTGGGCTGAGGGTGGGTGAAAAGGGGAGGGGCTGGTGCAGTGGGCTCATTGGCAGGGATGTCACGAGGAGGGGGATCTGCTAGGTCCGGCCCCTCCCTGGGGCCCTGCCTCCTCTGGGAAGCTCTCCACCCACCTGGGTGCTTGGGCTTCTCTCTCCTACCCACCCCAGAATCTCCGCCTTCCCCTGGCCTCGGGTCAAACCCTGCCCAGATACTGAAACGAGGATGGGGAAGAGTAACCAGCACAGCCCAGTGGGGGTCAGCTCCAGCTGTGGGGACCCTGCAGAAGGGAAGCTAGCGACTACTGACAAAGTTGGGACCACGTCTCTTCATGAAAAGTGGCCAGAAATGGGTCACCTGCCATCCCAGAATGGGCTGGGGTAGAAGAGCTTGGGCAGGGGAAGCCAGCACCTCACACACCCCCAGACACGTCTCTGGCCTTCCTGCCTTTGCTGCAAGGCAATCCACTCCGTGAACACGAATCACCCTCACAGAAAATGCACCCTCTCCTCTCAGCTTAGCTCCCACTTCCTGCAACATCCCCGGGGCCGTTCTCTCCCAGGCTATTGTCAGGGGCTCACAGTACCAGTCCAGGATTCCTGGATCCGGGCAAGGATTCCTCATGTCATTTGCAGTCAGTCACATCTCTGACCTAGCTTCTGGCTGTCAGCTCTTCTGAGTGGCCCTGGGCAGGGATAGGAGCAGGGTCCCCTGAGAGCCGGGCCAGGGTCACATAGGCCTTGATTCAGGAAGCCCCCCTGGATGTTGTCTGCACTGCAGGTGTAGGTGAGCCAGCATACCCCTGCAAATGTTCTGCAGGTGGGGGAGCAGCCCAGCCCACCCAAAGCCCTTCCTCCCCCATCCCTGGCCAGGCCTCCCTCTCAGCATGGCTATGGCTCTCCCTCTGCCCGCCAGGTTCATGGAATTTGAAGCTGAGGAGGAGATGCAGCTCCGGGTGCTGCAGTGTGTGAAGGGGCCCCAGGGCCTACCTCCTCCAGCCCCACCAAAGCTTGCTCCTCCAGGGCCACCAGTCCCCAACACTGTGCCACGGTCAGGTACGGCAAGCATATTCCCACAGGAGCCAATACAAAGGCCTAAGGGGCCCTGCGGAGGCCTTGTGCCCTCATTTTGTCCCTTTCCTGCAAGGGGAGGGGGCGCTTGCTCTTTCAGCGAGAGCAGCCAGTGAGAACCTGGGGCTCCACTGCCCTGGATCAGGAACTAGGTATTGGCCTGGTCCAGGAGTTTCATAGCTGCTATCTGCCTTGGCTGTCCAGGACCCAGTGTACAGTCTTCCCAGGAAGCAGTGCTGGGTGGGGAGGAGTCCCAGAATCTTGGTGGCTCCAAAGCCTTTCCAGGTTACTCAGTCTCACATGACCCACCTCTTGCAGTGTATCCTCCCACGGGGCCTGATGTCCAGCCTGGACCCATTTCATGGCCCTCAGTTCCCACCTCCCCCAGTGTGGCTGGAGGTGGCTGCTACAGCCCAGCCACGCACCTGTCCTCCCTCTTGTCCTCGGGTGTGCTCCCAGGAAGGCTGGCCACAGGGCACCATCCACTCGCCCGCTGTCACGCAGACCCCAGCAGCTGACCCAGGCCAAGGCACCCAAGGAGATCCGACCAAAAGCTGTCCAGGAGTATGTGGATATCATGGAGGCACTGCTGGGGCCTCATGCAAATTGGGAGGATGAAGATATTGAGGAGCGGCAGGAGCAGGACAGGACTGACCCAGACCCAGATCTCCTGAGATACATTAACAAGCTGTGCTCCCAGAAAGACTTCATCACCAAGGTGGGCTGGACTGGAGCCCTAGTGTGGGGAGGTTTTCTGGGGAACAGCAGTCCCAGCCCCATGGAATTCAGTTCTATTCATCTCTCACACACACACGGAGCAGTGTGTGTGTGAGAGACAGAGAAAGTCTGTGTATAGCTGCTAGTGGCCATGAGTTAGAACAGCCCTGCTGTGTGGACAGGAGAGACAGGCATTACTTTCTGCTTCTCCTCGAGGTCCCCCTGGCTGCAGTTCAATCCCTGCCAAAGACACTCACGCCCCTTTCCCCCTGCTCCAGGTGGAGGCCATCGTCCACCCCCGATTCCTGGCAGCTTTGCTTTCCCCAGACCCAAACTTGGATCCCTTGGCTCTGACTGAGGTGCTAGAGCAGGAAGAAGGACTCACACTAGCACAGGTAACACAGGGGAGGCAGGGACACCAGGTCACCCAGGCAAGGGAGGGACACCAGGGCACCCAGGGGAGAAAGGGCCACCAGATCACCCAGGGGAGGGAAGGGCACCAGGCAGACCAGGGGGAACACGTGACCCTGTGCCCCTGAAGCCCCCGTGATTTTGTCTAGTCTTACCCTGCTGGAGGTGCATGGCCTCCTCAGGGGAACTGCCTGGATCAGAGGAGCAGGTGCAGAAGAGCAGGAAGGAGAGGACAGAGCCAAGGAGGGAGGGCAGGGGGCGAAGCTGGAAGGAGGCCCAGCAGGGCACAGCACAGTCACAGTCCCTGCCTCTGACACCAAGCCAAGCGTCCTCTCACCTTCGCCACCTCCCGCCCAAATGCAGGGTCTCCACCATCCTGCCAGCCCCTCCCCACACCTGGGGCAGAGCCAGTGAGTGCCACTTTGCTCCCCTCAGCTGGTGGAAAAGCGCCTCATGGCCCCAAATGAGGCAGAAGGTGTGGGGGCCACCCCAGGTCATGGTGCACCCCAATTGGAGTCACATCCTAAGACTGCAGCATCCATGTCCCCACCTGCCCCTGTGCCTTTGTGAAGTGTGAAGAAAGTTAACTCTTGGTGGTGGGTCACCTGCCTGCCGCCCCTCCTATTCCCAGGTGGGTCTCCACATTGGAGAAGGCCTCAGAGCTTTGCTAGATTAAGACGGTGTGGTGTGAAGCTGCACACCACGGCCCTCAAGCCCAGAAGCTTCCAGAACATCATGCCATGCAGGTCTTCGTTGGTGGCATCCTCAGAGGAACCAACTACTGTCCCTGCTGTCCAGCTCAGCACACACATCAGGCGCTGAGGGAAAACGCGGGGATTGAAGGCTGGAGCCCTGGACCCACTCCTCACTAGTCCCCCGACTCTTCCACATTCAGAGCTGTCCTCAGGAGCCCCTCTTAGGTTTTAGGAATGTAGAGCAAGTCGTGTTTGGAGGGGACTTGGCCCATGCCCTAGCATGTGTATGTAGGCACTCAGTCGAGCACAGGCATCATCTCGGTCACACCTTGGGGCTCCTGCTGCTACTCCTGTCCTCGCCACCTGACTGCTGTCTGTCCTGGGGCCCTTTCGTGGTTGAACAGTTCCCAGGAGGAGGCAGAACCTCTGCTTCCCCAGCACCATGCCCTGCCTCAACCTTACAATCTGCCCCTGGACCCTGTACAGTGGGGCCAGCTGGAGGGCTGTTACAGTCTGAATGTCATGTCCGCCAAATCCGTATGTTGAAACCCTAAGCCCTATTGTGATGGTATTTGGAGGTGGTGCCATTGGGATGTTGTTGGAGTAAGAGGAGATCATAGGGTGGAGCCCTAATGATGGGGATTAGCGTCCTTATAAGAGTAGGAGGAGACACCAGAACTTTCTCTTCCCCATGTGATGACACAGCAGGAAGGGGACCATCTGCAAGCCAAGAAGAGGGCCCTCACCAGGAACTGGCCGTGCTGGTACACTAAACCTCGTACTTCCAGCCTCCGGACTGGGAAAAAATTAATTTTTGTTGGTTAAGCCCCCTGGCTATTGTGTTTTGCTAGAGCAGCCCAATCTGACTAAGACAAGGTCCATAATCTCCGGAACTTTCTTCCTGACAGGCAGCTGGAACTGTGGCTCGCAGACCACCAGAAAAATGAAGAAAGGCTTAACATCTTACTAGTGTCAGTACATCTCCATCACAGAAAAATAAACAAGACATGAAACTCTGCAAATATGGTGTATGAGATAGGGATCGGGAAAGTGGTAAAACAAACTGACAGAGAATGATAAAAACTGGCCATGTCACTGCATCCAACCTCAAGGAAAATCATGATGCTTGTACACAGCAGGCGCTTCATGTGTGCTCAGTGCTCTCCTCTATGCTTCACCTCCTCACTCATGGAGTCTCCACAAAGCCTGTGGGGAAGTGATACTTATTGTTCTGTGAGGAAAACTGGTCTCTGGAGGTCAACTGACACTGGGAGCAGGTCACACTCTAGGAACTAGCATGGCCAGGTGGCTCCAGAAGGTTTAGCTCCAGAGCCCTCTCCCTTCCCCGCTGGGCAAGATCCCTGGAAGAGGCAGTGACATCCTAGGGAAACTCCAACTGACAGCCTGAGCGAGACCCCCACCATTACTGAACACACTATGCTTTCTGACAGTGACAGGGGTGGACCAGCTCCATGTGGCTGCCCTCTTGTAGCCACATGTTTGTTCTAACTTCAGCGTTGCATGGTGGCCTACAGGTCCCTGTCCTGGGCAGTACTGGTGAGAGTCACTTGGTTTGGAGGACCTTGGCCAGGCTGCTCCATCCTGGCCAAGCAGCTGATGAATGACTCAACCTGCCCATGTCTGCTCAGTCAGTCACTGGCCAGCCTGGGCACAGATCTCACAGGAGACTCGTGGCAGAGGGGACACTGGGTCAGGAGCTGATGCCGACACAGTGTGGCACACTAATGCCCTTCCACAACCTCCCAAAGTACTTGCGTGAATATTCTGGGCTGTAAACAAAAGAGCTTGGCAAGTCCCCACTTGGGAGCTCCCATGACCTGTCAAGACCCTCACCCTACACAGACTCTCAAGAGTCCCCATCACCTTAGCACATCCGCTATTAGGCACTTAACGAGCTGTTTACTGAGTTCTGAGTTCTGATGCCACTGAGAATGCTTTATGTGCAAATCTGTGTTCTTTGAGTTTATTTCAGTCGAGTGTATTGTCATTAAGCCTATAGTAGCCAATGGTTCACTTCCCGTGCTCATCTCTGTTCTTTGAAAAACCAGGTCTCCCTCTAATACCATGATCCTTTCTTTAAAATATCTTACTTCATTCCAAAGATCAAGATTAAGGGAGTTGTACTAGGTGAACTTATAAACGTGTATGGTGATTTAAAAGACGTTCTCTGGCAACAAACACAAATAACAGAATAATACCCAAGGTGAACATAGGATCCTGAAGTTCCTGAAAAATATAGAGGTATTGGTCATGGTAAATTTCTCCTGCCTCTTGCAATCTGCTCATATGAAACTGTCCAAACACAGATTCTTCTCCTCATAAAAATGCAGAAGCAAAGCCTCAGAACTGTCAACAGTACAAGCCAACTCACACCACTGGAGCCCTTTGGAAGTCATCAGAAATGGCTGGATGATACCAGGACATTTCCCATCCTCCTACTCCTGTGTCCTCCTTGCACACTGACCCTGGCTTTGCTGGATCCCTGTGTGCTGGCTCAGACAGCAGCGTACAGTGGGACCCACAGCCTTCCCACTGTTCCTGTCCCTGTGAGCTTCTCCTCATAATCATGTCTCCAGCAGCCATAGGGTCATATTTTCAGGGCCTCCCTACTGGTTACGTTACTAGTGCAAAAGACTGAGAACTGCTACATAATATTAGTACTGGGAAAGTATACTTCATTGATATTTGAAGAACCTATAAAAAGTAACTAAGCAGAAACAAAAGTAACTAAGAAAACATAATTGTATTTTACTGTAATATGTCAATAGCATAGGCTTCAAATTATATAAAAATGAAAATGAGATAAAGAAAGCCTCCAAACACTCGGAAATTAAATGCACACTTCTGAACAATTCATGATTAAAGAGGAAGTCCCAAAGAAAATTAAAAAATACATAGAAATGAACGAAAATGAAAATAAACATATAAAATATGGTAATGTCCAGATAAAGTATTACTATGAGGGAAATAAATGATGCTGAAGGCTTATATTTGAGAAAAAGAAAGGTCTGAAATCAATAATCCATGCCTTCACATAAGGAAACCAAACCAAAAAAAAAACCAAAAAATAAAAAACAAAAAAATGTGCAAAATAAATCCAAACCATTCAGAAGGAAGGAAACACATAATAATACACTATGACCAGAGGAATTTATTCAAGGAATGCAAGCCTGGTTCAATATTCAAAACTCATCAGTGTAATCTACCATGTTAATCTCAAGAAGAAAATGCAAATGGTCACAAGTTAATGCAGAAAAAGCATGGACAAAATTCAACATGCATTCATGTTAAAAATTCTCAGCAAACTAGGAATAGAAGGGTACTACCTCAACCTAATAAAGAACATCTACAAAATATTTTATAGTCAATGTATACTTAATGGTGCAAGAATGAATGCTTTCCTTCTAAGTTCAAAACCAGCAAGCTACAGGGTGCAAGATCACATGGCAAACGAGGAAGCAAGAGAGAGGGGGGGGAGGTGCCAGGGTTCTTTAAACAACCATCTCTCATGGGAACTAACAGAGCAAGAACTTACTCACAATCCCCTCCCAGGGCATTAATCTATTCATGAGAGATCCGGCCCCCCACAAACTAAACAGCTCCCAAGGCAGCCACATTTGGCACCACATTTCGACATGAGCTTTGAGGGGATAACATATCCAAACTATCAGCAGCTGACAGGCTGACAGCTTGGCAAACTATGGAGACAGGACTGTAATCCAGGAACTGCCAAAGGTGGGGTTGGTGGGGGAACTGGTAAATCCACCTCACATTCAGTTAAATCCTCAATTGTTGAACTCAGAAGCTGCGGGAAAGGGGAAACAGCCAGTTTCTAAGAAGTGTAGTGTAGCTAAACTTCAATTCATCTTTATCCCTAAAACTGAACCAAGGTGATCCCAGACTGCACACTCCCTCATATGCCTGGCAGAAGCAAGCACAAATCCTTTGTGGGAATATCACCCTAGATCCCAAATTATTCAAGCAATACTTAAAATGTAATCTACTAGATGTGTGTGCATGCATGCACACACACGGAAACTAGGCACACAAGGAGACAGAATGAATAAAAATCAGCAGAAACAACAAATAAGACAAGAGAAAAATAGACCCATAGGGCTGCCAGGTACTGGGATTGCAAAATCACAATTTCAAGTAAGCTGGGAGAAGAATGGTACATGAATAAATAAAATTATTAAATGAAAAATAGAACACCAAGGTCAAGGATTTGGATCCCTGTACCAGTCAGCCACTGGAAAAAATAAATAAATAAATAAAATAGCTATAATTACTATGTTCAAAAAATTAAAACATAATATTAAATATTCTGCTAGAAAACTATCAAAGAATCAGAAACTGTCTTTAAGTGTACCCAGGTTTTGTATTTAGCAAAGACTTCAATGTAGCGAGTGAAAGGAAGGAAACCATACTTAACTCAAGGAAAGTGTAATGACAATGACTGAACTGAAAAGTACAATGAGAAATTAAAAACTCACTGATGGATGTAACAGCAAATTTGGGATGGCAGAAGAATCAGTACACTTGAAGATCACATGATCTGAAGAACAAAGACAAGAGTTTGAAGAAGAATGACCCATGAGCCATCATCAAGCACCCCAACATATGTGGAAAAAGAGTCTCAGAAAGAAAGCAAAGGGAAGAAATACTTGCAGAAATACTTGGTAGGTGAAAATGTAACAAATTTGACTTAAGGGTAAATAGACTTTATAGATTAATGTTTTAATAAAAGAAAAACAAACATATCCACTCCTAGATATGTCATAGTCAAACTGTGGAAAGACAGAGAATCTTGAAAGCAGCAAGAGAAAAATTCTCTTCTTGTACAAAGGAGCACAATAAGATTAACCACTGACTTTTGATCAGAAACAACGGGGGGAAGGCAGTCAGAAGGCATATTCAATGATTAAAGAAAACAAACATTGTCAGACAAGCATTCCATGTCCGGCAAATCTACCCTTTAAAATGAAGAAACGAAAAAAAGAAATTCCCAGATAAACAAAGACTAAAAAAATGTGCTGCTGTCAGTCCTACTCTACAAGACATACTAAAGAAAGGCCTTTGAACTGAAATAACATTGGATTCTTAGATTTGCAAATACTGAATTGATTTGTCAAAGGGGGTATGTGCGTGCATATAAAATGTTCCAAAATTTCTTGTGAACTTTAACTTTTATTGATTTTAGAAGCAAAAATACAGGAAATGTATAAAAAATATTTTTGAAGCTTTCATTCCAATTTTTTATACTTATTTAAGCCTTGTGAATTTTGTATAGTACTTTTAAGTCTCTCTAGCTGAAGGTAGTAAACATTAATTGAAACAAAAATTTATAAAATTTTATTCAAACAAAGCTAAAGTACAAAAGAAATTTAAGTTCTATGTCTAAGTTGATGGAAGGCAAGAACATACAATGTGGAAAAGTGGAAGTTGCAGACAGAGGACATCCTGAGAGTAATAATCCCTGGGAAATAAGAAAAATTTCAGGGACAACTCCAAATTTTCAAAAACTATGAAATTCATGGAGCTCAAGTGGAGATCTCCAAATAAGCAGGTAATACCTGGGTTCCAAGAGGAAAGAAAAGAAAGCTGACAAATGTTTATCTGTGACAGGTGGAGCAGGTAGAATTGGAAGGAGGGATCTAGGAGCCCAAGAGGATGGAGGGACCTACTAAGCTGGGAGGTGGTTCAGTCTCTTCCTCTTTTTACCTCTCCCTCCCAGGAGCCCTTTGTGATGAGGCCACAGCTCTGTGATGCAGGCCTGGCCTGTAGAACCAAAGGGAACTTCCAGGGCTCAGTTGCCTGAGGGCAGCACTGCGATTCAGAAGATGGAGAATCTTCTCTTCACTCTGAATAGCGTTAGTACCACCTGGCTGAGCCCCAGCTCCACTGCCTGGGTGGTGGAGATCACCTTTGCCTTCCTGGGTGGGGTGGGGCTCTTTCTTCTATTACTCCCCTGTCTCCAGAAGGATGGATCCTTACCATCAAATAGGAAAAAGAGAAACATGAGGAAGGTAAGCAAACCTCTGCACAAACCCACCAGACACTGAGTCTCTCTTTTCTTCCTATTACTATTTCCACTTTTCCAAGTCACCTAGAGAGACTTCTGAGATGGGAAATGTCAGGAAAGATTAGAACATCATCCTTCTAGGGACAGACAGGGCAGGGAAGGACTGAGAGTGGGCACTAGGGTTTCTGTCCAAAGCTCTCAGACCAGCTGTGCTGCTGAGCTGGAGGGGACACAGCAAGGGCAGACACTATGACTCGGCTCGGTGGCCCAGGATGGGATTGCTGAGAGCTGAGATCTCTGCAGGACAGCTGAGCACTGACTCTTCAGTGCCTTCCCATGACAGGTCCCTTGGGCCAAGACTTGACTCCATGTCAGGTTCATCTAAGGGCCTTGCTATGCTTCTAACCGCCTCTAATCAGAGGCTGGAGGTGACTCCAGCCTTGGGAGGCAGAATCCTACTAACAGCTCAGATGCGGGTCTAGCCTGTGGGTTTCTAGACCAGAGGAACTGAGGACATCCATGCTGGATCTCTTTGCATTTTTCACAGAAGGAAAACAGGAAATACTTTTTATTCACTTTAAAAATGAGCAAAAGCCAAGAGAAGAGACTGGGGCTCCGTTAGTTAAATATAGAAAGTCAAGTTGTTCGTGAACACTGTGCGTCTGCAGCTTGTCTAGGGGGACGAGGGTGAGACTCGGGTCCCAACCCCTCGTTCTTTCTTGTCTCAGCATCGGGTGGAGACAAGGAGCAGCAGGAGCAGGAAGAGTGGCTCTCTGCAAGGGAAGGCTCTGCCCTTCTGCTGGAGCCCTGGAGGTAACTTGACCTCGCACACTGTCCCTGAGCAACAAGGGACACGTCTGTGAGGATGTTGTTACAGAGGCCTGACAGGGAGGGTCCTGGGAAGGAGATCAGAACCTGGGGTACTCCTCAGATTCTGGGCCGGGAAGGAAGCCACGGTGGGCCAGGGAAGGGGTGCTGCCCAGCAGGGCCAGGGGTGGGGGGTAGTGGACCAACACTGCCTGGATCTGGAGGTGGGGCCTTGGGCCCAACTGTGGGCATGCTGCTTAACTTTGCCAAGGCTGATTCCTCTTTGACATGACCCTGTCCTTCCTCCCCCAGAAGGTGGTTGTGAGGACCATGGGGTAGAAGCACATTGTAAATGACAAGGCGCTACCCATCTGTGTGCCTTTCTGTCACTGCCCAGGATCGTGTGGTCTTGGACACTGGTGCTGCGGCTCCACAGTCTGCCCTAAAGGAACATTCCACTAAGACTCCTGTAAGATCCCCAAGCCCCTCCCTCCACCATAACCCAGTCTCCTGATTTCAGCCTGCAGAGATGGCCCGGGGCAACTGAAGGAGGTTCAGGGCCTGATCTCATGTCTGCAAAGGTGAGGAACTTTCCCTTTCTTTCCCAAGTCCTCCTTCCTACCAGGGCCTATGATGTGACCCCAGGGTCTCATACTAACTTGGGATGAAAGCAGAGGGAAGGGGATGGGATGTGACTAAAGCCCTGCGGCACGGGTGGCAGGAGCTTTCTGGAGCCAGTGCACGGGCAGTGGAGGGGCCCTGGGTGCAGGTGCCACTCCTGGCCCATCTGCTCATGGCTACAGCACCTGCCTCCTGTCTCCTGCAGCCACCTGGCGGAGATCCCTGACCCTCCAGCTGAGGTGTGCAAACCAGCACCTGCCAGAGCCAACCAGCCGTGCACGCAGAATGTGGAAGACACTGCTCCCGCCACCTTGTCCCCACTCGCTGCCCTGGCTCCTCTGGCTGAGCATCCTCTGCCTGTGGCCTCCACCCTGTCACCAGGGTCAACAACCTCTGTGGTTTCTGTTAGTTCATACTCAACCCTGAGTGCCTCTCAGTCACCAGAGCCTTTGCTCCCCCTTGACACCCTCTCAACCCGGCCACTTGTGCTTCCTCCTCCCCCATCACGACCCCCTGACCCTGTGGCCTCCCACCTGCCTCCAGCAGACTCCAACCGGGCTACTTCTCCGTGTCACACAGTGGCACTCCCGCTGGGCTCCATCCCACAGAGCCTGTCTCCACACAACTGCTGGTTGACTTCTCCCATCCCAGCAACCTCAACCCTTAGTCACTCAAGCTGTCCCATCTCAGCTCTCTCCTGGTGGCAGGTGGTTGCCAAGGCCTTGTGCTTCCCCACCTCATCACAGAGTCAATCCCAGGAAGAGGGTCTTTCCCACCGCCCACCAGAGGCCTTGTTTTTGGGAGACCCCACACACAGGCACAGGGAGGCTGGTGGCCCCTCTTTGGTCGACCCCAATACCCAGATGCTATTGGAGATACTAATCACCAAGAGAGCAGGACAGAAGATTTGGAACGACAAAAAAAAGAAGGAATCAGACTATCACCTCGATTCTTTGAAGAATAGATTCAAGTCCTCAGGTGATGAGCAGGACACCAAAACCCCGCAACCCTTCTGGACCATGAAAGACAAACAAGGATGGCTGCCTGGTCCTCAGCAGCTCTCTGATCCCAAGGTGTTGCAGGGCCATTTACAGGAGAAACACAGCCAGCTCTTCTGGGGCCTTCCCTTTCTGCACAGTGAATCCCTGGTGGCTACAATTAGGGTCTCTGGTTCCCCACTGGAGTTTCCCTCTGTTTTATTCAATGAACTTTCTGAAGGCTTTCCAGTACAAATTCAGACTCAACTATCTCCACAAAGTTTTCACACCCAGTTCTGGTCCCCCCATGTGGCCCAACCCCAGCCTCTGACTCAAGCCTTGCTGCTGTCCCAGCCCTCACCTCTTGCTCAGACCCACAACCAGCCCCACACCTCATCCTGTCTCCCCATCCCACCGTGCTACTCACAAGAGACCATGGCCTGGGGAGCAGCTTGCCCTACAGACCAGCAGCAGGCCCAACCTCTTATCCCAACTTCCATCCCATGCGTGAACCTTTTGAAGAAGGAACAAGAAAGTAGGACGGATTTACCCTGCATGGTTAAGAAACCTCAGGAAGTCTTTAGCCAACTCACCCCCGACAGTGAGGCCTTCCAGAACCATGAGTCAGTCTCCCTCCTCCCAGGGGACTTCATCAGCCCTGAGCTCCGGGAGAAGCTGGAGGAACACCTTCAACAGAGGTTCACACAGCACTGCTGTAGACTGTCCCCCAGGCCCCACATGTCTCTGGAGCTGATACAGCCTCAGAACGAATTCCCAGGGACTTCTCAGGTAAAGGACAGGCATGGCCCCTCCGTGTGCATAGGTGGGAGCAGCCAGAACATGCAGAAAATGGAGCCCAGAGGCCCAGTCAAATACCAGCTCGGGAAGATCCCAAGCAAGGATCCAAAACACAGTCTGGGGAGGGTCCGAGAAGACCTATCCAGGGCTTCGGAAAGCAACTCATGGAAGGTTCCAGGGGCCAACACTGAGAAAAAGTCAGAAAGGGAATGGATGAGGTCATTGGGAAGTGACTCAGGAAAGGATTCAACAAGGAGCTTGGACATGAAGCATCTAGAAGACAGTGCAGAAGTCCTTTTGCACAGAAAAGTGGGGAAGGTCAACGAGGACATGGTCCCTGTGTGTGCTCATCATCCCAGTCTTGCTAATGGCCATGTCCTGTCTCTGGAAAAATCAAACACTCACATGGAAACTGGAGATATAGTGCCCTCCAAGGGTGAAGTGTCTCACGTGAACACCTCCCAGCAGCTTTCCTTCCTTGATGTGCACACTCGACAGGTGCTGGAAGCACATATTAAAAGGTTTCAGGCAAGGCACGAGTGGGGCCAGACCCTCAAGGTCCACAAGCCCCCACATCTTCTTAAGGGACAAAAAGCTCAACCCTTGTCCCTTCCACAGCCTGCCTTTCCCTCATCAGCCAACACTGAATCTGGGGCCAAATCCACAGCTGAGGCTGCCAATGTCCCGGGAGTACCTCCTCACAAAGATCCAGGAGAGAATGTGGCAGCAAAAACATCAGTTTCCACCCAGCGTAGTCCTCACCCTGCCCCCTTGCCTATGTGTAAGGAAGCCCAAGGGTCTACATACAAGCCAGAGACCCCATCTGGTGAAAAGTCCAGGCCCTCAGAGGCCCCTCCGACAGGACAGGAGGACAGGTGGCCTTCTCAGCCCCTCATCTGTAATGTCATGGGCAGAACCTGGCACAGTGCGAATGTGCTGGGGGCTGGGAGAGGCAGCCTAGAGCTGAGTCCAAGTCCAGCAATGTCCAGGGGCAGCAAGGGGCAGCAGGAGCCCAGGAACCCAAAATTTCAGAACCTACGGAAGAGGCCGAGTAAGATGTTTGGCCCTATTGGCAAGAGAGAGGGCCACAGGAGGCCCGCACAAGGGATGCATGAACAAACGGTCACAGAACTAAGCCCCCCTGCCCAGGACAGGGAGTCAGTAGAGTCCTTAAGTAGCCAGTCTTCCCAGCTCCCACCAGGGAAGGGACAGGCATCTCCAGAAAGCCACTTCAGGAAAAGGATCAGGCGCTTTCTGCAGTGGATTGTCCCCAGTGAAAAAGGCAAAGGGCAGAAAGATCCCCTGCAAAAAGACAATCCTGCATCAGCCCTTGCCCGGATCCGGGGACAAGTCCTAACTGGACTGTTTGAGGACAACTGTGTGGCTGAAGCCCAGGCGCTCATGACCACTGTTGGACAGATCCTAGAGGAGAAAATGGGGCTTCACCATGAACTTTCTGCCTCGACAGCCCCAGTGGGAGGGCCTTTCTGCCACCACAAGAGTCCCTCCTACCCAGAGCAAAGAACAGTGATGAGAGATATGGTCTGCAGTCACCATGCCACCCCCATGGGCCACAGCCATCCAGTCAAGTACAGGTGGATCAGAGACGGGGACAGCAGTGGGGCCTCACTTCCCAGGGAGCGTGTGTCACCAGCCAGTCCCTGCCGGCATAGGCCACTGTTGGTGAGAGCCTCAGGCTGCTCCATTCACTGCCCTAGACACTGTCGTCTTCAGAGAGGTGTCTGGTCTGGTCAACCAGATCATGCTTCTCACCTGTTTCCTGGTGGGAAAGGTTTACCCCATGAAAAACTTCCATTCTCACAGAGAAAACCCGTTTTCCCCAATGTGGGCACACGCTCTGTGTGCTGATGGCTTCTTCCTCGCAAGACACGCACTATTTCCTAATAAATGTTTTTCCTCCTCAGAGATAGTGGCTCTGTCTGTGCCCTGTGGGGCTTCCCAAGTGCAGCTTCTAGAAGGTACTGGGCCTGCGGGAGGCTGACTGTGGCCTTGCACACCCACCCTCACCCCGGAGTCACTCCCTCAACCTCGTTTTCATGATGTGACCATTATTTGTCAGGATGAGCAAACCCTGGGGTAGGGCTCACTCATCTCCCCTGCTTTTCCTCAACCTTGAACTTGCTGTGTTGTGGGGGATGGGTCTACAGAGGCCGATTCTCCTTGGCCTGGAATGTCAGAGCCAAGTAGCCTCACCTGTCACAAAGTGAGCTCAGGAAGTTTGGGGGGGGCAATGCTGGCCCAAAGTCCAGAGGGAGAACTGTGACTTGGAATTCTCAGGGGGGCACACTTGCCTGCCCTGGGTCCCTCTGTCCTGTGACTGGGGATGGAGGTGGACCCTGCTGACCCCTCTCAGCTCTCCTTGGTGACATGACATGGCACATCACCCTTCCTGACCAGAGTAGCAGGATGGGCCTAAAGTGGCACCTGACTCCACTCATGCCGAGCCACCTGCCACACCCCCTGGGCATGACCATGTGTCCAGTCACATCCAATGGTGGCACACAAAGGACCGAGGGTGAGCTGTGGGAGAAGAACTGCACAGCTTGGAGCCAAGGAAGGAGCTGCATGGCCTAGGGGAGCCATTGTGGCACATGTCCCATCCTGTTCATAGGCCTGGAGGGGACACATCAAGGCTGCACTCACCCTGTGCACCCCAGGGTCCCTGCTCCAGCTCCAGTGTCACAGGCCTGGGAAAGCTGCCTTCAGCCCAGAGGGCCAGGCCAGGGATGATCGTTTCCAATGGTCCATTGGAGGACCTCACCCTGTCCCCTGCAGCATCCTTGAAAGGAGGCACTGGCCCTGGGACAACCAGCACTGGTGACTCACGTCACTCACAGTCTGATCATCTCAACATGTGCATAGGGCCCAGGACTGTGCCCACGGGACAGGTGGGGACTTACAGGGGACAGGGGCTGGCCTGGGGTCATACTACAAGTACTCCTGTCTCCTCGGCCAGTAGACAGGACTGTGCCAATGAGGGGCCAGAGTGACCTGTCCGGTGTGGGCAGACCAGGGCCGGGCCAAGAGTGCCACTCTCAGCTGTCCCTCGACAACATCACTGTTGCTTCTTCCCTGGCCCAGGGTATAGGGAGGTGGAACCACCTCCTCAGGTCATTGCTTAAGCCCAGTGGGCCTCACTCCACGGGGCACAGTCTTGCACCAGGAAGGGCTGCAGCAGATGATGGGATGGCATTGTGCCTGCACCCATCAGGACACCACCAGGGACATGATGGCACCAGGTGGAAGGGAGCAGGTGCTGCAGCCTGCAGCAGGGTCCAGTCACACTGTGACCCAGGCGGCCTCCACGGCAGCTCCACAGTGATAGGACCAAATGCAGGGCTGGGCCTGGAGCCAGGAACATACCCTTAGAGATCCATTATAAAGACCTTCCAGAGACTTCTGACAGAGGCCCCCTAGAGACCTCTGACAGAAACCTGTGACAGACACCCCCCTAAGACCCCTGACATATACCTCCTGCATTTGTCCACTTCAGTTGCTTATAACAAAATACCTGAAACTGGGTAATCTGTAGAGAAACAATATTTATTGCTTATAGTTTTGTAGGCTGCAAAGCCCAAAGTCCAAGGAACACATCTGGTGAGGTGACTCTACAGCAATGGTGGGTGTCATACGGCAAGAACGGCAGAGCAGACAGAGAACTAACCTTCTCACTGGCTTTCCTTTTAAAGCTCCTAGAACCATACCCATGACCATTAAACCATCAATGAATTAATCCATTTATTAGGGAATAGTCCTCACAATCTAATTACCTCTTCAACGACCCACCTTTCAATTACCATAATAGGGTTTCTCACCCTCTTAACACTGTCACAGTGGGGGTTAAATTTCTAACACATGGACTTTAGGGGACACAATTCAATCCAAGGCATTTGGCCCCTGGACCCCAAAGTTGATGTCCTTCTCACAGGTAAATACATTCATTCCATCCCATAAGTCTTGTTTCAGCTCAATAGTCCAAAGACTCAAGGTCCCAACTGTGAAATCAAACAAGGTATCTACTTCCAAGACATAGTTGTGGGACAAGCATAGGGTATATACATATCCCCATTCAAAAAGGGAGAAATTCACCAAAAGAAAGGAATAACAAGTCCCAGACAAGTCTGAAGCCGAGCAGGGAAGGCATTACATCTCAAAGCTGGGGAATCGTGTCACCTTGTCTCCATGTTTGGCATTCTCTGCGCACTGGCACAGGGGTTGGGTTCCCAACTCCTCAGGCAGCTTTGCTCCTATAGCTTTCTTGGTCTTAATCCATTCTTCAGCTCTCCCAAACTGGCATGGCATGCTGGCACCGCCACAATTCTGGGGTCTCCATGGTGGTCCTGCTCCCAAGGCTCCACTAGACATGGCACTAGTAGGGATTTTCGGCTGTAATTCTGATCCCAGTTTCCTCTTGCCATTGCTCTAGTGAAAGCTGTCTGTAGTGACTCCGACCCTGTGCCAGATCTCTTCCTGGGTCCCCAGGCTTTTCCAAACATCCTTTGAAATCGGGGTGGAGCCTCCCAAGCCTTCACAGCTCTGGCATTCTGCAAGTCTGCAGACCTAACACCAAGTGGACACAACCAAGTCTGCAGGCTCGTATCTTCCAAAGCTGTGGGTACAGCCATAACTGGGGCCAATTTACCTATAGCTGGAGCAGTGGGGGTGTGGGGAGCAGCAACCTGAGGTAGCCCTCGACAACGTCCCTGTGAAAAGCACCTTGTGCTTGTTCAGTGAGATCACTGTTCTATAGGCCTCTGGATCTGTGGTGGGAGGGGCAGCCCCCCCAAGTTCTATGAAATGCCTTCCAGGTCTTTTTCTCTTCTCTTGATAATCTCTTTCCTCTGTACTAATCTCAGCAAACGGGTCGCTGGGCTACACCATTGCTATCTCCTGTCAAACTCACTTTCTCACTCTATGTGGCCATGCTGAGAATTTTCCAATTTTTTGCCATCTGCTTTCTCTGGACATAAATCCTGACTTTACCTCATGCCTCTTCCGCCATAACTTAGCATAAGCTGTTGCAAGTAGCCATGAAGCTTCCTGAATGCTTTGCTTTGCTCCTCAGAAATTTCTTCTGCCAAATACCCTGGGTCAGCACCTTTAAGTTCCACATTTTGTAAACGTTTTGGGCATGAACAGAATGTAGCAGGTTCCTTGCAAGTTCATACCAAGGGTGCTCTTTGCTCCAGTTTCCAATAAGCTCTTTCTCATTTACATCTGAGACCTCCTCAGTATGGCCCTTTACTGTCCATATTTCTACCAGCATTCTGGTCAGCTCCATTTAACAACTCTCTAAGACCTTCCAAACTTTCCTCACCAGCCTCTATGCTTTTCCTAGCCAGTTCCTCCAAATTATTCCAGCCTCTCTGCAACACCCAGTTCCAAAGCTGCTTCCACATTTTCAAGTATTTGTTATGTGCAACACCCAACTTCTCTGGTACCAATTTTCTGTGTTAGTCTGTTTCTCTTGCTTATAACAAGAATATAACTGCAACTGGTTAATTTGTAGGGAAACAATATTTATTGCCTACAGGTTTGCAGGCTGGAAAGCCTAAAGTCCAGGGAACACACGTGGTAAGGTGGCTCTACAGCAACGCAGGGTGTCACATGGTGAAATGGCAGAAGCAAGAGGAAGAGCTACTCATATGCTATTCTTTTAAAGTCCTCAGAACCACACCCATGGCCACCATTAAATTATCAGTGGATTAATCCATTTACTAGGGCATGGGCCTCACAATCTAACCATTTCTTCAAGGCCCCATATTTCAATTACTATAATAAGGTTTCCCACCCTCTTAACACTGTCACAGCGGGGGTTATATTTCTAATACACGGACTTTGGGGGCACTATTAGTACAAGAAATCCCCCCACCAGAGACCTCTGATAGACACCTCTGACAAAGACCCCCACAAACCTCTGACAGACCTCCAAGAGAGTACTGACAGAAACTCCCTCCAGAGACCTGTGACAAAGATCTGGAACAGAGTCCCCCCCCCCACCCCAGAGACCAGCGAGAAAAACCACTGAGAGAGACCCCCACAGAGACCACTGACAGGTATCTTTGACAGAGACCCGGCTGACACCTCCACAGAAACCTCTGACAGAGACCCAACTGAGAGAACTCTGCAGAGACCTCTCACAGATCTATAACTGAGAAAGACACCTGACAGATCCAACTTAGAGACCTCCACAGAGACCTCTGACAGAGACCCACACAGAAACCTACAGACACTCTACACAGAGACCTCTGACAGAGACAACATACAGAAATATCTAACAGAAACAACATAAAGACATCTGACAGATTCCCACTTGGAGAGATCTCACAAGAGACCTCCCTCAGAGACCTCTGAGAGAGAGACTTTATACAGAGACCTCACATCCACTCTTAGGAGCTTGAGCAGTTACCCAGGGACAGGTTCTTCCCAGCAGATCTGAAAGTGCTTAGCAAACTGGGCACAAACAAGGGAGACCATCAACTGTGCTTCCCTGAGAAATGCTCATGTATTTTTCTTTCACGTGTAAATCTGTGAAAATCCTTTTCTTCACAGATTTTCATTAGCTTGAGCTCTGACCCACGATTTAGAGAATCACAAACTTTGAAAATGAGCCAATCTCTGCAGTATCTAATGAGGGAAAATATCTTATTTGTTCAATTTCAGTTATCATCCAGTCAGATGGCATCAGGGACCATACGTTCTCAGTGCACAAGTTCCTGCACTTCTTTACTTTGGAAACAGGAAGACGGGAGTCCTTGGCAAAGGGACTCTAGGAGCAGAATGACCCAGCGGAGATGCTTCTCTCTCACACTCACTCCTGGGGGCTGTGCAACTCACACATTATTTTGCACATAACAGCTTGTGTCAGGTGTGTGAGGTCTGCTTTATATTAAATGAAACAAACTACGTTATCAAACACATGTGCTGCTTTTTCAAAAATGAGAAATTTTTCTGGCAATATTTGTATTACATCCTCTGGCAAGTTGATTCTTACTGCTTGGTAATAATAGATAATTAAATGATAGTGTTTATTTTCCTCCTTAAAACTTGGTAATACCATCAAATGGTACAACACTTGTTTCCAGAATATGACAAAATCCTAAGGTTTGCCTAACATAGCTTAAACTGCTGAACTATTAAAGAAGGAGTTATAACTCCAAGAAATACACATTCTCCAAGACTCAGGAAGTCAGGTTGTGTTTTCTATTCTCTACAGTAGGACAAAAAGAAAACCTTGATTAAAATGACTTTGAAATTTTAGAAAATACTTCAGTTAATCAGTGGGGGAGACATACCTTCCTTCAATTAAATAACTTGAGAACTAGCATTTAAACATCTGTTGAAAAGTGGAGCTGGGGGGAAAGGAGGAGGGTAGGAGGAGGGAGGCGAGGGATAATTGGGTGGGGGACACGGGGTACAAATGCAATTTGTGGTAATGTGCATGCTACCAGTATAGATCTGGCCTTCACATCTTCGGCACAAGGGGTGAAAATCAGCTCTGTATCTCATGAATATTCATAATCAATAAAAAAAATCTGTTTAATGAAAGAAAATGTACACTTAAGCTGCATTTTTACATTATAATAATTAATAATAAAGGGCTCACTATACACCTAACACTTTTGAAATTGTGCACCTAGTTGAGACTATATATTTCTCGCTGTTGATAAGAATCCTGTTGCCCTTGACTTTGTAAAATAAAAATAAAAAACATATAACATACGTCTCTGATCAATTCTCTTTGATTACCCACAGCTATGACAGCATCACGGTTCCTTCCCTGAGATGGGAACAAACTGAAGTGAGCGCTCTGTGGGTGTATATTTATTTATTTCATTAGTAATTTGTTTATTTTTTGGCAGCTGGACAGTACAGAGATCCAAATCCCTGACCTTCGTGTTATCAACACTGCACTCTAACCAACTGGGCTAACTGGTCAGCCACTTTACTATTTAATTAAGAACAAAACATCCTCAGGCAATAATATATTTTTTAAAATTATAAGTATTAGTTTTTTGAAGTTTTCTCCCTGTGAAATTTTCTTATTATGTTATTGAATTACAGAACTATGACAAGTGGCCAGGAATGCCCTCTAATGTAATCAGGAAACAGTACATAGTAAATACTAACCAGAATAACTCAACACCTTCCTATGGACCTCCACACCCACAACCTCCCACAACCTCGAAAAAGGTACTTTCTTTTTGGAAGTAACAGCCATGTCTTCAAATAAGAGGAAGCCAAATTCTACAAAAACGAACAAAACAATGTAACCCCAGCAAACAGATGAGGATTTGGGAAAAGCTAGTGCCTTTCACAGAAAAACATGATGGCCTCATCTCATCCTGTTAAAAAAACATGTGAGCGACACAGCTCTTCCATCTAAGCTTTGTTGCCTTTTTGTTTTGCTTCAACTGGCCCTCTGGATTACATGCATTACTATTTCTGCTTTTTTTTTTTTCTTGCTTTTTCTTTCAAGAACTGTGGGCCAGAATATTTTTACAGAAGTAATATATGGGAAATGTGGCTTGTAAGGTTCTATAGTCCATTGGAATGGAGCATGAAGCCAAACACAATTACCAGCAGAAATATTTTCTGAAAAAAAGATTATATTCTCAAACTTTTCTCAGTAGAAGAAGCTGAAATATCCCTACCCCTCAAATAACTACATATTTTATAGGCTATGAAAGCTGGAAGGGCTCCCACAAGGCCGTCTAATGGATCGATTTGGTAGATCAGGAAGGACACACAGGTCTAGATCTGTTCACCATGGCCAGGACACCATCTGAAAGACCTGTGCATAATTTAAGTAGGAACCAAGGCAGCACTGCATGCTGTTACCTCCTTCTTTTGCTCAGGCACAACCCTGCCCTTCGCCAGCACCTCACCTCCTAACCACCAATCCCTGGCTGAGGACTCCTCAGCGACTTCAGGTAAAGAAGGCAAGGAGAGCAGCAGAAGTGGGAATGGAAAGGGAGTGAGAGGAGAAGGAAGAGCCATTATCAAACACTGATCATGCTTTAAGTCTCTTCTTCAGCCTAGTCACCTAATTAACAAATGGGGACCCTGAGTCACAGAGACATTCTCCAAACCACACAGATACTTGCTTTCTACATCTCCTGACGCAGACCAAAAGCTTCCTCTACTGCATCTCACAACCTATGAGAAACTGTCTCTTTCACAGACCAGCCAGGTGAGATCCTTAGAGGAAATTTATTCCCCAACCCCAGGTTATGGTACATATTACTACCTCAGCCAAAAACAAAAAACGTCACTTTGCCATTTAGATAATAACATATTTCAGAGTATGGGGACTCTTCTTGATAGCAGTCTGTTCTTTTGAATCACATTTTTAAAAAAGAAAATGACAAGCAAAAGAAATCTGCCTTTCTTAACTTCCACGAACAACTAGGCAGCTCAGTAGCCTCCACTTCTCTCTCTGGGACAGACTCCATCATGAAATGTGCACCTTTCTTTGAATCCTTAATCCACCTGCAATTCAAGGTAGTCATCACAGATATTGAGGAGTGGAGGCCAAAGTATCCAAAATCCACGTCCTAGAGAGGCTGACCCTGCTTTGCTCGCAACCCCCCACCCCACACCTCACATGACTGGCATGGAGGCTCACTGATCATGAGTCCCTGGGTGGTGGGCTCAGCAGCAGAAGGGAACAAGATGGTACACCGGGGAGCAGAAAAAAAACATATTAGAACTTCCATTTGCATTCTCTTCCATTTCACATTAAAACATATATATGTATATACACACACACGTGTATATAAGCTCTGTCATACATGTAAGTTAGACAACCACACTGCATGCATATAACTGACAAAAAAATAAATACACACATAGTGGAGTCACATGCTCAGAAAATGTTTTACTGACTAGGAGAATGAGAAATTTTGGAGAAACATTGATATACACCAGATCCCCCATCTTTTCAAGGGAACAGACCTATCAAGCAAACCACGTCTGGCCTGTCCAGTGAGAGCCACAAGTACACATTAGAAGAGCCATTTGATTCTTAATCTCTGATCAGTGCCCCCTTGCAGGTGAACGGTGAGAAACAGAGGTAAGTGGACCAATCTCCCTGCACTTGCCTGCAGAAACTACATAGCTGTGGGCCACAAAGGACACCATGTCAGTGGTGAGAGGCTATCTTGGGTGGAGCAAAATGAGGGGTCAGAATCAAGTAGAACCTAGTGCAAGAAGCTCAGGGCCTTCCAGGGTGGGCAGAGCTGCAGGGGACAGTGGGCAGGGAGTAGGGGGCAGGGAGCTTGGGGCACGGGGCACAGAACAGTGGAACCTCAGGCAACATCTAGCAGAGACTGGGGACCAGCAGCACACAACCGCACCCAGGAGAACCTGAGAGAGGCTTGCAGTTAAGAATGGTTTACGTGTACAATACATTGTTACAAGTATCCTATTGCTTTTGAAAGATAGGCTAAAGTGTGAAAGCAATAGTATTATTTACTAATTTAAAAAAACACTTCATTTTCATATATGGAACCATCAACTAGAATACGTTTGTTTTGGATCATTTAAGCAGTTCTGGGGAAAGAAAAGAAAAATGAACTCTTATGAACTAGGTCAACTACATGTAGCGGCTATACTGGCTTGACTAGTCAGGCAGGGGTATTAAAAATAGTGGACAAAAATCAAACATCAGATCAATATTCCTATGGTCCATATCCACTGATCATACTCACAAATTGGCAAATGTTGAGAAACAGTCCTAGCTACCAGGCCACGCAATCACAGTGAACAAGCTTGAGCATGGGCACACTCTTGCATGGCATTACTTCAGTGGTTGTGAGATAAGATTATGTAATTAATACCAGTTTTAAGGAAGGCTGCCTCTGTAGCTACACTTGCCACTGAAAGATGATGTCTGAAGCACAAGTGGAGAAAGAGAAGTAGTTCAGTTTTGAGACCAAAATCAATCTCTTGGACAAATCACTAGACATAAAAAGTGAATTGAAATAAAAGTCTACACTAGCCTATCCACTGTACACCACGTACATTACCTAGTAATCTTCTACAGTAGGTATGTCACTATTTCACACACTCTGTGATCTCTAACATTGTGGGGTGGTCAGATGAACTTGTCAAGGGGAAGCCAGACGTCACTAAAAGACTGAGTGAATGAGTGGGAATCTTGCAACCTGCTCTCAGAGACATGGCCATTAAATGAGGTATTTCATTGGACCATGATTCTGTCTTCATTGATGTATCAATATGCAAAAGGTGGTGGAAAAAAACCGTAAATTACAACTTGAAAAAAAGAAACTTGATGACCTCTACAGTTACACCTGACCACCTTATCTTTAATGTCATCCTATTAGTATCATAGGTCATCATTCCTGTTATTTTTATTGGGGTAACATTTTCCATCTTAATTAGCATATGAATAGTGTTTCAGTGGTCAAGTTCTTGTTTATTAAAACACTCTGTATTCAAATTATAAGCAGACTTTAAAGTGTTTTCATAAATGTCTTCATTTTATATTATCTCTCATTGATATTCACTGGTTTTCTGAAGGGACAGGACTGGGGAGGTGAATCAGAACACTTACTCCATGGCTTGTACCAGGAACTCCAGGACTAATAAAGCTTGAAATCCTAAGTAAAGGGAATCAACAGGTCCAAGCTGAGACATTATTTGTGGCATCGTGAATAAACCAAAATCTTACTGGTGAGTCTAACATTTACGAATTTTTACAACATCAAAATATAACATGACATAAACAGAAGTTCGGAGCAAGAAAGTTAAGCCCATAGTAGAAGGTACATTAAAGCCCACAAAGCACTTCACTCTTGGTCTGTTTCTTCCTTCATATATTGAGTGAGTTTGACTAGAAGATCTACATTTCTTCATTGATTTTTCAAATTCTAAAATTATGTCTCTAAATTGAAGCTAAAAGTCTCCCTCATGGTTTCCTTTTCTGGAGAGAGGAAACAAGAGCAGCTGTTCATGAACAGAAATAGTCCTGGCAGTCACAGCAAGGTATCTCAGGGTGTGGAGGATACTAACATTAATAAGCACATGTATTTCACAGGGTCTAACTTATAGCTTAGTAGGACTACACTCCTTAATTTTTAGAAGGGCCAAAGCCCTTAGCACAGGTTGTAGCTTAGTAGGTTGACAGCCCTTCGTTTTAGCAGGGCCAAAGCCCCGGAGTTTAGGTATAGCCCAACTTTTTAGAATTGCACATAGAAATGCTAAGCTTGGGAAAAACAGAAAACTTTCCCAGGACTAAAGTCTCTGTTGTAGGTAAAAAAAATTGTAACACAGCAAAAATGCTTGCTCTAAGGGCAGTGGTCCCTGGTGCAGCTGAACCTAATGATGAGAAACTATGTGAGCTAAAGGCTTCAAGGTTGATGGTTGGGGGATGTTCCTCATCTCGTCTTCAGCTGTTTCTTTGAGTTTCTTAGGGAACTAAGTTGTTGCTACTATGATTATCTCATTGTTCTTTTTCTTACCACCTGTGTTCCTTTTCTGTAACTTTCTTTCCTGGGCAATAAAAACTGAGAGGAAACCTGATTTGAGGGTTATTCCTAGGAAAGCTTCTCTCTTGAAGGAATTGCTCCTGTGATTAACCCCTTCTGCGCCTCTCAGTGCTCTGAAGAAATGGGCTTTGAGTAATCCTTTGCATCTCTGTCACCCTCCGAGAGGTGACAGCAGGGCACCAATGTCACCTGTTACTCTGAGACCATGATGAAGTGAGACAAAATGAAGAGAACTTGTCATGTCTTCTAGGTACAGAGAAAAAACAAAGTCACTCTGCCACTCAAAACATAATGAACAGTCCACTCACTTGGTCAAAATGAGTGATACTTCTTTATCAGTAATGACTTTTTCCTGGCCATAGTCTACCTTCCTATAGATAAGATTTATTGACATACTGAATCACAGAATTGTCTTTGCTTTCAGACAGCCTCGAATTTAGAATGACACCCCCCCACTCCCCCAAATCACCCAAAGCCTAAATTCTGTAATAGGCCTTTTCTAACACTGTCCTATGGAGACACTCCATGGTTCCTCATGGCGTGTGTCCTTTTCTCTCATTGCAGTGAGCAATAAGCCCAACTTGTTCTAGGTTCACCTTGTTCACAGGTGTGCTCCTGGTGGTCTTTTGCTACATGTCATGAATACTGGAATGATCTCTTCTTACCCGGTTGACTCTGGTCCTCAGGATGTACACCCATGCTCCAGCTCTTGCCCTAAGCTCTGCCTACTCCAGAAAGCCTTCTCTGACTCCCCCAAAGAGCTCAGTTCTATTCTCCAGACTCCTTGCACTTCTTCCATTATGACAGCCACCTGGACATGTTTCTCCCAGCAGGCTGCAGGCTCCCTGTGGGCCCGGGGTGAGGTTTGCCCGACCACATCCCCAGTACTTACTCTAACACCTGTTCAAAAGTATTTCATAAAAACTTAATGAACGGACACAGGAATCAATGCTTTTGAATCTACTTTATGTATAATAAATCACACCACTGTAATGCCATTTTTAAAAGGGCCTTAACTCTTTCAAGTAGTCAATATAATGTTTTCAGAAGAATGTGTAAAAATAAAATAGGATTAAAATTTCAATCTAAATGGTACAAAGAATCTTCCAAATTATTAAATCTAAGTCATATTTTGTAGGCCACAGGTGAATATCCTTGTAGCTTTGGAAATTCTTCAATGTAAAACTTAGGTGTTTACAGAATACAAATTAAAAAGCAATTTTACTTCAAAATATTCTATTACAATACAAATTAATTAAAAACAACAAAAAACTATTCTAAAAGAGTTTTTCTTTAAAATAATTTAAATATGCAATTTGTAAGAGCTACATCTAGAGGAAACTTACTGTTCTATAAATAAGGAGCAACTATTCCTTGTTTACTTAAATATGCTGGAAAGTCTGCAGAACCAGTTGCTTGTTAACAATCTATGTAAAATAGAAGGGATAAGTAATTCAGCATGCATTCTTTCCTGTTTAAAAATTATTTTTGAATTATTGAAAATAATTGAAAATGTTTCAAAACTTTTTGAAAGACGCGTAAAAGAGAGAGTAGAAAAATATGACTGCATGCTTCCTACCTAGCAATTTTACTCCAGTTACAAGTACACACGTGTAGCTGGCTGGTTAGCAAAGGGTCATGGATTTAGATCCCCATACTGGCCAGTGGCAAAAAAAAAAAAAAAAAAAAAAGACAAATACCCACATACACACACATTTGTATATTTCAGTGTGTGTGTGTGTGTGTGTATGTATGTTTATGTATTTCGACATCCTTAAATTTGCATTAACTATTTCATTATTTCTTCCCTAGGAAGTACTGCTTCACTATTCTACACAACATGGTCCTTCACAATTAATCCGTAGATGAGAAACCCAGCTATTCTATTTCTCTCCAGTTTCAGCCACTTCTGCCTGTCCTTGGGTTTGGGGGATTTCCTAGCTGTTCCCCTCCACTGGCAGCATCTCCAGCTCACTCTGGCCCCCCGGTTCCACCAATAATTCTCCAAAAATTTCATGAGCATGAAGAAAGTTTTCCTCTCAGGAGAACACTTGATGGCTCTGCTACTGATCAACTATGGGTTTATGACGAGTGATCAATCCATGTGATTTGTCTGTAAACCTGAAAGGGCACACTGAATACTTTTTTCCTTTTTCTCAGAATAAGTGAAGGTGCACATTCATCTATCATTGAAAGCAAAAATTCACCAAAAGATACCTATAAATAAATAAGAATTAAGAACTCCTTGCCTAGCCCTAGATCCCAAAGATTTTTTTCCTAGAATTTTCTTTCTAAAAGATTTATAGTACTAAATTTTATATTTAACTTTACGATCCATTCAGTTAAGTAGTGTGTATGGTATGAGATTTATGAAATTCTTAATCTACAGATGTCCATTTTCTCCAATACCATTTGTTGAAAAGGCTATCCTTCCTCCTTCACTTGTTTTTGTACCTCTGTAAAAAAGGACTTGGATATACTTGCATGGCTCCATTTCTGGGTTCTTTGTTCTGTTCCACTCATCAACTGGTCATATATCCACCAATACTACACTGTTTACATTACTGTAACTATAAACTAAACCTTAGTATCCAATATTCTTCTTCAACAAATGTTGTAGCTACTCCAGGGTCTGTGCCTTTTCATATCGATTTTAGAATAATCTGATCTATGTGCACACACACACAAAAAAAAGCTTGCTGGAGTTTTGATAAGATTTTCATTAACTCTGTAGATCAATTTGGAGACAGTTGACATTTTTGTTGTATTGGGACTTCCACACCATGAACAAAGTATGTTTCTGAGTGTATTTAGTTCTTCTTTCATTTCGTTCATCAACCTTTTGTAATGCCCATCACACAGATCTCTGTAAAAGTTTTGTAAGAATTATGCCTAAATATTTCATTTTCTTTGGAGCAATGGTAAAGGTATTATCTTTTTAATGTCTGTTTGCACATATGCGTTGTCAGTACATAGACATGTGATGGGTTTTAGACTGTATATCTTTTATCCTGTGAACTTACTGAAGTAATTTTGACTTCTGCAAACGCCCTGAAATTTTACATGGACAGTTGTGCAATGTGTAAATAGGGACAGTTTTATTTCTTCCTTTCCAATCTGTATACCTTGCTTTTTTTCCTGCCTAATTGTGCTGGCTAGAACATTCAGTGCTGTGTCTAATAGGAGTGGTGAGTGCAGACACCTCTGCCTTGTTTCCAGTCTAAGGGGAAAGCACTGTCTGTCATCATTAAGTATGATTTAGTTCTAGATTTTTGGTAAAAAGCTCTTGATAAAGTTTGGGAAGTCCACTTCTATTTCTAGTTTTCTGAGTTTTTATCATAAAAGGGTGGTATACTTTGTCAAATGATTTTTCTACATCAATTCACACAAATGACTTTTCTTTAGCTTATTGGTATAGTGTACAACATTGATTGAGCTTTCAATATTGAATCGGCCGTGCATGATACTTGAAACAAATCTCGCTTGGTCATGTGTGTAATTATTTTTATATACTTTGCTGGGTTCAATTTGCTAATATTTTGGTGTAGATTGTATGCCTAAGTTTATGAGAGATATTGGTCTGTGGTTGTCTATTTTTGTACTATCTTGGTCTGGTTTTGCTATCAGGGCAATAGTGGCTTCATAAAATTATTTAGGAAGTGACCCTCTTCAATTTTTTAGAAAAATTTGTGCAACATTGGTGTTAACTCTTTAAATGTTTGGTAAAATTCTACAGTGAACAATCTAGGCCTAGAGATTTGGGGGAACAGGGGGTTGTTTACTAACAAATTCAATGTCTTTAATAGTTATACAGCTATACAGGTCATCTATTTTATATTGGCCCAGTTTTAATCATTTGTGGTTTTCAGGAAATTGTTCCATTTCTTATAAGTAGTTGGACTGATGAGCATAACATCGTTAGTAGTATTCACTATCATTTTAACAGCTGCAGTGTCTGCTGTGACATTTGCTGTTTACTTCCATTAGTCCTCTGTAGTTTCAGATGAGAAACTTTCAGATGAGAAACTGTCATTCAAATTTGTATCTCCCTATAAGTCTGCATCAGCTCTCTTGGTATGCTGTCAAGAATTTCTCCTTGTCTTCAGTTTTCACAAGGTTTCAGATAACATGTCTTGACATAAATTTCTTTGGGTGTATCTGATTTAGGGTTCACTCACCTACTTGCATCTGTAGGTTTGTTTCTGCTAAATTTGGGAAGTTTTCAGATATTACTTTACTTTGAATACCTTTCAAGTCCCACCATTTCTTTCTATTCTCTCACTGGGTGTCTGACGATATGCTGCTAGTTATTTTGATGCAGTTTGACGGGTCTGTGAGACTTTTTTTAAAAAATCTTTTTTTCTCTGTTGTTCAGAATTGGTAAATTCTACTGATCTGCCCTTGAGTTCACTGATTCTATCTTCTGTCTTCTCCCCTTTACTATTGAGCCTATCCAGCAAGTTTTTATTTTAGCTATTGTATTTTTTAATTTTATAATTTCCATTTGGTTCTTTCTTATAACTTCCATTTCTTTGCCTACATTCTCAAGGTTTTCATTTGTTTCAAGAGAATTCCTAATTGCTCATGTGCACCACCTCACGCGGTCTCATTGCAGCTGGGTCAATGTGAAGTCTGTTTTCCACTGGGCCCTGCTGACACCAGGAATGGTGGGAAACCAGAATTCTCACTAGCCCACACTTGTACCACCTTGTCAGCGATTCTGGGTGGCAGTGGAGGCTTAGCCTCCTCCTGAGCTCCCCTGGTAGCAGGGTGGGTAGGCTGGCACCAGCCCTGCCACACACTACCTTAGTAAGTCCCGCTGCTTGCCTCCAGACCCCACTGACACTACCAATAGAACTGTCTGCTTTTGCCAGGCAAGAGATGGAAGAACAGTTCCAGAAGGAATATCAGAATGCCACCTGCCTTCCTCCAGTGGGAGACAGAAGATCAGCTCCCTGCTTGGACCCACTGGTACCAGCAGGCAAGGGAATCAAAGTGTTCCTGCTTCCTTCCACTTGGTGGGAGTGAAGTGGATAATCAGCTCACCACTTGATCCCACTGGAACCATGGTGACAGGAGGTCTTGCCATTGATGTTTGGCTGGAGCAGGGTGGGTACTGACAGAAAGGTTTTCTGTTACTTGGCCATTGTTTTTCAGGTCCTTTGGCTGTGGGAGGGGGCTTACCTTGGAGGGTTTTGTTTTGCCTGTGCCTGTTGGGGATTTGTGGTTGGAGGCTTCTGCACACTCTTTCCAGGGCACAGGGGACAAAACAGAAAAGCCAGGAAACTCATCACTGGGTCATTCCCCAGGAGTCCACCGTCTTTTTATCTTTCAGGCTCGTTCTATGCTTGTTTGTTGTTTTATATCAAGGGTTTTAGTTGGAATAGGGATGACATGGTAGTAATGGGGCTTTTCCATCTTGGCCAGAATCAGATGACTTTTTGTCTTAAAATTATATGAGCTCTTTATCATTTGAATACTTGAATAGATTGGTGAGCAGCCTGGAGAGAATTACCACACTAATTAGGAAGAAAAATACATCAATGTCACAAGAAAAGTAATAGTCATTCTGTATAATAACTTCATTCATCCGTTTTTCTTTCTAACCCTTAAAATGTAATGAATTGGAGATATGGATACAATGAGTGTTAATAGGACCTTATTTCCCATTATCAACATTGAATTATTTTTATGATAACTATTAATGTCATTACTTTTCTATAAATAAGCAAATAGCGATTTGTGGATAGAATTGCTAAATAATAAAACGGCTTTGAAATTGAACTATGCTCAAAGGTTAACCCAGCAACTTGGGGAAAAGATTTCAACAACTTAATCCATTGCTATAGAGATGAACACAATTTCCCAGGTCCACTGATGATTCTGAAAGAGAACCTGATCTCACGTGGCTCCAGTCCACCTGGCTGAGTGCCAACTGATAACCACAAATGAACTAATTCCAAAACTCATCTGGCTCTAGAGCAAAAGAAATACAAAGACCTGTGTGTGCATTTTTTATTGTTGCATAAGAAATTACCACAAATTTAGTGACTTAAGGCAACACCATTTATTAACATGCAGTTTCCAATATGGCTAGATTCTCTGCTCAGGGAAACAACAGGCTGAAATGAAAGTGCTAGGCTGGGTAAATGCCCTGTCTGAAGGCTCTAGGGAGATTTCTTCATCCAAGCTCATTTGGGGTGTTAGAATTTGGTTTCTTATCATTGTAGCGACTCAGGTCAGTGTTTTGTTCCTGGCTGTCACCCAGGGTCCAATCTCAACATTTTAAGGCCACTTACATTTCTCCTCCTGTGTCTTCCTCTACCTCCAAGCCAGCAATGGTATGTCAAATCCCCTTGTGCCCCAAATCTCTCTGACCTTCTCTTCTGCTGCCAGCCAGAGCAAGGACCATGTTAAGAATTCTTCCTACCAAAACCTACACCTATCAGTCTGTAAAGAGGAAAGTCCACTTTCAAGAACTTCTGGGAATTCCCAGAGGGGTTTTGCTGGTGAGACATTCTAGTCGGTCACCATGTGGTAGTCACTCATTAAAACTCTTTCCCTTCCTGGGCCCTGCAGTGTCCTTGTGCTCTTTCACACTCACAGGTTCTATAAACTTCCTCAAGGCACCACCACTTTCACCTGCTGTGGCTGAAAATGTCACCAGCACCAAAGCAAGTAATTCCGTGAGGAGTCCCGTGATGAGAGGTCGGTGGGGGAGATGGCCCTCTTTCCCTCTTTTGCTCACATGCATTAAAATTAGTGTTAAAACGTGAAAGCTTTCATGATGCAGTTTGTTGTTTTATTTAGCAGGTTTAGCTCCCTTTGCCACTGGGCAATATCCCTGGAAGAGGCAGCGGCATCCTAGGGAAACTCCGACCGATGACATAAGCGAGACCCCCACCGTTAGTGAACACGCTGTACTTTCTGACAGCCACTTGGGTGGACCAGCTCAGTGTAGCTACTCTTGTGCAGCCACACATTTGTTCTAACTTCAGCATTGCATGGTGTCGTACAGGTCTCTTCCCCAGACAGTACTGGTGAGTCACCTGGTTTGGGGACCTTGGCCAGGCTATCCCATCCTGGCCAAGCAGCTGATAAATGGCTAGACCTGCCTGTGTCTGCTCATCAATCATTGGGCAGCCTGGGCACAGGTCTCACAGGAGGCTCGTGGCAAAGGGGACACTGGAAGAGGGGTGATCTCGAGACACTGCGGCACACTAAAACCTTTCTGCAACCTCCCAAAGTACTTATGTGGAGATTCTGGCCTGTAAACAAAAGAGCTTGGGAAGTCCCCACTTAGGGTCTCCCATGACCTGTCAGGACCCTCACCCTACACAGACTCTCAAGAGTCCCCACTGCCTTAGCATATCTGCTGTTAGGTACTTAATGAGCCGTTTACTGAATTCTGAGTTCTGATGTCATGGAGAATGCTTTATGTGCAAATCTGCGCTCTTTGAGTTCATTTTAGTCAGATGTATTGTGATTAAGGCTGTACTGCTGATGGTTCACTTCCCACACTCATCTTGGTTCTTTGAAGAGCCAGTTCCCCCTCTCATACCATAATCCTTCCTTTAAAATGTCTTAGTTCATTCCAAAGATCAAGTTTAAGGGAGTTGTACTGAGTGAACTTGTAAACGTGTATGGTGATTTAAAAGATGCTCCCTGGCAACAAACACAAACAACAGAGAAATACCCAGGGTGAATACAGGATCCTGATGTTCCTAAAACACACAAATAGAGGAATTGGTCATGGTAAATTTCTCCTGCCTCTTGCAATCTGCTCATATAAAACTGTGCAAACACAGATTCTTCTCCTCATTAAATTGCAGAATGACAGCCTCAGAAATGTCAATGGCACAAGCCAACTTACAACATTGGGACCCTGTGGGAGTCATCAGAACGGGCTGGGTGAGACCAGGACATTCCCTATCCTCCTATCCCTGTGTCCTTCCTGGACACTGATCGTGGCTTTGCTGGATCCCTGTGTGCTGGCCCAGACAGCAGCGTGCAGTGGGACCCACAACTTCCCCCCTGCTCCTGTCTCTGTGAGCTTCTCCTCATAATCATGTCTCCAGCAGCCATAGGGTCATATTTTCAGGACCACCTACTGGTTACTCTACAAGTGCAAAAGATTGAGAACCGCAACAGAAAATTGGTATTGGAAAAGTTTACTTCAATGATATTTGAAGAACCTATAAAAAGTAACTGAGCAGGAAAAGAAAATTAACCTAGAAAACATAATTGCATTTTACTGCAATGTGTTAATAGCACAAGCTTCAAATTATATAAAAATGAAACTGAGAAAAAGCCTCCAAACACTTGGAAATTAAAATGCACATTTTTGAACGATTCATGATTGAAGAGGAAGTCTCATGGAAAATTTAAAAATACATAAAAGTAAGTGAAAATGAAAATGCAACATGTAAAATATGGTAACATCCAGAGAAAGCATTACTAACATGGAAATAAATGATGCTGAATGCTTATATGTGAAAAAAAGAAAGGTCTGAAATCAATAATCCTTGCTTTCACATAAGGAAACCAAACAAACAAAGAACCCATTCATAATAAAAAATAAAATCAAACCTTTCAGAAGGAAGGAAATAAATAATAATACACTATGACCAAGAGGAATTTATTCCAGAAATGGAAGCCTGGTTCAATATTCAAAGCTCATCAATGTAATCTACAACATCAATCAAAACAGGAAAACACAAATGGTCACATTAGTTAATACAGAAAAAGCATCTGATATAATTCAACATGCATTTGTGTTAAAAATTCTCAGCAAACTGGAATAGAAAGGCACTACTTCAACCTAATAAACACCATCTACAAAAAATTTTACAGCTAACGCTATACTTAATGGTGGAAGAATGAATGCTTTCCTCCTAAGTTCAAAGCCAAGACCGGAATGTCCTCTCTTGTCACTCCTTCTCAATTTAATACTATTGGTACTATCCAGTGAATCCCCAGGTGATGGCCCAGACAGTAGAAAAGGAAAGAAAGACGTACAGATCAGAAAAGATGAAATATTACTGTCTGTCTTCACAGGTGACATGATTGTCTACACAGAAAATCTCAAAGATTCTAAAAAAAAATTCCTGCTAAATGACAATATATTGCTTTATCAGAGTCTAATGATACAAGATCAACACACACACATTAATTATGTTACCAAGGAAGGGCTCACTGCCCAGTGGGCACAGAAGCCAGTACGACAGCACCGGTTTTCGGAGAAAAGAAGGCTTTATTTCGTGGGTTTGACGGGCATGGAGACGGGGCAGGGGGGCAAGACACTTCCAATCTTCCTCCACCATCCAGGATCCAAGGGAGATGAACTGATTAGCTGGCCCTGAATCAGGCCAAAGGATGGGGTGTAAGTGGCTTGGCTGAGTCAGGCCATCTATGAGGATGAAACTTCTGGATGCTGGACCTTCCTTGCTGCATGACCTCTCACTTCAAAAGGGCTCTGGTGTTCAACCTCCAGCATTTCAGTTTGACAGAGGGAAGATTTTTGGCTTCTATGGTGCTCAAGGTTATCTAGAGAGCAAGGTCCTCCTCTGTGTCTATGCTTGGCTTACAACCGGCATGAGAACACATAAAACAACTTGACATAGGGAAAATAATCCAGTTTCAACTAATATTAGGCATTTTCAATTATATTTTCAAACACCCCGTTCAAAGAATAAAAAGAACCTATGGGCTTAGAGAAACCATTTGCAAGACACCTACTGACAAAGTCTTGTATCTAGAATATATAAAGAACTCTTTCTTCTATCCAGAATATATAAAGAACTTGCAAAACTCAACAGCCAAGAAAGCAACAATTGGAACTGGCTGGTTAGTTCAGTCTGTTAGAGTGTGGTGCTGGAAAGAACAAGGTCCGAGTTTCTATCCCTGTGCCAGCCAGCAAATACACAGACATGTACACGCACACACACAAAGATAGACAGATAGATAAAGACAGATAAATAGGTAGATTTATGTATATATATAGATAATTGGAGTGTTATATATATATATATATGTATATATATACATATACATGTAAAAAAATCCAATGAGAAAAGGGCCAAAAGCCATTAAGAGATATTCTACCAAACAGAACATGTCTGGCAAATAAGCCATGAATAGATGTTCAACATCACTAACGAAGTACACATTAAGAACACTATGACAATTACCACATGCCACATACAGCAGTTAAAACAAGAATTAGTGACACTACCAAATGCCGGTGAGGGTGCCAAGACACTAGATTTCTTATATATGGCACGTGGGATTGTAAAATGATACACCACTCTGAAGAGCAGTTTGGCTGTTTTATTTAAATAAACTAAATACACTTCCCATATGACCCCAGAATTGCATTCCTGACAGAAAGGGCACCTTGCTGTTCTCTCTCGAGTGGAGACCTCCACATCATAAGATCTTGAATATGACACCTCCCTGCTATGGAAATGGCCCTGAGAGAACCAAAGGAAGGGGTAATTTATCAAAGCCTATGTCTCTCTCTGTTGAAGCATTTACTCGAAGATAAACACAAGTTGAAAGCACCTCATGTTTTTCCAGTGGACACTAGTATAGCCCTGTTGAATTAACTTCAACCAAGACTATGGAGCCATAGAAAAATGAAAGAAAAAAAAATCTGCTTCAGAAATAATAAAGTGTGAACCTTCTGCTTCAGATAAGATACTCATATGGTATCTTCAAGCAGGCCAACATTCCAGCTGTGACAACGTGAAAAAGATGAGTGGGTTCAGAGTCCCATTTTTTCAGCTGGCCACCGGGGGAAAAAAAAAAAAGGATGTGCATATAACAAAGATCATGCTCTTAATGAGATCAGAGAGCTTTATGAAAGCAATGAGGACTCGGTAAACTAAATTTCCAGGGAAGCTAAAGAATTCTGAGGTGGACTGTCCATCACCTGCCATTTTAACTTCCTGGAGCATTTGCCAAATCTGCACATCAGCTAAAGACCATCAAAAACCCACTTCCAGTAAAGCCAGTAAAACACTTAGTGGTCAGATGAGCCTTGATAACAAACTGGTAATTTGTTATCCAAATAACATGCTTGGCTTGGGTATAAGTCAGCTCAGGCCACCGTAACAAAATGCCACACACTGGGTTACTCAAACTATAGAAATTTATTTTCTCACAGCTCTGGAGGCTACAAGTCCCAGATGAGGATGACAACAGGTTTGCTTTCTTCTAAGGCCTATCTCTTTTGCTTATAGATGGCCATCTTCTCCCTGTGTCCTCACATGGCCTCTCCTCTGTGTGTGCATATCCCTAGAGTCTCTTTCTCCGCCTGTCTAAATTTCATCTTCTTATAAGGACACCAGTCAGACTGGATCAGGGCCCACCCTAAGAGCCTCATTGTAACTTAAGCACCCCTTTAAAGACCCTGTCTCAAAATACATCACATTCTAAAGTACTAGAGTAAGGGCTTCAACATATGAATTTTGGGAGAGACATAATTCATTGCATAACAGCTGGATATCTCACATGACAGCTGATGCATTCCAGTACCACATCCTAGTTCTGGGCTGGACAGTTAGGCTGAAAGCTTCTAAAAAGCAGAGTGAACTCTCTAGTCTCTTAGTTCTTTGGAAATAAAGACTCAACGGTAAAAGGGACCTACTTCAAACACAGTGTTGAGTCTCTCCCATGTGACATTTTTAACTATGTGGGGCAGGAAGCTAAAAAGCAACCTTCACTATCAGAAGAGCTAGATCTCCCAGTCTTTAAAGCTGATTGATGACGGGAAAGAAGGCCACGCTCTCAACCAAAAGCTTAACAGAATAATCCTCAAGAAAAGGGGATCAACTAAAGAAGGATTAGGTCTTATTTACTGCAATCCAGTTCCACTCAAAAATATATAGCAAATGAAATGAGATATCTCCCATGATAGAAGATATCATGATGGAAAGTATCATGAAGAATATCTACCTGTCCCTATATCTATCTAGACATGTCTTTGATACATGCCATCCAACATAAAAGAAAACATTACCAGGGATAAGATAAGGCAAGACAATGTTCCTGATGACATACAGAAAAACAGGTAATACAAGCAGACACGCAAGAAACCAATACACTGGAGCTACGATTTAAGTACTTTAACTATGAACTATATGTTAAAGAAAATAGACAAAAAGGTGGACAAAATATTTGAAAGGGCAGAGAATTTCAACAGTGAATTGAACTGTACTGAAATAACGAAATGGATATTCTAGTTATAAAACTAATTATAAAAAGATTCAAGTTAAGAAATCAAAGCGTTAGTGTAACTGCAGTTTGGAGACAGGTTCCAGGATTAATAAACTGCAAAATATGACGAGACAAAGTACCCATACTGAAATATAGAGTGAGAACACTGGAGGAAGAACAGAACAGACCTTCAGCGGCATGTGGAAGAGTCACAGATGACATTCAGAAGGAAAGCAGACAAAAAAATGGGGAAGAGACAACATTCAAAAAAATAATGGATAATTGGTTTTCAAGACTGATGAATGGCTTCAACTTAAATAATCAATAAGCATAATGTGTAACACGAAAGGTTAATATGCAGGTATTTACAGAACCATTAAAACTGAAATATTTAAAAGCTGTCCTTCATTTGCAGGCTGCAAAAGCAAAGTAAAAACAGGTAGCTAGGTAGATTTGGCAAAGAGGCTATAGTTTGCCAACACTTAGGCTACATTAGAGTTTGCTCTAGTTAAAACCAAGCCTCAAAAGGATCAAATTGTTTATAAGTAACTAAATCACATTCCAGAAAAAAAAAAAAAAAAAAAGAGCAAGGTCTCCAGTACAATAATTCTCAACCTTAGGAAGAGCATTAAATTCACTTGGGGAAAAACTGCACAATTCCCTGTCCTTACGGCCCTTACTTGCTGGGATGCCTCGCTCTGACTCCCAGTGACTCTCAGGAATGGGAGAACCTCCCTCCTGGTGGCCATGTCTCTTGCTCATTCGGCCCTCTCTGTCTCCACAGCATCTGCAGTGCTGGGGCCCAACGTGACCCTGAACCCTCTGTTTACTGCTCTGCTGTTTCTCCCACCTGCTCCTGACCCAGCACCCAGGCCACCCTGGAAGCAGCTCCCACACCCCCTCATGTTGGAATTCCCAATTCCTTTTAAAACTGAAAAGGAATATAGAGACAGATCAAAAAGAAAACACTAAAGAGTGATAACTAATCAAACCCTGCTTTTGTTTCAATGGTTGCCATATAACGCTTTGAAAATTCAGGGGAATTAGAACTTTTCCTAAAAGAAATCTTGCTCTCTTTCCAAAAAGGCTGTACTTAATTTGTTTGAGTTTTTGAAAGACACACCATCTTTACCTTAATCTCATTTCTAGGATAGCAGAAGTTATAAAGGTTTTTTTCAAAGATTATGGAAAATATCAAAGGAGCTTAACTACAAGCCCCCCAAAAGACAGTTCTGTATTCACAGAGACCCATCAACAGATGCTAAAACCATCAGGTGAAAGGTAGTTGGAGAACAAAATGTGAATGGTACCACAGACACCTGCTAACTACAAAGGGAGAAATTCTGCTTTACAAGGCGAGATCTGGCCCTTCAGTACCACCTTAGCAGATCAAACAACTTAACACCACTGAGTGAGTCAACCCCACTTTCTCCATTTCTGGATGTGATATGATACAAATTACACCACATCACTTACAAAGTGTTCCTGTGAAAAAATGTTTTACCTCCTGTTGCTTTGTGTTGCTTCGCCCCCCCCATGGATTTGTCACCCCACTTCCACTGGGTGACGGAGATGCAAAGGATTACTCAAAGCCATCTCTTCTGAGCAATGAGAAGCCCCAAAGTGGTCAACTTCCCTGGGACCCTCCAGCAAGAGGCAACCCATCCTTGGGAAATAATAACCCCAAATTGGGGTTCTCTTCCTGCATTTATTTTCCAGACCAGGAAGTTACAGGAAGAGAACATAGATGGGATTATAGTTTAACAATATAGGCTCGTAACTTTCAGTGAAACAAGTCAGATGACATTCCAGTAAAGCTATCAACAAAAGCTTTATCTTAGGAAACATTCCTTCTTACAACAGTTTCTCGGTATCTTTACATAACAATCAGTAACTAGTCTGACCTTTAGCCAGCAACCTTGCTGTGCCACAAATCTTTATCTCACACCAGAGACTTATAGCCTGAGGAAAGTTTCCAGTCCTCTGCAAGGTCAATATTTGAAACTGCAAGACTTTGGAAAACCACGCCCTGTGAAGTACATATGCTTTGTAGTATATTCCACAACCTGCATCCACTCAAGCCTTTACACCTAATTCCCAGTTTATAGGAAATACAGGTAATGTAGGAGCAAGTCAGAGGACACCATGAGAAAGCAAATTCAGAAAGGTGACGCTTGTAACATGATAGATGGGCCACACTCTTCAAAGAGTCAATGTCATGGGGGGAAAAAATGAGACATATTGCTCTAGATTAAAAGAAATTAAAGGGACCCAACAATTAAACACAATGAGTAAACCCTAAACAGATGGCTTGTGGGGTAAAAAAGCTACAGAAGACATTGAAGATAATTGAGAAAACCTAAGTAGGAACTGAATATTACATCTAATCTCAATTTCCGGTCTCCTTGTCCTTAAAGGACTTGAACTAACACAGTCTCAATCTGGGAACAACTCAGTATTGATCAACTCAGTATTGATCAGTGGGAGAATGAACAGCATTTCATAATAAATGAGTAACAAACTAGAACTACACATAACCCCATGAATAAAATTCATGATGAAATGAGTGGTAGTTACACAGATAGGGTCTGGAAAAACCACAAATCTGTAACTACTTTGTATTTACAGTATATTTCACAATAAGAAAAATATTTTTAAGGAAAGGCAAAACTGAGAAGTCAACAGTGCTCAAACCAAAGGGGAATTTGCAACTATTCATTCAAAGTTTAAGTTATTTGGAGCAAAGCAAACAACACATTGTTACCATTTTCCGTAATGCCCTCATTCCCACGTGCTCCATCAGTCCCATTCCCAAGAGTTCATCAAGGTTAAAAGATTGCTATGAATCTAGCAACATATTTTTATGCAAACAATTAAAGCGTAATACAGTTATACAAACACCTTAACACACACTAAGAACATACAGTTCTACAACTTGTTTCTCTTAGTAAATGTTACGCACTCCATGCAAAATAGTAAAATTATCCCTGTCAACCACTTATTTTTAATACTGGCAGAACATTCCAGCCCATGCATATGACAGTCATTTATTTTACCTTAACCCGTTACTGGACAATTGTTTCTACTTTTCACTAGCACAAACACTGCCATAATAGAAAACCTTACACATGCACACCTGTGCAATTCACTGATACAACAAATTCCTACCAGTGGAATTGCTGAGTGAGCAAACTATGTACATTTTAAATTCTGTTTAAATAGAGTGAAGCCACCCTCCAAAAAGATTCTATCAAATTATCATCCCATCAGCAATATAAGTTACTTCTTTAAAGGCTATATGTATTTTTAGGTGAACCTTACTTTGTGGACTGTTATTTTAAAGGTTCTGAAGAGTAATAATGAATGAAAAGTACATAGGATTACTTTCATCTTTTGCCTAATCAATTTAAACGAAAAATCTTACAGAGTTAAACAGTACAAAAGGAAACCAAAAACTCACCAAGAATTTTATGCCACAGATTAATTCTAACTGAAAAAGATCATTCAACAGACTTTTATACTTATTTAACAAAGACAGTCTTTTAATAGTGCATTCAGGAGCTTAAACTTTAATTTTTCTTGTAAAATTCACAATGTTCAGGACAGGGAATCAGTCATGATGCAAAAAGTGAATTAGACTTCTGCACAGAATTCTTCCAATTAAACATCAGCTGCACTCATTTATGGATCACATTTACAACCCAAACCATCTTCTAATAATTAACCTTAAAAATATTAATTTATCAAAATGGAATAAACTTAAAACCTCAACGTAAGAATGAGTATAAGAAATTGGTGAATGCATTCAAGCTTACAACAGAAAACTCAAAACTGGGTAATTTATAAAGAAACAAAATTCATCTCTTACCATTTTGGAGGCTGGGAACTCTCTACAGGGTCCTATGGCAAAGCAGGCATTCACATGGTAAGGACAGCATGAGCTCTTTCATGAGCTCTCAACCAGTACACACCCACGACAATCCATTATCCACCTATCACTCCACGAATGGATTAATCCATTCATGTGGAAATGGTCCTCACATTCCATTCACCTCTCAAAGAACCCATCTTTTAAATATTGTAACTGGACTTCCAACCTTCTTAACATTGTTACACTAGGGATCAAGTCTCCAACACATGAACTTTTGGGAGACACATTTGGCACACAGCACTCACCAATAAAGAAATGATGCCACTAGCTTAAGTACCCAGCTATCCAAGTTGGGAGGTGGGGGAAATCTGGAAATGTTGTGCATCAAAGCCATCAGAGTCTGATGATTTTTGTCAATCTGGGGTTTGTATTTTCCAGGATTTTTGCAATCAGTTCATCAAAATATCTTGAATACTAATTAACTTCACCCACAGATATACTTTTAAAAAAAACGTATTTTTACAAACAGTTTTCAATGGAAAAACCAGGCAGGTCCAAAATGCAAAAGCATTTGGGTCAACAAACATTTACTGAAGATGAGAAAACGAGGAGGTCAGAACACTCCAGCACCGGGAGACAAGGAACCTTTCAAGGAAGAGCCAGCATTGGCACAAGGGTGAATGGTACTCTCAGCTTCCTGCCTACTTTCTCTGCCTATCCAGATCACCTACGTTACTTTCTCACTACCCACAAAGAACATCCATCTTGCCCAGTTAAGCTTCTCAACCAGCATTTTGCAGAGCAAGGACATTTCTTCCATAAACAACAATAACACGGGGAGTTCAGAGACAGCACCTAAGTCATCTGTTTAAGCATCGAAGAGTGTTTTATTTAGTTCCTCTTTTCCACTCTTTCTCTTAACCTAAAACCGTGGTAAAATTTCCATTACCCTTAAATGCAAACCATCCTTCACTTGTGATACTCCACTGAAATCTGACCTACGATGTCATTATACAATGACTTTCATGTTATTAAATCATATGACCTCATCCAGCATCACTGGGTTTTACTCTTGCACCACCTGTTGTACTTTCTTTGTGCTTGTGACCACATTTCTTAGCTTTCCTAGCCTTTCCTCCCCTTGCCCTAACTCTCAAAGCCCCACCTCCAAGCTTTTCTGATTCAGCCTTAGGATTACTTAAAACCACAGACTACTGAGGTGACAGCATGTAGAACCGACAATGCCAAAGCTAAAATCCATCATCAATGTACAGTAGTCCCCCCCTTATCTGCACTTTTGTCTTCCGCAGTTTCAGTTACTCAAGGTCTACCACAGTCCTAAAATGGGTGAGTACAGTACGAGATATTCTGAGAGAGGGAGAAGGGGATAAAGGGGAGAGAGACCACATTCTCACAACTTTTATTAAAGTATATTATTATAACTGTTCTACTTTATTACTAGTTATCGTTGTTAATCTCTTACTGTAAAGACGTTACTAAACTTTATCATGGGTGTTGTATGTATAGGAGAAAACACAGCATCTACAGGACAGGGTTCAGTACTATCCACGGTTTCAAGCATCCACTGGGGATCTTCGAATGTATCCCCCACAGATAAGGGGGGACTAATGTATTATTACTGCCATCTGAGAGACGCAAAACTTGTTTAAGGCAGGTTGTTCCTAAAGATGGCCTAGAGGGGCTCTGTGAATCACCTGATATATGCAAAACCGTACGCATCTTTCTCTGGCTTCCTCAAAGAAATATGGTCAAAAAGAAGTTAGGAACTATTATTGGGAGCAGTATTATAAAATCAATTAGCAACGTCATCTTGAACCATCAGATACAATTCTGATACATTTATACCGTGTTGTTATCAATAACAATATTACTGAAAAAAATTTGACCCCTAAAGATAAATGAACAAAGATGAAAGTGTACAGTACCCCAATGATGAGATACCGAGTAAACAACAGGTTGGTATTTCCCCCACCCCACCCCCAAACACACTCTAGTACACAAAAAAAGGTCCTTCTCTGAAGGGATCTGGCCTTCCCCCTTCATTCAAAAGACAACAGGTCTGTGAACTGACACAAGTCTGAGAATCGAAGGGCCAGAAATTCTCTGTTCTGACAATTCAAGTCTGTCCTCTGGACTTCAAATTGCAGCACCAGGCACGAAGACACAGCTCCACAGAGACTGCTGAGCCAGCTCCCACACTGCGTGAACGCAAATGCCTGTAACAAATCCCCTCAAAAAGTAATACACATATTCATATCACTTTTTCTTTGCCCACCTTAGTGGTTCTATTTCTCTGACTGAACCCTGTGTGATCCTGAAAATAAATTACAATTAAAATTCAACAAATGTTTATGTAATTACCTCTCAATAATAAACACCTGTGCAGCAGACCAGACATTTAACTGCACAGCCTCAACTTCCCCATTATTTAATTCTAGCTACTGCACAGGGGAGTTGGAGCATTCACAGTACAGACACTGAGCTAAACACTAGAAAAGCAATTATGGGCAAAAACAGGAACAGTCCCTAGTTTCATGAAGCTCAGCCTTTTTGGGAAAACTGAAATTAACTAAATACATAAACTAACCTAACACTTTAATTTTGAAAAGCGCCAGGAGGACCTCACTTCAGGGAGGTCAAGAAAAAAATTCAAAGACATCAAGAAAAAAACTCAAGAACTTCAGAAAACTGATCGTTTTAGTGGCTGATAGACATCAATGGAGACTAATGTTTTAAACTCGCAAATTCACACAAAAAATTTCATGAAAAAGTGAGGCTTGAGCCAAACTCTAAAGGAAGACAAGGAATAACTGAAAAAATGTAAGAAAAGCTTTCCAGGCAGAGGAAAAGAACAAGTGCCAAGATCCCTGGTGGAAGAGAAGACGGTGAACACAGCAGACAGAGGAAGGCCCAGTACAGCTAAAGCAAAGAAAGTAAGGGGAATGCAGTTCACATGAGGCTGAGGCCCAAAGCAATTTCGCATAGCCTTGAGGCCACGTTCTGAAGTTCTGTCCTTAAAGCAATGGGAAGCCACTGACAGTTTCAGGAAAACTGGTAACTCCATCAGACCTGCCCTTTTTAAATGTAATGTTTTGATACTAAATTACAAATGTGTTTGCCTTTTACCCAATAATCTATCTTAATGCTACGCCTGCAAAAATACAAACCAATATATGCACAAGGCTATTCACTGCAGTGATATTTATAACAGCAACAGAACATAAACAACCCACATATTCATCTTCAGGAGAAAAGTGGAAAGCACAAATGAAGGTTGCAGAGCTTATATGAAGTGATCTCCAGAACACATTAAAAACAAGGACAGTGTGCATAGAATACTATCTTTGTGTAACAAAGGAAAATAAAAGTCCATGTATGTGCTTATATTTCCAAACATGAAACACCAGAAGAATAAATCAGGTATTAATATAGCTGGGGCAGAAAAGGAACTAGTGGAGGGATTCAATGAAGTGACACTGGAACACAACTTTTTACACAGTTCTGATACGTGAAGTACATAAATGTTCACATAAATATTTTATGTGTTGAAACACACATTAAAAATCCCTGATAGGATAGTGGTGAGAGAAAAACATACATTAAATAAAACATTAAAGCAATCTTTAAAAGTTAAGGATTTCATGCAAACAAACCAACTATCAAACTGGCAACATAATCAGAGAGAAAATATTTCCAAATGGCTTTATAATTCAAATGTCAACTGTACATACTTATGTCGATTTTTTTTTTTTTTAAGATGACCGGTAAGGGGATCTTAACCCTAAACTTGGTGTTGTCAGCACCACGCTCTCCCAAGTGAGCTAACTGCCCATCCCTATATAAGGATCCGAACCCATGGCCTTGGTGTTATCAGCACCACACTGCCATGGGCCAGCCCCTTATGTGGATATTTTAAGTATAAAAGAAACTGTAACCACATATAAGCCTCCAGTGGCTGTATAAGTAGTATTTTCAAACTACTACATTTAGATTGTAGGATAAAGAGATTATATTAATGTTGCTAAGAATGCACATTTTCAATACTAGAGGGGAAAAATGCATAAACTCAAAGTAGAAAATCTATGATGTGAAATTTGAGTTGGAAACCAACAGAAAATCAAAATTTATATACTTCCCAAGTCTGTCCAATGAAAGGAGGGGCACGCGAGAAGCAAAAACAACATACAGCAACCAGATTTTGGTATCTGAATTCCACTCCCCAATAAAAAGGATCTGAAAGAAATGGCCCATAGGTATTTGGCAAAAAACACACAAAGTGAAAAACTCAGACACCTTGTGTCACAAAGCAAGAAACTCTTCAAAGATTAATACGTCACGTCAAAGGAAAGAAAACTGGCTTGAAAGGACCTCCACATACCCAGGTTGGGACAAGCTGAGGAAACAGAATGGCTATTTGATTAAAACATACTGGATACATAAAAATGGACGGGTCTACAATGATCCTCAAAAGAGAGAAAGCAAAAAGAGGCAACTCAATTCCCACCTCAGCTCCCAAAAAACCCCCTGTAAACAGAAAAAGGGATGTTCTTTCCTCTCCTTATCACCTGTATTAGGACCCAACTCAGGCTAATAACAGCAATTCAGATATGCTATATATTGGGTCTCGTGACTGGCTTAGCTTCAACGCAGCCATGCTGAGCATTCTGCCCCCACATTTTCCTTTCTTTTCTGGGAACTGAGATTCCTCTCCTGGGAAGGGGTAAACATTACTGTTATCATTAAGGGAACGTCCTGCGGGCTGTGTCTAGGCGACTTTGAGCTGGAACGTTTTGTACAGAGATAGTGGCTAATCAGGAGCCTATGACTTAACCTACCAGATGTTATCGAACCACAAGGTCTATGTCACCTTGCAAACAAATGATTTCAAAATTGCCCATTACTCCGAACCCTCCCTAAAAGTCTTATAAAACCCCTGCTTTCCTTAGTTCAGGGGAACTGATCTCGCTCAGTCTCTCCTGACGCACCTGGCTCAGGTCTCTCTCTGTCTCTCTTTCTCTCTGTCTCTCCCTTTTCTCCATCTCACTGAACCTAACACTATAGGACACAATTAGTTACATCATTTCCAAATAGGTCCAACATTAAACCTACTTAAACTACAACCTAAAAACATCTCAAGTGGTATCAAACATACCTTACTAGTCTCTTCGTTTACTCTCTCAAAATTTGTATAACATCCATGTTTAATGGATCCCTCCTCCACAAGAAAAGCACATAAATATTTAATATAATATTTAACATTTTCAGTCCAGACCAATTCTCCCTGCCTCAAATGACTGTCCACTTCACTACTTGGCCAGACTCTGAAGACTAGGATCCTAAACTGGAAGATTCCTCTAACTCACCCCTCATACTGTTTTAAAACATGGGTCTAATCCTGTCCCTGACTTTCAATGGCTTCTCTCTACCTATAGAATAAACATCAACCACCTTAATGTGACATGTAGAATTTAAAACCTGGCCCCAAATTCATCCCTAGACAGACCAGCCATATGAAAGTGCAGGTGGTGTTAGCAGTGGGAACATCACCATCAATATCAACTGGCCACTTACTATATGCCAGGAGCCCTATTAATCACTTTATCTCATTGAAGCTTACGCCTGAGGAGGCAGGCGTTCTCACCCCGTATCACAGAGGAACACACTCACACTGGAAGAGTAAAAGATGACAGCAGTTCTCTTTTGGCTGGGATTCAAATCTCAGTATGCCTCTTCAGCTCTCTTTTCACACTTCCATTCCTGCTGTCCTCTCCACCTGGACTTCTTTCCTACTCTAAAATTCTGGACCCTAAAATATAGCACCACCTTCTCTTCCCAGACACCCTTCAGCACAGAATTCCTTCACTATATGCATGTGTATCTTCCCTATCAGACTAAAAGGTGTTAAGGATACATCTTTATGTATCATTTAATTTATATGTAACTTGTCCTAGAAAGGACTTATGGCAATTTTAAGGACATAAAGTAGACACCCAGTCAAAATTTAACTTAAAATTAAATTGGATTGAATACTGAGTCACAACTAAGCAAAATATTTACTTCAACATGAAAAAAAAAAAAATCATGCTAATAACTACAGCAAAGTTCTAAAGTTGAAAGGGGAAGGAAATCAACATCTACTGGCACCAGCTGCTGTATTTGAGGAAGTGTACCGGGAATTCTACAGATCAGAATTTCATCTAATTCTCAAAATAGCCTTATATGATAGGTTTAACCCCAGTTTACAACTAAGGAACTGAGGGTTTAAAAAGGCCATGTGGCTATAAATCAGCAACGTGGCTTTGGACCAGGAAGGAGTGGAGCTCCATTTCCACCCAGATTGTCCCTACCTCAAAGGCCATAGTGACTCCACTTCTAACTCCACAGTCCCCATTCTTTTCTCAATGTCATGTCTTCCAAATTGAACAAAATGCTTGGGCAAAATAGTTGATTTCTTCTTCTAACTTCTTTTCACCCCTGGAAAAGGAAAAGAAAATATGTTTAATTAAGCACCCAATAAATATAAAGGAGCATTTACATTTAAATCCTCTTTCTCAGCAAATTAAGATTCTGCTAACAGCTAACCCGGAAGAAGTGCCCAAAGATACTATTTTCAGCTTCTTAATAATCCACATGACAAGCTCTTCAGAAACAGCACTAACCTTTTTCCCCCACATATTTTAACACTCTAGGGGAAAATGCTAACAATTAAGGAGTGCAACCAGTAAACTTGTAAAACTATCTGCGCAATCAGGTAAGTCACTTGGAAATTAAAACACTGGAATTAAATTCCTTCTAGACTTCAACTTATAGCTTATCCATAAGGTAAGAGAAAAATTTGAGTACTACCCATGAAATGCACAGGCACACACAAACCACATCAACTTCTGGACCTCTCAGTTCACAAAGGAGAGGAACCATTATCTAAGACAAGACACCCTAGAAGGACACCAATGACAACAGTTCATAATGGCTGTTCTGGGGAACATCTGCTGTTTCCTGGATTTCCTGGGTATTCATAGAGATCACACCAAAACCAAAAAGGGTTCTGTGACAAAATCCTCCAATATGGTAAAGTGAACTGTGACCCTAAGAGGACAAGGAAAGGACAGCATTATACCCCAAACTTATTTGACCAAGGACCCATTTTTTTTCCTTGTAGCATCTCTTACAACTATTATCACAAAGAACGCCACCTTAAGCAACACTGCTTAAGATTTTCCAAAAGTAAGTTACTGAAATCCTACACTGTTATTTGTTCTGAATTGGTCACTATAGGTACTACCAAAAATAGTACCAGTGAAATTCTAGTATCAACCCAAATCTTTTTTTTAAAAAATGTTAAATTAAGCATAAAGAGATGACTGAGGCATATAAATTTCTTCCTCAGTATCTGCAGGGGATTGTTTCCAGGCCACCCCCGCACCCCCCACCCCAAATCCGTGGATGTTCAAACCCCTTATATCAAATGGCATTTACACACTTTTAATCATTTCTAGATAAATCGTTTCTACATTACTTATAAGACCTAATACAATGTAAATGTTACATAAATGGTTGTTATACTATCTATACTGGCTGTTTTATTTGTATTACTTTTTATTTACTTATTAATATTCCTGGTCTGCGGTTGGCTGTATCCATACTGTGGATACAGGACCCGCAGGTATGAAGGATCAACTGTACTGGCCCTTCTGGTGTCACAAGGCCCGACTCTAAACAACCGACCTAACCGGCCGGACCCTGCACTGGCCCTTTCGCCTGACCCGAGCCTGGCTGCGCCGACCCCCCCGCCCGCCTCGGAACAAAACGCGCGCGCGGAGGGCCGGGGAAACCTGGACCGGGACGGTGGGGCAGGCAAGGGTGGGGCCGGCGGACACAGGAACACGTGCCCACCCTGGACAAGCTGCGGCCCAGCCCGCAGGGGGCGATGAGCGAGCGCCGCCCGCCGGACAATGCGCCGCCGGGCCCGCGCCACCGCGCTCACCTCAGTCCCCGGCCGCACCCGCGCCCCCGGCTGCGCAAGCCCCTCACAGCCCACGCCCGCCCCGCATGGGCCTCACCTGCCCGCCATCGAGACCGCCGTCCGCAGACCCCCAAGCGCGCCGCCGTCCCCGCGTCTGCTCCGCCGCCGCCGCCGCCTGCTCCTGCTGCTGTTCCCAGGACTCGCCGCTGCACAGCAGCGTTCCTGCCGAACTGCAACTGCTCTACAGCCCAGGCTCCTGGCGCCAACGGACGCACTGCGCAGGCGCGACGGGGTGGGGCCTGGCTCCGCTCAAGACGGACAGCTGCTCTGGGAGGCCCCGCCCCCTGCCAAGTTAGAGCCAATGAACAGGCTCTGATGCTTGACAGGGAGCGAAGGGGCCAGGGCCAGGATTCTCGCTGTGTTCTTCCCAGTAAGGGCACCTGTTAAATGAAAGAGACATAAAGGATGCCGAATATACACGTACAAGTGACTGTCTGCACAGATGAGATCAGCCAGCCAGCTTAAAAAGCATTCTAAATCAAATTAAGGTTCACGCACCCATGAATTTACAAACTCAAGTTTTATAACATATACATTTAGAATTGAATAGCGTATGACTGTAATAGAGATATTAGGAGAACTTAAAGATTTCACAATCAAGTTTTACAATTTATTTCAGTAAAACTGTTAATTACACATCACATCTACTTGTTGTCAGGGGTTCGTTGACGGGTTATATTTGGGAAAGTTTCTCAAGGGAAAAAAAAACTTCTAAAGTATACGCCTCAGAAATGAGACTTTTGGGGGGTGGGGGAGGGGAGACTGGCTGGATGGTATGGGGATCTGAATCCTTGACCTCGGTGTTATAACACCGCCCTCTAACCAACTGCACTAACCAGCCAGCCCAGAATGGGACTTTCTAGCTCCAAATATGTGTTTGCCTATTCAGCCAGACCCAGTTGGTGAAGCTGAAGTAGTTGCTGGAAAGGGCTTGTGAGAAGCTGCGCTCAGGATAGCCCATGGGAGCCCCACGTCCTGAGATGTCACACCCTGATGGATGTGCTGGGGCAGCTGTGTCACCTCCCCCCACTCATATAGGGAGTAGGGTGACAAGAAGATGGGGTCACAGGAAGCTAAGGTTTGGACTGAGCTCCTGCACTAGGCCCAATACACCAAATCGAAATGGAGTTACTCATGCTGAAGTTCCATGCCACTAAGCCACAACTAAGCTCTTTATCTAACCTACCAAGAAATCAGGTGACAGAGATAATAGCTAAATCCCCAAACAGGCCAGTTTTAAGCAGGATGATAAGGGAGTCCCCTCTGTTCTAACCTTTACAAGGAAAATAATTTTGAAACAACCAATCTGATTTTTCTTGTTCCTGCTTTCTGTAGACCTATTCCATCTAGAAAGCCAACCTCCTCTTCTCAGCTCACTGAAACACTCAGTCTATTGGATGGAATGAGGTGTTGCCCAATTCTAGAGTCACAAATAAAAGCCAATTAATATCTTTAAACTAAAGTGTTGCAATTTTGTCTTCTGACATACTGCAGCACAGAAGTTAAAATAAATACTCAAGGTCATACAGACTGCAAAGTAGCATTGCTGAGACAAATTTTTCTAATTTAAAAATAAACACGTAGGTTTCTCCCATAAGGAAGTAGGGCTCCACAAAAAAATCAATGGCAATGTATTTGTCTCCAAAGAGATTGAGAAATGAATATTCAACATTTCAAATACGAAAGCAGTAATAGCCACAATGTAGAAGCTACATATCAAAATATCGGTTGCCAGCTGCTATCACTAAACAGTGCTTTATATATACATATATGTCAAAAAAAAGATTTCTAAAGCTGTCTAAGCAAAAATACTGCATCACTAATGGAGAAGTACACAAAAGCCAAACATGTCAAAAATAAACTGAAGTTTGGGCTGTCAACAAGTTGTCTTAAAATTGTTATCACGAGGATTACACATGTATGATAGAAGAAACATTTACTTTGGATCCAGCAACTGCACTACTAGGTATACAACAGTCTCCCCTTATCCATGCTTTCACTTTCCACAGTTTCAGTTACCTACAGTCAACCAAGGTCTGAAAATACGTGTGTACAGTACAATAAAATAGCTTGAGAAAGAGAGAGGCCACATTCACATAATTTTTACTACACTACATTGTTATAATTGTGCTGTTTTATTATTCATATTAATCTCTTACTGCATCTAATTTATAAATTCAACTTTAGCATAGGTATATATTTGTAGGAAAAAGGACAGGATGTATACAGGCTTTGGTACTATCTGCGCTTTCAGACATCCACTGGGGGTTTTGGAACATATCCCCCAAGGATAAGGGAAAACCACTGTATCCCCAACGAAAATGAAATCAGTATGTCTGAAAGATATCTGCACTCCCATATTTACTGCAGCACTAAGCACCATAGCCAAGATATGGAATTGACCTAAGTGCCATCAGTGGATGACTGGATAAAGACAATGTAGTATACACAAAGGAGTACTACTCAGCCATAAAAAAGAATGAAATCCTATCATTTGCAACAATGCAGATGAAGCTGGAGGAACTGTGTTAAGTGAAATAAGACACAAACAGAAGAACAAATACTTCATGACCCACCCCTACGGGGAAATCTAAAAAAGTTGATCTCATGGAAGTCGAGTGTAGAGAGGTGGTTACCAGAAGCTGAGAAGCCTACAGGGGGAAAAGATATCCATAGGTTTCACCAGATTGGCCAAAGGTCCATACCATAACCACCTCTGCCTAAAACCATGAATAACAAGCAATCCCTCCAGGTCCTTGATGCTTTTGTAAAGACCGCCTGCAAACATCATGTAAAGAATAGCCAACTCCTGCTAAAAATGGACTAGTAATTTAGACAATCCTGACAGCTACAAAATCAAAATAAAATTTAAAAGAACACCCCTAGAAAAACTACCAGGAACCAGAGTTTCTCACAGAAATGGCTAATTCCAGGTCAGGCGCAGAAAATATATGAGTCACTTGGAACATCTTGTTCCCTAGCAGAAGCAAGGAAGCCATCAAAGACTATTTATGGGAGTATGTCAAAGTGACAAAGGAGGTTCTTTTCCACTATTTTCTTGATTTGATACTACAAACTTCAATGACAGAGACTTGAACATACACACACTGGACATATGCTTAAAAGCATCACAGAACATAAAAGATCATGAAGCATCACTGAGGCAGGACCTAGGGAGGGAAACCCTGCATTTGGATTCACTTTTATTCCTAAGAGCAACCGTGTATGTGAGTGTGTGTGTGTGTGAGACAGTGTGTGTGTGTGTGTGTGTGTGTGCGTGCGTGCACATCTAGTGGATTTCGTTTTAAAGACAGCTTGAATAATTTGGGGTCTAGGATGATATTCCCAGAGAGGACCTGTACTTGCTTTGGCCAAGCACCTGAGGGAGTGGGCACTCTGGGATCACCTTTGTTACGTTTTAGGAATAAAGATATTAAGGGCAGCTTAACCCTGCCACATCAAATGTTAAGGGCAGCTGTCTTAGTCCATTTCTGTTGCTTGTAACAGAACACCTGAAAGTGGGTAACATACAATGAAAAGATGTTTATTTGGCTCAAGATTCTGGGACAGGTGCATCTGACAAGGGCCTCAGACTGCTTCTACTCATGGTGGAAAGCAGCATGCAGCCAGCTAGAGGGTTCAAGATCCCACAGTGAGAAAGGAAGAAAGAGAGGGGAGGTGCAAGGCCCTTTTAACAACCAGATCTCACAGGAACCAACAGAGCAAGAACTCACTCACTACCCGCTCCTGGGGTGTTAATTTATTCATGAGAGATCCACACCCCCATGACTTAAAAAATTCCCAACACTGCCACTGGGGATCAGATTTCAACTTGAGCTTTGGGCACAACATATCCAAACTCTAGCAGCCCACCTCTGGCCCTAAAAAACTCGTCCTTCTCACATACTCATGTCCTTCTCATGTACAAAATACAATCATTCTACCCCAACAGTCCCAAAAGTCTTAGCTTGTTCCACCAGCAACTTAAAGTCCAAAGTCTCATGAGACAAAAGGCAAAACTCTTTCCAGCTGTGAACTTGTAAAATTCGAAAACAAATTTATCTACTCCCAAGATACGATAGTGGAACAGACATTGGGGACATATTCCCATTCCAAAAGGGAGGAAGAGGTCAGAAAGAGAAACAGGCCCCAAACAAGTCCAAACCCCAGCAGGGCACACATTAAATCTTAAAGCTCCAAAATAATCTATGCCTCCAAGTCCTGCATCCTGGGCACAATGGGGGATTTGGGCCCCCAAAGCCTTCGGCAGCCCTACCTCCATGGCTCACTGGGCTGCGTTGGTACCTGCAGCTTTTCCAGGCAGGCATTGCATGCTGCCAGTGGCCCCACAGTTCTGGGGTCCTGGTGGCAGCCCAGCTCCCTTGGCTCCAGTAGACAATGCCCTGCTGGGGGTTCTCTGTGGGGGTTCTGACCCCACATTTCTGCTCTGCATTGCTCTAGTACATAGCTTCTGCAGAGGATCCATCCCTGTGGCAGGTCTCTGCCTGGGATCCAGGTTTTCCCATACATCCTCTGAAATCTGGGTAGAGGCTGCCATGCCTCCATTGCTATCAGGTTCTGCTCCCTTGCAAATTTAACACCACGTGGACACCATCAAGATTTCCGGATTGTGCTCTAAAGAGCTGTTGCACAAACCAAACTTGGGGCAACTTGAGGTAGGGCTGCTCTTGCCACAGCGGGCCGGGATGCAGGGGGCAGCTTCCTGAGAGCAGTGGCACCCAGGGTCTGTCCTCAAGAACAATTTGGTCCTCCTGGGCCTCTGGGCTTGTGATGGGAGGGGCACGCTTCCAGAGTTTTGAAATGCCTTCATGGCTTTTCTCCCATTGTCTTGGCTATTAGCACCACAGCCATGCTAATGTCTTCAGTAATCAGTCCCTCTGCTGCACCACTGGATTTTTCTCCTGAATATGTTCTCTCATTCTCTACCACATGGCCAGGCTCCAAGTTTTCCAAATCTCTCTGCTTTGCTTCCCTTTAAGTATACATTCTGGCTTTCCGTCATGCCTTTGCTGCCATAACTGAGCAAAGGCTGTTACAAGTTGCCACGCAGCTGTCTGAATTCTTTGCTGCTTAGAAATTTCTTCTCCCACATATTCTGGTTCCAATCTCTTGACTTCCACCTTCCACAAAGTCCTAGGGCATGGACACAATGCGGCCACATTCCTTGACAGTTCATACTAAGGATGATCATTACCTCAGTTTCCACTAAGTCCCTTCTCATTTACACCAGAGATCTTCTCAGAATGGCCCTTACTAACCACATTTTTTTCAGCATGCTGGTCACAACCATTTAGTCAACCTCAAAGACGTTTCAACTTTCCATTATCTTTTTGTCTTCTTCTGAGTGCTCCAACTCCTCCAAACTTTGCCTGTTACTCAGTTCCAAAGCCACTTCCACACGTTCAGGGATCTGTACAGCAACATCCCAAGCTCAGTATGAATTTTCTGTATTAGTACGTTTTTGTTGCTTGCAACAGAATACTGAAAGTGAGTAGTTTATAAAGAAAAAGAGGTTTATTTGGCTTACGATTCCGGGACAGCTGCATCTGGTGCAAGCCTCGGGCTGCTTCTACTCATGGTGGAAAGCAGCAGGCAGCCAGCTGCAAGGTACAAGGTCACATGGTGAGAGAGGAAGCAAGAGGGAGAGAGGGGAGGTGCCAGGGTCCTTTAAACAACCAGCTCTCAGGGAACTAACAGAGCAAGAAGTCACTCACTACCCACCCTCAGGGCATTGATCTATTCATGAGAGATCCACACCCCATGACCTATATAACTCCAAACATTGCCACACTGGGGATCAGATTTCGATATGAGTTTTGAGGGGACAACACATCCAAACACTATCAGCAGCTGACAGGAGGACAGCTTGGCAAAGTAAGGAGACAGGGGGACAGGGGAACTGGTAAACCCATCTCACTTTCAGTTGGATCCTCAATTGTTGAACTTAGAAGCTCAGGGAAAGGGAAACAGCCACTTTCTTAGAAGTGTAGTATAGCTAAATGTCAACTCATCTTTATCCCTTCAAACTGAACCAAGGAGATCCCAGTCTGCCCACTCCCTCAGATGCCTGGCAGAAGCAAGCACAATTCCTTTCTGGAAATAATATCCTAGATTCCAAATTAGTCAACCAGTACTTAAAATGTAATCTACTTGATGTGCATGCATGCAAACACACACAGAAACTAGGCCCAAAAGGAGACAAAAATGAATAAAAACCAGCAGAAACGACAAATAAGACAAGAGAAAAACAGACCCATAGGGCTGCCAGGTACTGCAAAATCATACTTTCAAGTAAGGAGAAGAATGGCACATGAAAAGATGAAATTATTAGATGAAAACCAAAACACCAACATCAAGGATTTGGATCTCCATACTGACCAGCCACCAAAAAAGAAAAACAAAAAACAAAGTAGCTATAATTACTATATTCAAAAAATTAAAACATAATATTGAAAACTCTGGCAGAGAACTATCAAAGAACCACATAGTCCAGAAGGGAAAAAAAATACAATAAACTTAATGAGTAGGATTAATAGCAGGTTTATCTTGTTAAAAATTTAGTGAACAAAGAGATCATCAGATGAAAGCATCCAGAATGGAGATGGTAAGAGACTGAAAAGATCTAACATGCATTTAAATTGACTCTCAGACGGAAATGGGGAAAAAGGGAGTAGCAGAAATACTTGAAAAGATAATGCCTGCAAATTTTTTATAACTAATGAAAGACATCCTTCCACAGATTCAATGAGACCTAAGAATTCCAAGCTGAGTAAATAAAAAGAAATATATACCTAGAGACATCATAATAAAACTCCTCTGCTGTCTTATCTAATAAAACTTGCGACCCTTTGCTGGGAGAGTCTGTGAAGTCACTCTTGGAGGTCTGACCTGATCCCAGTAGGATTCTTACTGACTGTCTTTTCCCCAGGTTCTCTCTGGTTTAGTTTAGCTTGTTATTGTCATAGAGTGTCCAGTCTCCCCTTAGTCACTTAACTACAAAATCTCTACGATTTTTCAGACTGCTCTCAAGTCTGAACTTCCCCATAGTCTTTTTCAAACAAAATCAGTTCTTCTGGGGAGAGCCCTTTGTTTTTGTGGACTGCCTCCCCTTGGGACAGGCTGACCGAGTCATGTCTCCACCGCTGAAGGTGGACTGACTTCCTCCCTTCATGAGAATGCCAATGTGGCCTTTTTGGCTTACATCTGCTTCTCCAAGCATGGATGCTTGGCCCAATGAGCAAGCTGGGACAGAGTGGTTGGGTCACCCTATTCTCAGTCTACCATGCCTAGGACAGTGCTCTGTTCTATAAGCAGGGCCTGGGTGGAGGAAGGAAGCACCCAACCGCTCACCACACTTGCCAGAAACTTAGTGTCTGTGATACAGATCAGGAGGTGATGAAAAATGCTTGGTCAGATTCCATATCCCTTGACTGAGAGCAGAGGGGAAAGGGAGACCCAACTTTCCGGCCATACACCCCTACCTCCTCACCTGGGGGACACAGGAAATAAAGCGAATGAGTTCTGGCTCAAGAACCACAGAGTCTTCCTGTTCTTACTAAGACTGCATAGACTTTTCTTCAATAAATGTTTATTGAATGCTCATAGGGCAACTTCCAGAAACTTTAAATTGTGCTTTTCCTGATTTTCAGCTGTTATTTTTGTTTCACTGGGAACAGGCCTGCAGAGCTTCTCAACTGCCATTATGGAAGTGGAACTCTCCTGATGGGAAAGATTTAACTGTGGTCAGAATGTGGTATGTGTAAGCACTTTTGTTTGCAATGTATTCCAAGCACCTAAAATGGTCTGGTATATGGAAGGCTTATGTAAACATTTGTGCGAAGAAAAAAGGAAAGAAACAAGGAGGGAGGGGGACAGGTGGAAATGAAGAGACAGACAGAGAGAGAGAGAGAGAGAGGGAGAATATAAACTAATTATTTGAAAAATGCTTTTACGTATGGACAACTCCTTGAAAAATAAATCAGGAGAATCAAATCGTGTTTGAAGTCCAACTGTATGGAACAGATCCTGATTTAATTTTCATATTTTAATTAACTAATAGTGCAGACCTAGTGAGATTTTATTTCATATGTGTGTGTTTGTATTTAAATTTGAGACATAAAGGTATACTAAATCACCCACAAAAAACAACTAGATTAATATATGCTGTTCAAATATAAATGTAAAATAAATATAAGATAATTTTTATAAGTGTAATATCATGTATTAAGCACCATGAATAATATGATTAGAAGGTTGGTCTTTTTATTTGATTGCTATTTCTTGATTTTTGTGCTAACTCGAAAAATCACTGTCAATTACTTTGGTGTTATAGTAATCACAGCAGGATGGGGTACCTATGAAGAACACTAGTTTTGGATGAGGAGATTAAAGATACCAGCAAACTCTCTCCCCAAAGACCAAGTATAAAGTGGGAACTCTCTGTCCTTACTGCTCCATTTTGCTGTGAACCCAAAACGGCTCTAAAAAAGAAAGTCTATGAAGAAAAACACAACATCAGGATGGGGTACCCATGGGGAACACTAGTTTTGGGTGATGAGATGAAAGATGTCAACAAATTCTCTTCCCAAAGAGCAAGTATAAAGCTGGACAAAATTGTCAAAAGCAACAAGTTCAGTATTCTGAAACTGACCAAATTCAGTATTCTGGTAATTGACCAAAACAGCCCAATAAACTAAGAAGTGATGACTCATGACAACTACTGAACTACAAGTCAGAACAATTCAAGACTGTGGTATTCCCTCGGGGTCTGCTAACAGTGCCCGCAGGCCCCAGCTCTGTTGGTTTGGTAGTTCAGTCGGGCTGGGGAAAGCCAGGAAGCCAGCAGCTCTGCTGTCACAGCCAGAGGGACTCATATGATTTGGAGAATTTTCAGACAAATTGGTGATTTGCTGCAAACCAACAGGAAGGACCAGCATCTCCACTAGTCTCATCAAAGACGAGTTCCTGCCCAAACCACCCATACGTCCCTGACTAATGCTGGAGCTGAGTTTGTGTGCAGAGAAGACAAAGCAGGAGGAGAGCCCGGTAGAAAGCACAGCCAGGGACACTGGGATTCTGAATGTACTCCCTGTCCACACACAGATCATCAGCAAATAGTGGCAAATTCACTGACTCAAGGTGTCTGTGCACAAATTCACACAGCTGTTGACCGAGTACCATGCATGCAGATAAAGGATTAACTCCTGGGAAGCCATGCCTGACAAGAAAAACAGAACAAAAATTTGAGCAGAGACCCCTGTGGCTATACATTGCTAACAGAATTCACAGATTTACTACAGGCAAGTTACTCAACAAACAAAACAATAACAACGACTCTCAGGAGGTAAAAATCAGAACGCAGAGTTGCTACAATATTTTATCTAACACATCCAGTGTTAAATGAGAATTCACAAAACATAAAAGAAACAAGGAAATATTTATCCATACTCGTGTGGAGAAACAATAAAAAATGATTAGCACAAACTGTCTTTAAGTGTACCCAGGTGTTGTATTTGGCAAATAAAGACGTCAAAGTAGCGAGTGTAAGTACTTAAAGGAAGTAAAGGAAACCATAAGTAATAACCAAAAGAAAGTGGAATGACAACGGCTCAACAAACTCAGAAACCCTAGAAATTATTTGTTAAAAAAATAGAAATTTTGCCATTGAAAAGTATAATCACAAGTAAAACTCTCACTGAGGGATGTAACAGCAAATCTGAGGTGGCAGAAGAAAGAATCAGTAAACTTGAAGATGCATTAAGAGCAACTGCACGATCTGAAGAACAAAGAGAAACGTGATTGAAGAAAAATAACCTGAGACATCATTGAGCACCACAACATATGTGGAAAATGAGTCTCAGAAAGAAAGAAGAGAAAAGGGAAAAACACTTCCAGAAATAACAGCTTAAAACTTACCAAATTTGACTTAAAGCGCTATTCTATAAAGTCAATGTTTACCCTTAATAAAATTAAAACAAATATATCCACTCCTAGACACATCATAGTCAAACTGTGGAAAGACAGAGAGAATCTTGAAAGCAGCTAGACAAAAAAATTCTCTCCTTCTTCAAAGGAGCACAATAAGGTTCACCCCTGACTTCTGATCAGAAACAATGGGGAGAAGGTAGTGAGATGGCAGTTTTAAAGCTCAAAGAAAAAAAAATTGTCAACCAAGGATTCCATGTCCAGAACATTGACCCTTTAAAATGAAGGCAAAATAAAAAAATTCCCAAATAAACAAATACTAAAAAACGTGATGCTAGCAGTCCTACCTTACAAGAAATACTAAAGGAAATCCTTGGAACTGAAAGACATGCTTGATTCTTACATTTGAAAATACTGGATTGATTTATCAAACTGTGCGTGTGTGTGTGTGTGTGTGTGTGTGTGTGTGTGTGTGTGTGTCTGTGTCTGCGTGCATGCGTGCATGCCTTTGCGTGTACAAAATGTTCCAAAATTTCTTGTGAAGTTAATTTCAATTGGGTTTAGAAGCAAAAATTCTAGAAATATATAAAAAAATTCTTTGAAGCTTTCATTATTTCAATTTTTATACTTATTTAGCCTTCTGAATTTTTGTAATATTTTTTAAGTCCCTCTAGCTGAAGATACTAAAGATGAATTGCTACAAAAATTATAAAAATTTTATTCGAATAAGCCAAAAGTATAAAAGAAATTTAAGTTCTATGTCTGAGTTAATGGAAGGCAAGAACATATTATGTGGAAAAATAGAGGTTGCAGGTACAGGAGATCTTGAGAGTAACAATCCCTAGGAAATGAAAATTTCAGGGACAACTACGAATTTGCAAAAACTGTGAAACTGATGGAGCTCAAGCAGAGATCTCGGAAGAAACAAGCAATATCTGGGTTCCAAGAGGAAAGAACAGAAAGTTGATGAGGTTTAGCTGTGACAGGTTGAGCAGGCGGAGTTGGAAGGAGGGATCTAGAAGGCCCAGGAGGATGGATGGACCTGCGGGGGTAGGGGGGAGGGGAGGGGCTGTGGTTCAGCCTCTTCCTCTTTTTACCCCTCCCCCACCCTCAGGAGCCCTTTGTGATGAGGCCACAGCTCTGTGATGCAGGCCTCGGCCCTAAGCTCAGTTGCCTGAGGGCAGCAGTGTGATTCAGAAGATGGAGAATTTTCTCTTCACTCTGAATAGCGTCCGTGCCACATGGCTGAGCCCCAGCTCCACTTCCTGGGAGGTGGATATCACCCTTGCCTTCCTGGGTGGGCTGAGGCACTTCCTCCTGTTACCCCCCTGTACCCAGAAGGATCCATCCTCACCACCACAAAGGAAACTGAGGAACATGAGGAAGGTAAGCAACCCTCTGCCCAGACTCGACAGACAGTGAATCTCCCTTTACTTCTTACTACTATTTCCACTTTTCCAAATCACCCAGAGACTCCTGAGATGGGAAATGTCAGGAAAGATTAGAACACCATCCTTCTAGGGACAGGCGGGGCGGGGCAGGGGTGAGAGTGGGCACTAGGGTTTCTGTCCAAAGCTCTCAGACCAGCTGTGCTGCTGAGCTGGAGGGGCCAGGGCAAGGCCAAATACCAAGACTCAGCAGCTGAGGATGGGATTGCTGAGAGAGCTGAGATCTCCGTGGGAAGATGGGCCCTGAGCGCTGGCTCATCAGTCCCTTCCTACAGCAGGCACCTCAGGCCAAGTCTTATCTCCGTTGGGCTCTTATGGGGGCCTTGCTGGGCCCTTGACAGCCTCCCATCAGAGGCTGGAGGTGACTCCAGCCTTTGGAGGCAGAATCCTACCTGGCAGCTAACATGCAGGTCTAGCCTGTGGGTTTCCAGAGGAACTGAGGACAACCACAGTGGATCTCACATAGAAAGTTCCTCTTTGCATTTTTCACAGAAGGAAAACAGGAAACATTTTCATCCTAGCCTCTCCTCTTTTGTCTCTCAGCATCAGGTGGAGACAAGGAGCAGCAGGAGCAGGAACAGTGGCCCTCTGCAAGGGAAAGCTCTGCCCTTCTGCTGGAGCCCTGGAGGTAACTTGACCTCGCACACTGTCCCTGAGCAACAAGGGACACACCTCTGAGGATGTCGTTACAGAGGCCTGATAGGGAGGGTCCTGGGAAGGAGATCAGAACCTGGGGTACTTCTCAAATTCTGGGCCGGGAAGGAAGCCACGGTGGGCCAGGGAAGGGGTGCTGCCCAGCAGGGCCAGGAGTGGGGGTTAGTGGACCAACAATGCCTGGATCTGGAGGTGGGGCCTCGGGCCCAACTGTGCGCATGCTGCTTAAATTTGCCAAGGCTGATTCCTCTTTGAGATGACCCTGTCCTTCCTATCCCAGAGGGTGGTTGTGAAGACCATGGGGTGCTACTGGACTTGGAAGCACCCTGTAAACGACAAAGAGATGCCAATCCATGCCCCTTACTATCACTGCCCAAGATCTCATAGCCTTGGATACTGATGCTGGGGCTCCACGGTCCAATTTCCTAAGGTGTGCCCTAAAGAACATTCCACTAAATCTCCTGTGAGATCCCCAGACCCCTCCCTCCACCATAACCCAGTCTCCTGATTTCAGCCTGTAGAGATGGCCTGGGAGAACCGAATGAGGATCGGGGCCTGATCTCACGTCAGCAAAGGTGAGGAACGTTCCCCTTTTCTCTCATGTCCTCCTTCCTACCAGGGCTTATGATGTGACCCCAGGGCCTCATACTAACTTGGGATGGGAGTCCAAGGAAGAGGATGGGATGTGACTAAAGTCCTGGGGCAGGGGTGGCAGGAGCTTTGTGAAGCCAGTGCATGGGCACTGGAGGGGACCTGGGTGCAGGTGCCACTCCTGGCCCCTCTGCTCCTGGCTACAACACCTGCCTCTTGTCTCCTGCAGCCACCTAGCGGAGATCCCTGACCCTCCAGCTAAGGTGTGCAAACCAGCACCTGCCAGAGCCCACCAGCCGTGCAGGGAGAATGTGGAAGATTCTGCTCCCGTCACCTTGTCCCCACTTGCTGCCCCTGCTCCTTTGGCCGAGACTCCTCTGGCCTCCACCAGAGGAGAGAGTCCTGTGGCCTCCACCCTGTCACCAGGCCCGACAACCTCACTGGTTACTTTTGGGTTACACTCACCCCTGAGTGCCTCTCAGGCACCAGAGCCTTTGCTTCCCCTCAACAAGTTCTCAACCTGGCCACTCGTGCTTGCCTCTCCCCCATCACAACCCCCAGACCCTGTGGCCTCCCATCTGCCTCCACCAGTCTATTGCCTGGCTATTTCTCAGGGTCACTGGATGGCACTCCTGCTGGGCTCCATCCCACAGAGCTTGTGTCAAAATAACAGCAGCTGGTTGACTTTTTCCGGCCCAGTGATCTTGAGCCTTGGTTACCTGAGCTGTCCCATCTCAGCTCGCTCCTGGTGGGAGCTGACTGCCAAGGACTTGTGTTTCCTCACCTTGTCACATGGCCAATCCCAGCAAGAATATTTTTCACTCAGGCTACCAGAGGCCTCATTCTGGGGAGACCCCACACACAGGCAGACAGAGCCTGGTGGCCCCACTTTGATCAACTCCAACATCGATAAGCTACTGGTCATAATAATCACCAAGAGAAAAGAACTGCATTCATGGAAAGAGAAAGAAAAGAAGAAATCAGACCGTTCCTGGGATTCTCTGGGGAATACATTCAAATCACTGGGTGATGAGCAGGATGACAGAACTCCACAACTCTTCGGGAGCATGAAGGACAAACCAGAGCAGCTGCCCAGTCCTCAGCAGCTATCTGGTCCCAAGGAGTTGCAGGGCCATTTACAGTACAAAAGCAGCCAGCTCGTCTGGGGCCTCTTCTTTCTGCACAGTGACTCCCTGGAGGCTACAGTCAGGGTCTCTGGTTCTCCACTGGAGTTTCCCTCTCTTTTATTCAATGAACTCTTTCATTCCTTTCTCATACAAATTCAGAGTCAACCATCTCCACAAACTTTCCAGCCACAGCTTTGGTCCCTCCCTGTGGCCCAACCCCAACCTCTAGCTCGAGCCTTGCCACTGTCCCAGCCCTCACCTCTGGCTGACACCCACAGCCAGCCCCACACCTCATCCTATCTCTCCATCCCACCGTGCTACTCACCACAGATTGTGGCCCAGGGAGCTCCTTGCCCTACAAACCAGCAGAAGGCCCAGCTTCTTATCCCAACTTCCATCCAATGCCTGGAATGTCACCTTTTGGGGAAGGAACAAGAAAGTCAGAGGGATTTACCCTGTGTGGTCAAGAAGCCTCGGGAAGCATGTAGCCAACTCACCCCCAACAGTGAGGCCTTCCAGGACCATGAGTCAGTCTACCTCCTCCCAGGGGACTTCTTCATCCCTGAGCTCCAGGAGCAACTGGAGGAACACCTTCAACAGAGCTTCACACAGCACTGCTGTGGACTGTCCCCCAGGCCCCACGTGTCTCCAGACCTGATACAGCGTCAGGACCTTCAGCAGACGTTCACGCCGCACTGCTGTGGACTGTTCCCCAGACCCCACTTGTCTCCAGACCGGATACAGCCTCAGGACCTTCAACACAGGTTTACACAGCAGTGCTGCAGACTGTCCGCCAGGCCCCACATATCTCCAGACCTGATACAGCCTCGGGATGAATTCCCAGGGATTTCTCAGGTAAAGGACAGGCACGGGTCCTCTGTGTTTATAGGTGGGAGCAGCCAGAACATGCAGAAAATGGAATTCAAGGGCCCAGCCAAATTCCAGCTTGGGAAGATCCCAAGCAACAATCCAAAACACAGTCTATGGAGGGTCCTAGAAGATCTACCCAGGGCTTTGGAAAGCAACTCACGGAAGGTTCCAGGGGCCAACACTGAGAAAAAGTCAGAAAGGGACTGGATGAGGCTATTGGGAAGTGACTCAGGAAAGGATTCACCAAGAAGCCCAGAAATGAAGCATCTAGAAGATATCGTAGAAGTCCATTTGCACAGAAAACTGGGAGAGATCAACGAGGGCATGTTCCCTGAGGGTGTTCATCATCCCAGTCTCACTAATGGCCATCTCTCGTCTCTGGAAAACTCAAACATTCACATGGAAAGTGGAAATCTAGCGCCCTCCGAGGGCGAGGAGTCTCACGTGAACACCTCCCAGCAGCTCTCCTTCCTTGATGTGCACACTCGACAGGTGCTGGAAGCTCATATTAAAAGGTTTCAGGAAAGCCATGAGAGCAGACAGACCCTCAAGGTTCACAAGCCCCTACAACTTCTTAAGGTACAAAAAGCTCAACCTTTCTCCCTTCCACAGCCTGCCTTTCTCTCATCAGGTACCAGTGAATCTGGTGCCAAATCCATACCTGAGGCTGCCAATGTCCCGGGAGAACCTCCTCACAAAGATCCAGGAGACAAGGTGGCAGCAAAAACGTCAGTTTCCACCCAGCGTAGTCCTCACCCTGGTCCCTTGCCTGTGTGTAAAGAAGCCCAGAGGTCTGCATACAAGACAGAGACCCCATCTGGTAACAACATCTTGTCTACTCAGGCCTCTCTGTCTAGCTTCCAGAGCATGTCCAGCAGCGATACATCAGATTCCCAGGGGGCATGTGACTTCTTATCAAGGGGACAGAGCAGCCAGGGGCAGGAGGAGCCCAGGAGCCCAAAATTTCAGAACCTATGGAAAAGCCTGAGCAAGATGTTTGGCCGTATTGGCAAGAGAGAGGGCCGCAGGAGTCCCACGCAAGGAAGGCATGAACAAACGCTCACAGAACTAAGCCCTGCTTCCCAGGACACGGAGTCAGTAGAGTCCTTAAGTAGCCAGTCCTCCCTGCTCCTGCCAGAGAAGGGACAGGCATCCCCAGAAAGCCACTTCAAGAAAAGGATGAGGCGCTTTCTGCATTGGACTTTCCCCAATAAAAAAAGCAAAGGGCACATAGATCCCCTGCAAAAAGTCAAGCCCACACCAGCCGCCACCTGGAGCCAGGGACCAGTCCCAAGTGGACTGTCTGTGGACAACGGCAAGGCTGAAGCCCAGGCACTCATGACCACTGTTGGACAGATTCTAGAGGAGAAAATGGGGCTTCACCATGAACTTTCTGCCTCGACAGCCCCAGTGGGAGGGTGTTCCAGCCACCACAGGGGTCCTTCCGACACCAGAGCAAAGAGCAGTGATGAGAGGTATGGCCTACAGTCACCATGCCACCCCAGTGAGTCACAGCCATCCAGTCAAGCACAGAGATGGGGACAGCACTTGGGCCTCACTTCCCAGGGAGCGTGTGTCACCAGCCAGTCCCTGCCAGCATAGGCCACTGCTGGTGAGAGCCTTGGGCCGCTCCATTCACTGGCCTAGACACTGTCGTCTTCAGAGGTGTCTCGTCTGGTCAACCAGATCATGCTTCTCACCTGTTTCCTGGTGAGAAAGGTTTTTCCCCAGAAAACCTTCAGCCCACACAGAAAAAATCTGTTTCCCCCCAAGTCACCAGTCCCTCTGTGTGTTGAGGACTTCTTCCTCCCAAGATATGCACTGTTTCCTAATATATGTTTTTCCTCCTCAGAGGTACTGGCTCTGTCTGTGCCCTGTGGGGCTAAGGGAATGGGTCAGCTCTTTCTGAGTGCAGCCTCTAGAAGGGACTGGACCTGCGGGAGGCTGACTGTGGCCTTGCACACCCACCCTCACCTTGGAGTCCCTCCCTTTACCTTGTTTTCATGACGTGACCATTACTTGTCAGGATGACCAAACCCTGTGAAGACCATCTCCCCTGCTTTCCCTTGACCTTGAACTTGCTGTGCTGTAGGGGATGGGTCCACAGAGGATGATTCTCCTTGGCCTGGAATGTCAGAGCTGAATAGCCTCACCCATCACAACGTAAGCTCACAAAGTTTGGTGGGGGGCAGTGCGGGCCCCAAATCCAGAGGGAGAACCGTGACCTTGGAACTCTGGGGGGGGGGACACACTTGCCTGCCCTGGGTCCCTCTCTCCTGTGACTGGGGACAGAGATGGGCCCTGCCGACCACGCTCAGCGCACCTGGGTGACACGACATGGCACATCACCCTTCCTGTCCAGAGCAGCAGGACTGGACTCCAGTAGCACCTGACTGCCCCTGCCTGGTCCACCTGCCACATCCCCTTGGAATGACCGTGTGTGCAGTAACATTCCGTAGTGGCACACAAAGGACCGAGGGTGGGATGTGGGAGAACAGTGCAGCTCATAGCCAAGGAAAGAGCTGCATGGCCTGGGGACACCATCCTGGCACATGTCCCACCCCGTCCATAGGCCTGGAGGGGACACGTCAAGGCCAGGCTCACCCTGCACACGCCAGTGTCTCTGCTCTAGCTCCAGGGTCACAGGCCTGGGAAGGCCACCTTCGTCTCAGAGGGCCAGGCCAGGGATGATCATTTCCAATGGTCCATCTGAGGACCTCACCCTGTCCTCTGAAGCATCTTGAAAGGAGGCGCTGACCACAGGGGACAGCCTGCACTGGTCATTCACATCACTCACGGTCTGGTCACCTTCATATGTGCGCAGGGCCCAGAACTGTGCCCATGGGACAGGCGGGAACTTACAGGGTGCAGCAGCTGGCCTGGGGTCATACTGCAAGTACCCCTGGCTGCCAGACCTATAGACAGCGCTGTGCCCATGAGGGGCAGGGGTGACCTGTCCACTGAGGGCAGACCAGGGCCAGGCCACGAGTGCCACTCTCAGCTGTCCCTCGGCAACAGTGCTGTTGCCTCTCTGGCAGCCCAGGGTAGGGTGAGGTGGCACCACCTCCCGGGGTTATGGCTTGAGCCCTGTGGGCACCACTCCGTGGGGGATGGTCCCACTCCAGGAGGGGCTGCAGCAGAGGACAAGGGATGGCACTGTGCCTACGCCCATTAGTACACCACCGGGGACGTGATGGCGCCAGGTGGAAGGGAGTAGATGCTACAGGCTTGCCTGAGGCAGGGTCCACTCATGCCATGACGCAGGCGGCCTCCGAGGCAGACCCACGATGATAGAGCCAATTGTGGGTCTGGGTCTGCAGCCAAAAAGGCACCAGTAGAGACCTGTGATAAAGACCTTCCAGAGACTTCTAATATTGACCCGAGAGAGACCTCCAACAGAGATCCTCCAGAGACCTCCGACAGAAACCCTCAGAGACCTCTAACAGACACCCGACTGAGAGACCTCTGCAGAGACCTCTGACAGCTACAACTGAGGGACAACTGAGACCCAACTTAGAGACCTCCACAGAGACCTTCACAGAGAATTTACACAGAGTCCTCCCAGAGACCTCACATCCATTCTAAGGAGCTTAAGCAGCTACCCAGGGACACGTTCTTCCCAGTGGATCTGAAAGCACTTAGGAAACTGGCCACAAAAAAGGGAGACCATCAGCTATGCTTCCCTGAGAAACACTCATGTATCTTTATTTCATGTGTAAATCTGTAAAAATCCTTTTCTTCACAGATTTTCATTAGCTTGAGTGTCTCTGACCCACAATTTAGAGAACCACAAACTTTGAAAATGAGCAAATCTCTGCACTATCTGAGGGAAAATATCTTATTTGTTCAATTGTTAGTTATCATCTAGTCAAATGGCATCAGGGACCACACATTCTCAGTGCACAAGTCCCTGCACTTTAAATGACTGACTTTACTTTGGAAAAAGGAAAACTGGAGTCCTCGGCAAAGGGACTCCAGGAACAGAATGGCCCAGCAGAGATGCCTCTCACTCACACTCACTCCTGGGGGCTGTACAACTCGCACATTATTTTGCACATAACAGCTGGTGTCAGGTGTGTGAGGTTTGCTTTATATTAAATGAAACAAGCTACGTTATCAAACACACGAAGCTTTTTCACACAGGAGACATTTTTCTGGCAATGTCCGTATTACATTCTCTGGCAAATTGATACTTATTGCTTGATGATATCAAATAATTAAATGATAGTGTTTATTTTGCTCCTTAAAATTTGGTAATACACTCAAATGGTACTACACTTGTTTCCAGAATATGACCAAATCCTAAGGTTTGGCTAACATAGCTTAAAACTGCTGGATTATTCGGAAGGGTTATTTTTTAAAATAATTTCAAGAAATACATGTTTTCCAAGACTCTGGAAGTCAGGTTGTGTTTTATATTCACTACAGTCGAACAAAAAGGACACACTGATTAAAATAATTTTGGAATTTTAGAAAATATACCAGTTAATCAGTGGTAGACACATACCTTCCTTCTATTACTTTAGAACTGGAATTTAAACACCTGTTTAATGAAAGAAAATGTACATTTAATCTGCATTTTTATTATAATTAATAATCAAAGGTCTCGCTATACAACTAACACTTGAAATTATGTACCTAGTTGAGACTATATATTTCTCACTCTTGATGAGAGTCCTGTTGCCCTTGACTTCGTAAAAGCAAAATAAAAAACAGATACCAAATACATGTCTCCGGTTAATTCTCTTTGATTACCCACAGCTATGACAGCATCACGGTTCCTTCCCTGAGATGGAAACAAACTGAAGCGAAGGACCTGTGGGTGTACATTTATTTATTTAATTAGTAATTTGTTTATTTTTTGGTGGCTGGCCAGTACAGAGATCCAAATCCCTGACCCTGGTGTTTTTGACACCGTGCTTTAACCAACTGAGCTAAAAGTGGTCAGCCCCTTTATTCTTTTAAATTAAGAATAAAGCATACTCAGGCAATAATACATGCTTTAAAATTATAGCTATTCATTTTCTGAAGTTTTCTTTTCTCTCTGTGTGAAATTTTCTTATTATGTTACTGAATTACAGAACTATGACAAGTGGCCAGGAACGCCCTCTAATGTCGAATCAGTAAATACTACATAGTAAAATACTAACCAGAATAACTCAGCACCTTCCTATGGACCTCCACACCCACAACCTCCCACAATCATGAAAAAGGTACTTTCCTTTTGGAAGTAACAGCCCATATTCCTAAACCACGTCTTCAATAAGAGGAAGCTAAATTCTACAAAAAGGTACAAAATAATGTAACTCCGACAAACAGATGAGGATTTGGGAAAAGCTAGTGCCTTTCACAGAAAAACATGATGGCCTCATCTCATCCTGTTAAAAAACACGTGAGTGACACAGCTCTTCCATCTAAGCTTTGTTACTTTTTTATTTTGCTTTAACTGGCCCTCTGGATTAGACGCATTAATATCCTGGGGTTTTGTTTTTTCATTTACTTTCAAGAACTGTGGGACAGAATGTTTTTATAGAAGTAATAATATAAGGGAAATGTGGTTTGTAAGGTTCTGTAGTCACTCTTATCCCCCTTGGAATGGAGAATGAACCCAAACACAATTACCAGCAGAAATATTTTCTGGAAAAAAAAAAACAAAAAAAACCCAGATTATGTTCTCTTAAACTTTTCTCAGTATAAGAAGCTGAGATACCCCTGCCCCTCAAATAACTACATATTTTATAGGCTACAAAAGCTGGAAGGGCTCCCACTAGGCCGTCTGATGAAACAATTTGCAGAAGGTACATCAGGAAGGACACACAGGTCTAGGTCTGTTCACCATGGCCAGGACACCGTCAGAAAGATCTGTGCATAATTTAAGTATGAACCAAGGCAGCACTGCATGCTGTTACCTCCTTCTTTTGCTCACGCACGACCCTGCCCTTCACCACTTCCTCACCTCCTAAACACCAATCCCTGGCTGTGGACTCACCAGCGACTTCAGATAAAGATGGTGAGGAAAGGAGCAGGAGAAGTGGAAATAGAAAAGGAGAGAGAGGAGGAGGAAGATGGAGGAGGAACAGCCATTATCAAACACTGAACATGCTTTAAGTCTTTTCTCCAGCCTACTCACCTAATTAACAAATGGGGACCCTGAGTCACAGAGACATTCTCCAAACCACAGAGATACTCAGTTTCCACATCTGCTGGCTCAGGCCAAAATTACAACCTATAAGAAACTGTCCTTTCAATAGACCAGCCAGGTGAGATCCCTGGAGGAAATTTTGTCTCCAACCCCAGGTCATGGTACACATTACTACTTCAGCCAAAACAAAAAAAAGTCACTTTACTATTTAGATAACATATTTCAGAGTATGGGGATTCTTCTTGATAGCAGTCTGTTATTTTTAACCATTGTATGGTTTAAAAAGAAAACAAGCAAAGGAAATCTGCCTTTCTTACTTCCCACGAACAACTCTGCAGTGCAGTGGGCTCCACTTCTCTCTTTGGGAACGACTCCCATCGTGAAACGTGCACCTTTCTTTGAATCCTTCATCCACCTGCTATTCAACGCAGTCATCACTGATATTGAGGAGTGGAGGCAAAAGTACCCAAAATCCAAGTCCTATAGAGGCCGCCCCTACTTTGCTCCCAACACCCCACCCAACATCTGCACCTGATAAGCATGGAAGCTCATTGATCGTGGGGCCCTGTGTTGGGGGCTCAGCAGCAGAAGGGAAAAAGACAGTACACTGGGCTACAGAAAATAAATATTAGAACTTCCATTTACATTCTTTTCCATCTCATTTTTAAAAATATGTATATACACACATATATGAGTATAAGCTTTGTCATACATGTAAGTCATACAACCACAGTGTATGAATTTACAAAGAAATAAATATACATATATTGTAGCCACATGCTCAGAAAACTTTTTACTGACTAAGAGAATGCCAAGAATTTTGGAGAAACACTGACATAAGCCAGACCTCCCAGTCTTTTCAAGGGAACAGACCTAGAATCCAACACAACCATGGGCACTGGGTTCTATCAAGCAAACTACGTTTGGCCTGTCCAGAGAGTGAAAGACATGAGTGCACTAGAAGAGCCATTAATAGACTCTTGAACAACAGTTTCTGATCAGTGCCACCTTGCAGGAGAAGGGCAGGAAACGGAGGTAAGTGGACCATTCTCCCTGCACTCGCCTGCAGAAACCACATAGCTGTGGTCCACAAGGGACCCCAAGTCAGTGGGGAAGGGCTGGGTCGGTGGAGTAGAATGAAAGGTCAGAATCAAGCAGAACCCAGTGCAAAAAGCTCAGGGCCTTCCGGGGTGTGCAGAGCTAGAGGGGACAGTGGGCAGGGAGTAGGGGGCAGGGAGCTGGTGGCACAGGGCACAGAGCAGTGGAACCTCAGGCAGCATCTATCAGAAACTGGTGACCAGCAGCACATACCACACCCAGGAGAAAGTGAGAGAGGCTTGCAGTTAAGAATGGTTTACGTGTACATTACATTGTTGCAAGTATCCTATTGCTTTTGAAAGACAGGCTGAAGTGTGAAAGCAATAGTCTTATTTACTAATTTTTTTAAAAAGTAGCACTTTAGTTTCATATTTCGAAAATCCATTAGAATACATTTGATCATGGGAGCAGTTCTGCACAGAGAAAATAAAACTGGACTCTCAGGAATGAGGCCAACTATATGTAGTGGCTATAGTGGCTTAGGCAGGGATGTTAAAAATATCAGACAAAATTAAACATCAGATCGATATTCCTAGGGTTTGTATCCACTGATCATATTCACAAACTGGCAAAAACTGAGAAACAGTCCTAGCTACCAGGCCAAGCAATCACGTGAGCAAGCTTGAGCATGGGCACATTCTTCCATGGCATTACTTCAGTGGTCACGAGATAAGATTAATTAATTAATAATCAAGTTTTAAGGAAGGCTGCCTCTGTACCTACACTTGCCACTGAAAGATGATGTCTGAAGAACAAGTGGAGAAAGAGAAGTAGTTCAGTTTTGACGCTAAAACCAATCTCTTGGACACGTCACTAGACATAGAAAATGAACTGAAATAAAAGTCTACACCAGTCTATCCACTGTACACTGTCTACATACCCAGCAATCTTCCGCAGTAGGTACGTCATCATTTCACACATTCTTGTGATCACTAACACTGTGGGATAGTCAGATATACTTGTCAAGGGGAAGCCAGATGTCACTAAAAGACTGAGTGAATGAGTGGAAATCTTGCAACCTGCTCTCAGAGACATGGCCATCAAATGAGATATTTCACAGCTCTAACATACACATGCTCTACAGTTCCTGAAGGCATACACAACCTACAACGCTTCTGTTTCCAAACACAGACTCTGAAACTCCCACGTCTTCCAGAATACAAAACACATAAGCCCCATAAACTCAAATATACACATAGCCACAAACAATAAGTCCACCTCATGAACACTGAGGACACCCATGCAAGCAACACAAACAAATTTTGCAAGTATTGCATTCCAGAATGGACACAGAGGACCCCTAAAAGTCTTGATATATTCACAAACCCCTTGTACACACAGACTGCCCATGAATACACATCCTGCATGCTCAGATACAAACACACAAAAAACAAGGACACCAACAATCCTTCTACTCGAACAGACACACACACACAACTCTTCCACACCTATGGACAAACACATGTGCAAATATGCTCAGTCCCTGAATACATACACCCCCCCAAACACTATACAATATCTCACATCTCCAGAACACAATCTCCCCACCTCATCTTCCAAATATTCCAAAACACATGTAACAAACACCCTGGTATTCTCCAAGGAAATACACTTTACATACTCCTCATGAGGCCGAGGTGGTACCCCATTCGGATGAAGTCCCCCAAAGTTTAATGAAAGTGAGCCGTGGCCTTGGTTCCTCAAGCTAATGCTGATTTAGGCTCTGGGAACAGGACTCTCCAGTTAGGGAGTTAAGATTTACAGCCAGCAACTGAGGAAGGGAGTGAAAGGAGGCAGCTGGGCAGTGTGGGATGTTACCTAATTGACAAGAAGGACCATAAAACAGTCACTAAGTTCCAGGGATACGGGACATTGTCTCAACATATATCTGCAAGATGTCTTTATAAGACAAAAAAAACCCCAGAGCTTTCCGATCCTTTGGAATGTGCTGAGTGGACATAAACTGTCAGAAGAAAGAGATTGATAAGAGCTGGAAGAATGACAGCAAAGAACCAAATGTTCCTTCTTTATCCTCGAGATTCATCCAATCAGAACCGTCCACCAGTTAACTGTACAGCCCCTTCCCCAACTGCGACCGTTTTCTTACAAAACCCCTTGCGGGCCAGCCCTCGAGGAGTACAGGGTTTTTCTGAGCTTTAGCCACCTGATCTCCATTACTTGGCCTGATAATTAAAACTTTCATTATTTCCACTGCACTTTGGACAAATGGACCAAACTATGGCTCTATTAAACTCGTAATCCCATACACCATACATAGATATACATTTTTGGCAGCTGACCAGGTACAGGGATCCAAACACTTGACCTTTGCATTACAAACTGCACTCTAACCAACTGAGCTAACTGCTCAGCCAAGCCATACACTACGAATAAACACATAATTCATCCACCTCCTGATGTATATACACACAAACCAGCATACACACCCAAGACACACAGAAATGTCTCCAGTATACCATTTACAAATACACATAAAACCATGCTGAAATCCCAAATTATCTCAGTCCAGTATGAACGAGCTGCTACATCCCCAGATACTAACAAATAACCATATCACACAGCTCTAATACAGATAAATAGTTTTCCCACTCCCCTGTATAAACAGAGAACCCCAACTCTCTAACAGATACACATAAGTTCAATCCCCCAAATATATAACCCTACTGAAAACTATAAACACACACTGCCCCAAAATATTCATCCAAACTGCCATGCTCCTTGAATACACACCCAAACTTGATACACATGTGGATCTCTACATGCCCCCCAATATACCCACAATTACCTAGCACACTACAAATATGCAAACATGCCACTGTTTATCCCAAGATACATATATAGCCACACTACCTGCAAATACATAATCACAGATTCCAAATACTCTGACATTATTTACAGTATAACTCTACCGTCTTCCAGAACACAGAGTCATACAATTCCCACCCCACAACTGCACATATTCATCCTACCACTTCCCCAAAATAATCATAGGTCTGCCCTCACCCGCTGAAATACTCATACACATTTCCTGAATATTACAAAAAAAAAACCCCACATAACTAAGCAGCATACCCTGAATACACAAATGGTCTTCCTACGTTCCCCAATTCTATAAACCAATTGCACATCCAAAGAAATATACACAAGCACTTTCCCTAACATTGCCATATGCATGGGCAGATAACCCTTCTACACCCACCATCAGACATTCACAAATCCCTAACATTCAGGAAAAAACACAAGGGTAAAATATTCCTCCAAAACCCCAATAACAAACACCTAAACTCTTTGAGTATAGATGCATTACATCTCACACCCTCCACATATATTCAACACTATACACTCTAGCAAAAAGTCACGACCTTCCCTTAATCCGAAATACCCACACAGACACAACCAACCCACACGTGAATATGCATATCAGAAATTTTCACCAACCAATGAAATACATAGTAACTCCCGAATTTGATCCCCAAATAAAGACATACAACAAACCATTCACACATCCTGTACTAGTCTGTTTTTGTTGCTTATGACAGAATATCTGAAACTGGCTCATTTAAGGAAACAAAATTTATTTCTTACACCTTTGCAACCTTGGAAATCCACAGTCCAGAGGGTGCATGTAGTGAGGGCCTTCTTCAGGGTGCGAAAACTCTCTAGGGACCCACAGTGACCAGGGTATAACAAGGTGAGAAGGGCAAGAGCAAGACAGCTAACCTCCTCACTTGCTCTCCTTATGAAGCCATCAGAACCACGCCCTAGAAAACCCATTAAATCATTAACCCATTACTTCATGAATGGATCGATCCAGTCAGAGGACACAGTCCTTGCCATCCAATCACCTTTTAAAGGCCCCCACCTTCTACCACATACTTCGGGTTAAGTTCTAACATGAGCTTGGGGGGATATTCAAACCATGGCAACCCCTGAATTGCTACAGTCCCCAAGAGGCCCACACACAAGTATATCACCACATTTTCAGATATTCAAAACCACCCTAAGACTCTCACACCCCCAAAATCAAAAACAAAACTTTCTCACATCCTCAAATACACACACTGACCCCCAAACAACCCATGAATATACACACATACGTTTGTGTGATAAATTTTACTAATATAATGCATATGTACCATACAATTTACAAACAATAATAAAATACACACTCCTCTTCACTGTGAATTCCATATAGGTAAATGATTCTCATATAATGCTTTCACTGATTTCCATTAAACTCTTGTATCCACAGGCAATCAATGCTTGCAAGTCAATCATGACTTGACAACATACAACTATGAAAAAAAGCTACCTATTCAAGTGTGCAAAGTTGCTCACATCACTGAAAAATGAGTGTAGTTACAACATAAATGCTGTCTGTTAACTTTACAGTAACAAATTTCGTAAGAGAAGCAATGACATGTACATAACAACCTCACTCATTTTTCAGTGACTTGAGCTATTCTTCACTGAATTGGATAAAAGTTTTTTTCCTTTTTTTGGGTGAGGGAGGAGGTACGGGATGGGGGAGCGGACAGCCTGCACAGGAGATAATCATTTTCAAATACTGAACACGTTTTCCTCCAGCTTTCGCACTATCTGGAAAGTAAGAGATACAGAGGCGACACACATTTATGTTCCCCGCATTATCTCATTTCCCACTCACTTGCACTCCAGGCACCAAGAGAACAATGCAAGGATCCCTGATGTGCTGCCTTTGCCCATGTGCATGTGTGGGGCTCACTTGGAAGGTCCTGGGAGGTCTGCAGAGGAGGAAGGAGGTGATGGATTGGGGGCACCCCCGGAGTTTCTCCAAGCAGGTGATGATGCCTTCTCATGGGACCTTCCTGGCCATCTCTCCTGAGCATGAGTGCATCTGAAACGCCCACTCGTGATTTTCAAAACGGCAAACCTGCCATCATTGCTTAGATACACCACCTTCAGTGAAAGACTTTTTGGAGCAATCGACCCTAAAGCAAGGTGTTCTCAAAAGTGGAACAAGTGCTCACTTACTCTTGGGACCGCACACCTTTAATCTTGTTCACGCCTCTCAAAAGATAGTGTGTCCTTTCCTTTTTACTAGTCAGCCTGAATTTTCCACTACAGAACAGTCCGGGCAAAGAATTTTAGAACTGGGAAACACTCCAAGAAAGACTTTCTACTGGCTCCTGTCCTGGAGTTTCTCCTACTGCAAAGGACTTTTAGTTACCCCTTCCCACTGACAGTCTTCAAAAATTACATTTGGGTTAACTAGATTATATCTGCTTCTGAGATCTAGGATTTTGATGTAGTGCAAAAATGATTACAGAATTGAGAAGATACTTTTTCCACTGTAACATTTCTATATCAGTGGCCCTGAGAGAAACTCATTCAAGTCCTATATCAAAACCATGAGTGGGAACCTTGGTAAACAATGGGTTGACTGACTTGACAAGGAAAAGAAGGCACAAAGAAGCCTGCCTTTCTGCAGGGCCTGAGGGCAATCATTTCTCACCATCCCTCACCAACAAAGTTATGACTGAAAACCATTTAAGATTGTACCATGATAAAACCTCTAGTCCTGAAAAACTCCAAGTTGTCTTTTTTTTCCCCATCCGCACCTCTACTGCTTTTTCTTTTTGTTTTTCATCTTTTTTGTTTTAAGTTCAATTGCTCTCACATTGTTTTCTTACCTAAGAGCTGCAGAGGGTAGCTGCCAGACAGGAGAAGCAGAATAGGTGCATGCAGGAAGGCAGTTCTGTGCTGCCAAGGACTACGGTCCTGGGAAATATCTAGATGGGCAGTCACTATGTACAGGTCATTACCTTCTCAGTGGACAAATACTGTGGAGCTATTTGTTAGAAATGTTCATTGCACCATTCGGGTTTAAAATTTAGAGAAAAAGCCTGCTTATTTCTTGTTTCTATAATTGTTTGTTTTGTGGTAGAGCCACAATTCACACTCGGGTCTCCTTATTGCAAGTTCTTCTAGGGATTAGTAAATAATACTAGCTTAATGTTACGCTTTTTTAGTAGAGTTGCCAGAAAAAATGTAGGACCTTAGTGAAATGTAAATGACAGGTACACAAAGCAGAGATTTTTAAATCAACTTGTGTACCAAATACTGCATGGAGCACAACTGTAGTATAAACTAATTTGTTGTTCATCTGAAATTCAAATTCAACTGGGCATCCTTATTTGTATTTGATAAATCATGCTATTCTGTTCTTTTGGGTGTTTTTATTTCAAAGGGATGGTAGAAGTTCTCTTCTCATTGTAGGATTCTACGATGCAGAAATAAAGAGTCGAACCCCGTTCCCAGTACAAACACAATCATTGTAAATAAAAGCAAAAGTATTGGAATATATACTAATTTTTAACCAGGAAAAAACTAAAACCATTTTTAAAAAAGAAAATTAGCTTATATATGCTTTTAGTTGCATACTACCTCTCTGGAAAGATTTTTAAAAAACAGGTAACACTGGTTTTCTCTAGAAAAGAAAATTGGGTGGCCAGGAGAAACAGATGGAAGGAAGACACACCACTACACTTTCCATTCACATTTTGACTTTGAAACACACAGGATTACTTGTTTAAAAATTAAATTAAAACTATTGAAAAGGTAAAAAATTAAACACAACCACAACATAATACTCAAACAAAATGATGGTATTTCTGGTCTTGGACACGCAGGCTGCATAGCTGTCTGTCACGGATTTTCATGGCTTTCCAGCAAACGGGATTGTAAAAGCAAGGCCGGTACACTGGAGTCTGCAGAGATCCCAGCAATGGCCATCCATACGAGAACTGCTTCCTACAGAATGATGTGCATACAGCAACCCAGCCCGCTGGATGAGCTCAGACAATCCAATCCTATTTCCAGACACTCATTCCCCTTACCTCCCTAACAATCCCTGTATGTGTCAGATTGTGTGTTCTGAGCTACCTTCAGAAAGTGCAGCCACTCTACAGCAGAGTGGGCTGAGGGGCACAAAAGTAGGTTTATTGATAAACAAATGAAGTATACCGAACATCAGATAAAAGCTCTCAGCTGAGAAACAATTAGAAAATTGCCTCAGAGGCAGACACCCATTGTGCTGCCCCTGCATAATCTGAGTGATCTTCAGAATGCTGCCCAGCTGCCAGAGCCCTGCACGGCATGTCTCCCCACCCCCACCAGCCCAACTGCCCCCGCCCCTCCCCCACTGCAGAATTCTGGAGAGCTACATTCTAAGCCTGTTGACATTTAAAACTGGACCCTGAGCATCTGCTGTTGACAGTTTGCTCTCTGGGTCCTGCGCTTGACTTTTCTCTCTGTAGAGACTGCCATGCTGCTGTGGTCAGTCCCCAAGCCTATGAGGAGGGCTTCAAAGGGAGGTAAGTCTGTAGGGTCTTGGGCATGTTATCAAACTCCTGTCACCCCTCAAATCCATGGGAATTCAAATGTGACACTTGCCCTGGGACAGCTGGTTGGGTGGAAGTAGAGGAAGAAAGAGCTCTGAACGTCCTCAAGGACATCTCACCTGGGAGGCTGGGAAAGCCACTGGCATCCTGAGGCTGCAGGGGGAAGGAGGCTTCTCAGAGATGGATCCAGATGCCTCAGGAGAAACCGACTGGGTGATGAGAAAGGACATGGCAACTGTTGATTCTTTCTAGAAGGGAAACAGGTGACTTGTGTTTGTAAGTCAACACAGGTCAATGTGTGCTTGCAGGCAGTGGTGGATTATGTCGTGGTTGTAGCACAGGGGGGCTTAAGAAGAAAGCCTGAGTCCTGTGTCCTTCCTTCAGACACCTGGAGCTTGTGCTACGATACTGTTCTGAGGGATACAAACTGGAGTATTCTGGATCTTAGAGGAGTAGTCGGAAGAAACGGTCTCAGCCAGAAAACTGTTCAATGGAACAGTTATCTCTGACCAAGACTACGGTGAAATATCCACTCCATCAGTGAGGCTGGAGGTTGCTCTAACTGCACCAGTCCAGTCTCGGCTCATTTCTGCCCAGAGATGTCTTCTCATTCAATCCGGATGCCCGTTGTCTTAGCAGTTACCGGCTGCCCTGCAAGACAGGGCTGTTCTTCCCTGAGCTCTTCTGAATTGCCCTCTCTTTTGTGGACACTCAGGTCTTCAGACCCATTCATCTCCCCTGTCTCATGGCCTGTCCTCTGCCCTTCATTTTCTATGGAGATGAAAACTTTGCTCATACTCCATGTCTAGCACATCACGAACAGAGAACAGATGAGGCGTGCTGTTGGTTTTACAGTAGAAGGTTCTGAAAGGCTGGTTTCCTTTTTGAGAGACGAAACAGAACAGCACACCATTAGGAAGATCTATTATTGTTATTACTATTATTCAAAGTTAGGCCACATGTCCTGATTAATTAGGACCACGTCCTTTGGGCCCTGCTCTCCTTGACTAGGGTCTACCTGAAATCCTAGCAAACAGGGATGTATCCAGACAACTTTGTCCCACCTGGTTCACGCCTGGTTCTTTGTGGGTCTTTGTGGGCCATTATTGGGAGCTCAAAGGAGAAGGATCACAGAAGGTGTCCATTACCCGCAGCCAATTCTAACCACTAGCAGCTATTCAAATCTCTACCAACCTCCCCCAGCAGCCACAGCACTCCCCGTTTCCTGGCCTTTCTAGTCCTTTGCAGCCCTCCCTGGCTGTGCAGTGACAGGATCTCAGGGAACTGAACATCCATCTCACAGACCACCGCCTGAGAACAGAGCATCCCCGTTGATGGCATGAACCACTGTGAACAGGGACAAGTGTAGCCCAAACCTGGCCAGTTTGGTGTTTGCTGTGGATGTTGTGAGTAATGCCCTCACCCGTCCAATGCTAAATGATGAACATGGAGACACAAGGTACGGGGAAGCGAGACTTTAATGGCTCTCTTGCAAGATTGGGTATCTGAAGGGCAGGCACACCCAAAACAGTTACATCGAGTAATTTACTCCGTAGTGTGCAAGTCCCTCCCCCCATTTCCTCATTGGCTGAGTACTACAGGATGCACAATCTTCCCGAATGATGCCTAAGATTTATTACCCCCTTGCACGGAATTCCTGTGTCTGGGGGCTCAGCACAAGCCCACGAAAAAGGCCTGCATTAAGCCCTGTGAAGGGAGAAACACTGGGGAATTAACAAAACAAAAGGGGCTAGTAACTAATTACCATCTCAATAAAACACCCTCAGAAAAGTCATTTCTGAAAATGAACACAGCCCAGGAGGCTGGCAGGTCATGTGCCAGGGACACCCTGGGGAGGCTCTCATAGGCAAGGGAAGCTTAGGTGTTACTTCTGGGTTGACAGGGGTCAGAGGGTCTTGATGGATGGGGAGAAAGTTCTCTAGTAGAATAATTCCCAACGTCAGGGAGAGCATTTAATTCACTTGGGGACAATCTGCACAATTCCCTTTCCTTATGGCCCTCACCTGCTGGGATGCCTCGCTCTGATTCCAGTGACTCTTGGGGAAGGGAGAGCCTCCCTCCTGGTGGCCTTGTCTCCTGCTCATTTGCTTGTCTCCGTTGCCTCCATAGCATCTGCAGTGCTGGGGCCCAACGTGATCGTGAACCTTCTGTTCACTGCTCTGCTGTTTACCCCGCCTGCTCCTGATCTAGCACCCAGACCCCGCTGGAAGTAGTCCCCGAACCCCCTTGTGATGTTGGCCTTCCCAATTCATCAAGACTGGAAAGGAATATAGAGACAGATCAAAAAGAAAACACTAAAGAGTGATAACTAATCAAACCCTGGTTTTGTCTCAATAGTTGCCATGTAAAGTTTTGAGAATTCAGATGAATTACAGCTTTTCCTAAAACAAATCCTGCTCTCTTTTGGCTGGAAAAGTCTGAACTTAATTTGTTTGAGTTTTTACGTTAATTTAATAAATAAGGAAGCATAGCAGAAGTTATAAATGCTTTTTGCAAAGGTTAACGAAAATATCAAAGGAGCTTAATTACAAGGCCCCCCAAAAATACAGGTCTTTATTCACAGAGACCAATCAACAGATGCTAAAACCATCAGGTGAAAGGTAGCTGGAGAACAAAATATGTGTGGTACCACAGACACCTGCTAACTACAAAGGGAGAAATGCTGCTTTACAATGGAGAGAGCTGGTGTTTGGTACCACTTTAGCAGATCAAACAACTTAACCCCACTGAGTGAGTCAACCTCACTTCATCCACTTCTGGATGTGATGTGATACAAATTACACCACATCACTTATAAAGTGTTCTTGTCAAAAATGTTTTACTTATATCCAGTCAAGCCTTTACACCTAATTTCCAGTTTATAGGAAATACAGGTGATGCAGGAGCAAGTCAGACAACATCATGAGGAAACAAATTCAGAAAGGTGAAGCTTGTAACATGATAGATGGGCCACAATCTTCAAAAAATCAATGTCGTGAATAAATAAATAAATTAATTAATTAATTAATTAAGGCAGACATATTGCTCTAGATTTAAACAAACTAAAGGGACTCAACAATTAAACAAAACGAGTAAACCCTGAACAGATGGTTTTAGGGCTAAAAGAGATACAGGAGACAATTAAGACAACTGGGGAAATTTAAATAGGAACTCACTATTACATATTATGGAATTCTCATTAAACTTTAAAAGCACAACAAGCTCATATGGTTATGTGTGAGAAATACTTATTCTTAGGAAACAAATATGGGTCTGCAGAGGCAGACCCATGTCTGCAATTTAATTTCAAGTGATTCAGGAAAAGAAAGTGATACACGCACAGGGGACAAAGTCAATATGGCAACTTTTGAAAATCTAGGTGAAGGGCATGTTAATTAATGTTCACTAAAGTTATTCTTTGCACTTTTCAGTTAGAAACTTTCCATAATAAAAAGCTGGCGGGAAAAGATATTGAACTTCCCTTTGCTAAGTTCATCTTTATTAAATATAGCTATGTATCTAGGCTTGCAATTTTGGTAAATAACCTTTGAAAAGTGTTATAAATTTAAGTTTTTAAACTCAAAACTCTCCTTCTATAACGATCTTAAAGGGGATCACAGGGCTGACCAGTTAGCTCAGTTGCTTAGAGTGTGGTGCTGATAACACCAAGTGTCAGGGTTCAGATTCCCATGAAGGCCAGGCATAGAGAAAAAAAAAAAAAAAATGAAAGGGGATCACAAAATTCTCAAACTACTTACTAGAAAAATGAATGTTCACTTAGCATTCACTCTGTGTCAAATATCATTTTAAGTGCTTTATGTGTATTAACTCATACACTACTCATGACCACCATGTAAAGAACATACTATTTCTATTTAAAAATTTTGGAAATTAAAAAACTTGTCAGGTAAAATTTATAGGAGGCCATAGGTTTGGACTGAGCTCCTGCACTAGGCCCAATAGACCAAACCAAAAAGGAGTTACTCACGCTGAAGTTCCATGCCACTAAGCCAAAACTAAGTGGTTTATCTGACCTACCAAGAAATCAGGAGAGATAATAGCTAAATCCCCAAACAGGTCAGTTTTAAGTAGAATAAGGGAGTCCCGTCTGCTCTACCATTTACAAGGAAAATAACTTGGAAACAACCAATCTGAATTTTGTTCTGTTTCTGCTTTCTGTAGACCTTTTCTGTCTAGAGAGCCAACCTCCTATGCTCAGCTCATTGGAACACTCAATCTACTAGATGGAATAAGGTATTGCCCAATTCTAGAGTCACAAATAAAAAGCCAGTTAACATCTTTAAACCCAATTTGTTGTAATTTTGTCTTCTGACAAACTGCAGCACAGAAGTCAAAATAACTAGTCAAGGTCATACAGATGCAAAGCAGCACTGCTGAGATAAATTTCCTATTTTAAAAATAAACACATAGTTTGCTCCCGTAAAGGAATAGGGTTCCACAAAAAAATAAATAAATAAGTAAATAATGGCAACGTATTCTTTCTCCATAAAGACAAAGAAATGAATATTTCAACATTTCAAATACGAAAGCAGTAATAACCACAAAGTAGAAGATACGTATGAAAATATTGGTTGCTGGCTGCTATCACGAAACAATGCTATTTATAAAAAGAAAACAGATTTCTAAGACTGTTTAAGCAAAAATACTGGATCACTAATGGAGAAGTATACAAAAGCATTCATAGCCAAATGCCAAGAGTAGACTGAGGTTTGGGCTGTCAACAAGTTGTCTAAAAATCGTTGTCATAGAGGGTTACACATGCATGATATAAGAAATATTTACTTTGCATCCAGCAATCGCACTACTGGGTATACAACAGTCTCCCCTTATCCATGGTTTCACTTTCCATGGTTTCAGTTACCTGCAGTCAACCAAGGTCTGAAAATAGGTGAGTACAAGTATAATAAAATAGTTTGAGAAAGAGAGAGACCACATTGACATAATTTTTACTACATTACATTGTTATTGTGCTATTTTATTATTGTTATTAATCTCTTACTGTGCCTCGTATATAAATTAAACTTTAGCATAGGTACATATGTATAAGAAAAAGGATAAGAGGATATATAGGGTCTGGTACTGTCCACACTTTCAGACATCCACGGGGGGTCTTGGAGCATATCCCCAAAGGATAACGGAGAACTACTGTATCCCCAAAGGACATGAAATCAGTACGTAGGAGAGACATCTGCACTCCCATGTTTACTGCAGCACTATTCACCATAGCCAAGATATGGAATCGACCTATGTGTCCATCAATGGACGACTGGATAAAGAAAATGTAGTATACACAATGGAGTACTACTCAGCCATAAAAAAGAATGAAATCCTGTCATTTACAACAACATGGATAAACCTGAAGGAAAATACGGTAAGTGAAATTAGACAGACACAGAAGGACAAATACTTCATGACCGCACCCCTATGGAGAAATCTAAAAAAGGTGATCTCATAGAAGTACAGGGTAGAAAAGTGGTTACCAGAGGCTGGGAAGACTAAAGGGGAAAAGGTATCCATAGGTTTCACCAGTTTGGCCAAAGGTCCATAGCACAACCACCTTTGCCTAAAACCACAGATAACAAGCAATCCCTCTGGGTCCTTGATGGGTTTGTGAAGACCACCTGCAAGCATCATGTTAAGAATAGCCAACTCCTGGTAATAATGAACTAGTAATTGAGACAATCCTGACAGCCACAAAATCAAAATAAAATTTAAAAGAACACCCCTAGCAAAAACTATCAGGAACCAGAGCTTCTCCCAAACATGGCTAATTCCAGGTCAGGGGCAGAAAATACATGAATCACTTGGAACATCTTGTCATAGCAGAAGCAAGGAAGCCATCAAAGACTACTGGAGTATGTCAAAGAGACATAGGTGACTCTTTTCCACTACTGACTTTTGCACAGGACAAACTTCAATGATAAAGACTTGAACACATGATGCTTGAAGGCATCAAAGAACGTAAAAGATCATGAAGCATTACTGAGGCAGGATGTAGAGAGGGAAACCCTACATTTGGATTCACTTTTATTCCTAAGAGCAACCAAGTAGGTGAGGGTGTGTGTGTGTGTCTGTGCGTGCGTGCTTGCGTGTGTGCGTGCGTGTCACCTGGGTTTAGTTTTAGGAATAAAGATGTTAAGGGCAGCTTAACCCTTCCACATCAAGTGATAAGGGCAGCTGTATTATAACAGAATACCCGAAAGTGGGTAATTTATAAGGAAAAAGAGGTTTATCTGGCTCAGATTCTGGGACAGCTGCATCTGGCATGGGCCTCGCCTGCTTCTACTCATGGTGGAAAGTGGCAGCCAGCTGCAGGGTGTAAGATCACACAGTGAGAGAGGAAGCAAGAGAGAGAGGGGAAGGTGTCAAGATCCTTTAAACAACCATATCTCACAGGAACTAATAGAGCAACAACTCACTAACAACCCAAACCCAGGGCATTAATCTATTCATGAGAGATCCATGCCCCCCATAACCTAAACAGCTCCCAACACTGCCACATTTGGCACCACATTTCAACATGAGCTTCGAGGGAATAACATATCCAAACTTTACCAGCAGCTGGCAGGCTGACAGCTTGACAAAGTAAGGAGACAGGACCGTAATCCAGAAACTACCAAAGGTGGGGGTGACTGGTACTCCCATCTCACTTTCAGTTGAATCCTCAATTGCTGAACTTAGAAGCTGAGTGAAAACAGAAACAGCCAGTTTCTAAGAAATGTAGTGTAGCTAAACTTCAATTCATCTTTAACCCTAAAACTGAATCAAAGTGATCTCAGACCGCACACTCCCTCAGATGCCTGGCAGAAGCAAGCACAAATCCTTTCTTGGAATATCACCCTAGATCCCAAATTATTCAAACAATACTTAAAATATAATCTACTAGATGTGCAAGTGTGCACACACACACAGAAACTAGGCCCACGAGGAGACAAAATGAATAAAACCCAGCAGAAACAACAAATAAGACAAGAGAAAAACAGACCCATAGGGCTGCCAGGTACTGGGATAGCAAAATCACACTTTCAAGTAAGCTGGGAGAAGAATGGTACATGAATAAATGAAATTATTGAATGAAAAATAGAACATCAAGATCAAGGATTTGGATCCCTGTACCAGCCAGCCACGGGGTTGGGGGAAAAAAGAAAATAGCTATAACTACTATGTTCAAAAACTTAAAACAATATGGAAAATTTTGGTAGAAAACTATCAAAGAACCAGATATTTAACATGTGAAAAAATACAACAAACTTAATGAATGGGATTAACAGCAGATTTCCCTCGTTAAAAATTTGGTAAACAAATATTTTCATCAGATGAAAATATCCAGAATGAAGCATGGAGAGGGTAAGAGACTGAAAATATCTAACAAGCATTTAAATGAACTCTCAGAAGGAGAAGGGGGAGAGAGGGAAGGGGTAGCAGAAATACTTGAAAAGATAATGCCTGCAAACTTTTCGTAACTAATGAATGATATTCCTCTACAAATTCAATGAGACCTAAGAATTCCAAGCTGGATAAATGAAAAGAAATATATACCTAGACACAGCATAATAAAACTTGTGAAAACCAAAGACAAAAAGAAAACATTAAAAAAAAAAAGGTAGTCAAAAAGAGATTGCATTCATAGGAATAAATACGAAAATGACAGGTTACTTCTTATAGCATGAATGGAAGCTAAAGATACCATTGAATAACTTCTTCTAACACCTTAGAAGAAAACTGACAACTTTGACTTCTATACACACCAAAAATACCCTTCAAAAAGGAAAATCAACTTGAGACATTTTTAGACTAACACATACTCAGAGAATTCACTATTAGAAGTGTTCCTCATCAGATGAGTGGATACGGAAAATGTGGTATATCTACACAATGGAATACTACTCCTATAAAAAAGAATGAAATACTGCCATTTGCAACAACATGGATGGACCTAGAGAAAATTATTTTAAGTGAAATGAGTCAGGCACAGAAAGAGAAATATCACATGTTCTCACTTATCTGTGGGAGCTAAAAATAAATAAATAAATACACAAACTGGGGGAGAGGGAAGAAGACACAACAATCACAATTCCTTGCACTTGTTACAGACAAGCAAACAGATATGAGGTTGTTGGGGGAGAGGGAGGAAAGGGAGGGGGGAGGAAGGTTTTGGTAATAGGCCACAATAATCAACCACATTGTATATTGATAAAATAAAATTAAAAAAAAAAAAAATGTCCCACAACAGGTAGCAACAGAAAGGGTGTTTGTTCTTCAGGCAGAAGGAAAATATTCCAAGATGGAGGATCAAGTTACAAGAAAGAATAAAAATCAACAAAAAGAGTAAATTTTGTGGATAAATCTGAACGGTTACTGCCTGATCAAATTAATAATGCTTTCAGATAAAACATATACACAATTAAAACAGCACAGTAATGGCATGTAAGTAAAAATGAGCGAAATGGATTTTCAGTAGCCAGGAAAATGGGGACAGTACCAAATAATATTAGATTTTGACAAGTCCAAGAGACATGTTTTAAGTAACTTCCAAATTAACAGAAAAAAATAGATAAATGAGTATCCAAAAGAAGGCAAGAAAGGACAGGAACAGGCACATAAAACAAGTACAATAGGCAGAAAGCACTTACTAGCAGATTTAAACCCAACTACTATAGGTCAATTATTTTTGTTAAATGCTAATACGTCAAATGCTCCAATCAGAAGAAATGTTGCCAGACAGGATTTTTTAAATTCTACTATGTATTGTTGACGAAGAGAATCATCCAAAACATAAGTATATGGAAAGACTGAAAATAAAGGGTTAGGCTGGCTGATTAGCTCAGTGGGTTTAGAACACGGCCTTATAACACCAAAGTCAAGAGTTCAGTTCCCCATACTGGCCAGCTGCCAAAAAAACAGAAAGAAAAAAGAAAAGAAAGGGTTAAAAAACAGACCCTGCCCATACTAACCAAAGTTAAGATATTGCAGCAACATTAATATAAAGCTAAGTAAACTTTACCTCTAATACTACTTTTGTCTGAAAGGACACTTAGCAGTGATTTTAAGAGACTCAAATTGATGAGGATATACAATTCCAAACATGTCTGCACCTAATAACATGTCCTCAAAATATATAAAACAAAAAGTATCAGAACTAGTAAAAAAAAAAAACAGGCAAATGCAAAATCAAAGTATTAACACCACTCTCAATACAACCAGCAGCCAAAAGGAGAAGAAAAAAAAAAAAGATACAGAAGAAAGAATTCAACATGATTAACCAACTTGACCTAACTGACAAACATAGAACACTGCATCCAACAAATGCAGAAACACATTCTTTTCAAGCACACACAGAATATTTATAAAAAGTGTCCATACGCTAGGCCATAAAGCAAGCTTCAAAAAACTGCATAAGCTTTGAAATAGTTTTATGTTTTCTGACCACAATGGATGGAAAGAAGGAAAGGAAGAAAGGAAAGGAAAGGAAGGAAGGAAAGGGAGGGAGGGGGGAGAGGGAGAGAGGGAGAGAGAGAGGGAAGAAAGAGAGCTGGGGGAAAGAAAGGAAGGGAGGAAGAAAGGAAGGGAGGAAGACAGAAAGGAAGGGAGGAAGACAGAAAGGAAGGAAGGGAGGCAGGCAGGCAGACACAGACATGCAGGAGATCAAACATGCATAGGTACTTCAAAATGTCTGTGGAAAAACAGAATTAAAAGATAATATGAATGTTTCCATGAACTTTTTGAAGTACCCTCAAAGGCAGAACATAGAGGATTCTTGGGGCAGTCAAAGTATTCTATATGATACTGTAATAGTGGATACATGCCATTAAGGGTTTGTCAAAACCCACAAACAACAAGAGGGAACCGTAGCGCAAATTATGGACTTTGGATGATAATGACACGTTAATGTGGGTTCATCAGTTGTAACAAGTACAGCACTCCAGTGCTGGATGCTGACAGGGAGGCTGTGCATATGTGGGGGCAAGGGAGATATGGGCATTCTGTCCTTTCTGCTCAATTTTGTTGTGAACCTGAAGTTGTTCTTAAAAAATAAAGTCTATTTTTCAAAAGCAGTTTGTCGGGATAGGTTAATAAGTATGCTATGGCTACAAACAACCCCCAAAATCTCAACTGCTTAACACACACAAAAAATTCCCTCCCTCCACCTCCCTGCCCTTGCCTTCCCCGTCCCCCTGCCCCATCCTACCTCCCAAGGCAAATCACTTGGCCATACCTAACTTGGAAGGAAGGAACCACAATAAGATATTACCACACACTCTCTGGAATGACTAAAACTAGAAAAACTAACAATACAAAATATTGGTGAGATGTGGAGCCAGAGGATGCATTTACTGCAGTATGAATGAAAATTTGTATGTCCACTTCAGAAAAGGGTTTGCGTTATCTACTAATACTGGTCACAGGCACAGTATGTGACCCAGCAATTCCACTCCTAAGTCTACCCAACAGAAAATCACCATGCAAGAAATATGTACATGAATGTTTACAGCAATGTCACTCACATTAGCCCTGTGAAGGTCATGAAAATGAGCCTCCAGACTACCTACTGTGGGGAGCAAGACTGAGTGACTCGGCCTCTGCTTAATCCACCACTGCTGTCCCTCTGGCCCCACACTTCCCACAGGCTGTTTCTAGCCAGTGACTGACCACAGGTGGGGTACTAAAGCAGGCCCATTCATGCAATACAAAGGACTCTTCTAAAGAGCAACCGGCTGAAGGACTCTTTACCAGCCTTGCCTAAACTTTCACACAACCTCACTGCAGTTCTAAGACTTTTCCTATCCCTTTTCCCTCCTCCCCTTGCTTCTCCACAAGCATCACATTTGCATGGGTCTGATGGCTCCCTCCCTCACAAGGATTTCGCCCTATAAATCTAAATCTAATCTTAACTTGCAGTCTTCTTGTTCTTAGGGGACTTGAACTAACACAGTCTCACACTGGGAATGACTCAATATTCATCAACAGGAGAATGAATAGCAAGTCATAAGAAATGAGTAAAAAACTACAACTACAAATAATCCCATGGATAAAATTCAAGACGAAACGAGTGGTAGTTATACAGTTAGGGTCTGTCAAAAACCATGAATCTGTAACTGCTCTGTATTTACAGTATATTTCACAATAAGAAACATATTTGTAAAGGAAAGGCAAAACTGAGAAGTCAACAGTGCTCAAACCAAAGGGGAATTTGCAACGATTCAAAGTTTAAGAAGTTATCTGGAGCAAAGCAAACAACGCATTGTTACCATTTTCCACAATATCCTCCTCCTCACGTGCTCTGGCAGTCTCACCCCCAGGAGGTCATCAAGGTTGAAAGACTGCTATGAATCTAGCAACACATTTCTATGCAAACACTTAAAGCATAATATAGATATACAAACACCTTAATACACACTAAGAACATACAGTTCTACAACTTGTTTCTCTTAGTAAATGTTATGCTCTCCATGCAGTATAGTAAAACTTTCCCTATCAACCTATTATTTTTAATACTGACAGAACATTCCACGGCATGGCTATGACAACCATTTATGTTACCTTAACTCCATTACTGGACAATTGTTTCTACTTTTTCACCATCACAAGCACTGCCATAATAGAAAACCTTACACATGCACAATTCACCTGTGCAATTCACCCACACAAGAAATTCCTAGCAGTGGAACTGCTGGGTAAGCAAAGAACGTGCGTTTTAAATTCTGTTTAAATAGAGTGAAGCCACCCTCCAAAAGGGTTCTATCAAATTATCATCCCACCAACAATATAGTTTTTTATTTAAAGGCTATGCATTTGAGGTGAACTTTACTTTGTGGACTGTCATTTTAAAGGTTCTGAAGAGTAATTATGAATGAAAAGTACATAGTATTACTTTTATCTTTTACTGAATCAATTTAAAGGAAAAATTTCACAGGGTTAAACAGTACCAGAGTAAACCAAAAAATTACCAAGAGTTTTAACCCACAGATTAATTCTAACTAAAAAAGATCATTCGACAGACTTTCACACTTATTTAGCAAAGATAGTCTTTTAACAGTGCATTCGGAAGCTTTAAAAATGTTTAATTTTTCTTAAAAAATTAAGAATGTTCAGAAAAGGGAATCAGTCGTGCTACAAATACTGAATTAGACTGCTGCACAGAACACTTTTAATTAAACATCAGCTGCACTCTTTTAGGGATCACAGTTACAACCCAAACTGTCTCCCAAAAATTAATTTTCAAAAATAAAAACACCGCTCAGATATTCCAAAATTAAGTTACTGATATCCTGTACTGTTCTTTTGTTCTGAATCGGTCACTACAGGCATTCTAAAAAATAGAGCCAGGGAAATTCTGAAGTCAACAAAAATCTTTTTTACAAAATGTTAAATTAAACATAAAGAGAGGACTGAGGCACACACATTTGTTCCTCCGTAACCGCGGGGGATTGGTTCCAGGCCACTTCCACCCCCCAAATCCTCTCCAAAACCCAGGATCCAATGCACAAATAATAAAAAGCAAACAAATACACAAACGACTGTGTAAACAAAATTTGGGATGCGTATGGCACGACAGGTATTACTGTAGCCATTACTCAAAAGGAACCTCTGTAAAATCTCCAAGGCACCATCCATGCAAGAAGCCTCCGAGACGGCCAAGCCCGCGGCGCTGCGCAGTCCCGCACCGCCCAACTCCTCTCCACGCCTTCCTCGCCAAGTACATCCAAGGTCGCTCGTGAGGGGGACGGAAAGCGTGACGTTCCCGAGACCGCTGCGCCCGTCTCAGCGCGCAGACACCAGCCGCGGCCCCCGAGGGCAGGCCCACTCCCCGGGGTGACCCAACCCTTGGGGTCCCGCCCCTCCCTGCACACCCAGGATGAGCAACGCTCTCCCGCCCGCCTTTGGCGCCGCACCCCTCCCCCAGCCTGGGTGCGCCGTCGTCCCCGCACGCGAACCCACCCGCCTCGGAACAAAACCCGCGCGGAGGATCGGGGAACCAGGACCGGGGACGGCGGGGCAGGCACGCGTGGGGCCGGCGGACACAGGAGCGCATGTCCGCCCCGGATACGCCATGGCCGGGCCCTCAGGGGGCGATGAGCGGGCACCGCCCGCCGGACAGTGCGCCACCGGGCCGCGCAGCCACGCTCACCTCAGCCCCCGGCCGCCCGCCGGACAGTGCGCCGCCGGGCCGCGCCGCCGCGCCCACCTCAGCCCCCGGCCGCCCGCCGCGACCTCGGCTGCCAGCGCCCCTCACAGCCCACGCCCGCCCCACACGGGCCTCACCTGCCGGCCACCGAGGCCGCCATCCGCAGACCCCCGAGCGCTCCGCCATCACTCCGTCGCGTTCCCGCCGGAGCCAGACGGAGCCGCCGACGTCCACTCAGTCGCCGCCGCCGCCGCCGCCGCCTGCTGCTCCCGCTCCCAGGACTCGACGCCACACTCGCCGCTCCCGCTGAACTGCAACTGCCTTGCGCCTCCCTGGCTCGGGCGTCAACGGCCGCACTGTGTGGGCGCGACGGGGCGGGGCCTGGCTCCGCTCACCCGGTGATCGGGAGACTGACAGCTGGTCTGTGCGGACCCGCCCCCTGTCAGCTTAGAGCCAATGCACAGGCTCCCATGCTTGACAGGGAGCGAAGGAGAGAGGGACGGGGCCAGGGCCTGGATTCTCACTGTGTTCTTCCCAGTAAGGGCACCTGTTAATGAAAGAGACATAAAGGATGCCGAATATACACGCAGAAGTGACTGTCTGCACAGATGAGATCAGCCAGCTTACAAAGTATTCTAAATCAAATTAAAGTTCACGCACCCATTAATTTACAAATTCGATTTTTATAACATACACATTTAGAGTTGTATAGCTTATTACTATACTACAGATATTAGGGAGAATTCAAGGATTTCACAACCAAGTTTTACAACTCATTTCAGTGGCACCATTACTTATACATCACATCCACATGTTTTCAGGGGTTGGTTGAAGGCTTATATTTGGAAAAGTTTCCCAGGGGGGGAAAAAAAACTTCAGAAATGGGACGTTTTGGGGAGGGGACTGGATGGATGGTATGGGAGTCTGAACCCTTAATATTGGTGTTATAACACCATGTTCTAACCAACTACACTAACCCGCCAGCCCAAAAACGGGATTTTCTAACCCCCGATATGGGTTTGCCTTTTCAGCCTGACCCAGGTGGTGAAGGTGGTAAAGTAGATGCTGGAAAGGGCTTGTGAGAAGCTGGGCTCAGAAGAGCCCATGGCAGCCCCGTGTCCTGAGGGGTCCAGAAGGAGCCACCATGATGGATGTGCCAGAACAGCTGTGTCACCTTCCCCCTCTCATATGGGTTCTAGGGTGGTGATAGAGTTTGGATGTGTTATCCCCACCAAAACTCATGTGGAAATCTGATCCTCAATGTGGCAATGTTGGAAACTGATTGAGTCATGGGGGTGGATCCCTTGTGAATATATTAATGCTCTCCCTAGGTGGGGGAGTAATGAGTGAGTTCTCACTCTATTAGTTCCCATGAGAGCTGGTTGTTCATAAGACCCTGGCACCTCCTCTCTCTCTTGCTTCCTCTCACCATGTGATCTGCTTGCACCTGCCAGCTGCCTGCCACTTTCCACCATGAGTAGAAGCAGCCTGAGGCCCATGCCAGACGCAGCTGTCCCAGAATCATAAGCCCAATAAACCTCTATTCTTTATAATTTACCCAGTCTCTGGTAGTTCTGTTATAGCAACACAAATGGACTAATACAGAAAATTGGTACCGAGGAATGCGGTGTTCCTATACAGATACCTGAAAATGTGGATGTGGCTTTGGAACCAGGTAATAGACAAAGGTTCGAGGAGTTTGGAGGACTTAGAAGAAGAGAAAAAGATGAGGGAAAGTTTGGAATATTTTAGAGATTGGTTAAATGGTTGTGACCAGATGCTGATAGAAATGTGGACAGTAAAGACCATGTGCATGATGAGGTCTCAGATAGAAATGAGGGACTTATCTGGAACTGGACGAAAGATCACCCTTGCTACACCATAGCAAAGAACTTGGCTGCTTTGTGTCCATGCCCTTGGACTTTATGGAAGGTGGGACGTAAGAGCTGTGAACCAGAATGTCCGGCTGAAGAAATTTCTAAGCAGTAAAGCAGTAAGGAAGCTGCATGGTTACTTTTAACAGCCAACTCTGAGTTATGGCAGCAAAGGCATGATGTAAAGCCAGAATTTAAAAGGGAAGCAGAGCGTAAAGATTTAGAAAATTTGCAGCTTGGCCATGCGGTAAAGAAGAGGAGAGCCACAGAAAAATGCAAGGGTAAAGCAGATAAGCTGGTTACTAAGACATTTCCTTGACAATGAGGCAGCCAGGTGCAATGGGAAAAAAGCTGGAAAGGCATTTGAGAAGTCTGGAAGGCCCCACCCCTCACAGACCTGTAGGCCTAGAAGGACTGAGTTCTCCCAAAGGAGAATGAGATTCAAAGTGTGAGAGGGATTCAGAGCAAGGAAGCATCTCCATTACTGGCTTTGAAGATGGAGATGCAGGCAGCCCTAGCAGCTGTGAGAAGCCCCTGGCTGACAGCCAGCAACGAAATGGCAACCTCAATTGCACAACCATAAGGAGCTGGATGCTTCCACAACCACTGAGACTGAGAGAGAACCCTCCACTCCAGATGGGAATGCAGGTGGCTGATATGTGGACATTAGCCTGGTGACACCCTGAGCAGAGAACCTAGTCATGCTGTATCCAAACTACTGACCTACAGAACTGACAGCTAATACATGGTTGTCATTTTCTAAGCCACTAAATTTGTGGTAATTTATTTCTCAGTTGTACAAATTCCAGGAATGTGAAGGTCCCTCCATAGACCCTCTATAGACATTGTCAAAACTTCCCAAAGTATTTCCTCTTTATTCGCCTGAATACAGATCTACCAGATCCACCCAGGTTGGGCAACTTATCCCAGCATTTCACCTAGCTGGGTTCCCAGGTTTGGCTGATGGGTCACACGGTCACCCGGGTCAGGAATCACCTCTCTCATAGTTTCCTAATCAGGATTTCCTGGATTTTAGACACGTGGAACTGCTAACTATCATCACACTCAAGTATCTTGGAAGAAATCTGTCAAGAAAACATATAAAATTATTTGTTGCTTTTATTGACCTCACAGCTTTAGACTCCATGGTCAAGAACCAGCTGAGGATTAAGTTGCTTGGACTGAATGGAGACTTTGTGCTGGGATGTCTAAGCAAACTTGCATCTGTCACTAAGATGAGCAGCTGGAAGCAGCAGTTACTATCTGGGACAAGAGGTATGGGCCACATCAACCTCACCATGGTTGAGTCATCTGCCTTTTTCACTTACCAAAGTGTGGTCTGACCTGCCTTTACAGACAGTTTATTTTATTTATTTTTTATTGTTTTTAAAACGATGCCTGGTAGGGGGATCTTAACCCCTCACTTGATGTTGTCAGCACCACACTTTCCCAAGTGAGCCACAGGCCGGCCCTTACAGATAGTTTAAAGTCACCATTAATTTAATGGTTTATATGCTTTTGTGTTTTTATTACCATGGAAGAGGAACGGGCGTAATTGACGCTTAGTTCCATTATTACATGTAGTCACTATTAATGGCTAAAGAGGGAAGAGAAATCTATGACTGGTGTCTTTATAAGAAGAGAAGACACAGAAATGCATACGCAGAGAAGACGGCCACGTGAAGACAGAGGCAGAGGTTGGCATGATGCTGCCACAAACCGAGGGGTACCTGGAGCCTCCAGAAGCTAGAGGAGGCACAAAGGGACTCCCCTAGAGCCTTTGAAGGAACACAGTCCTGCTGCCACCTCGATTTCAGACTTCTAGCTTCCAGAACTGGGAGAGAATAACTTTCTCTTGTTTTAAGCCACCCAGTTTGTAACCTCTCCCTTTCTGTTTCTCTTTCTGTCTCTCTTCCTATTTTTATCTCTATGTACAAGGAGTCTTTAAGAAGTTCATGGAAAGATCCGTATTTTTCCATGAACTTTTAAAATACCTTCATATAGGCATACATGTGTGTATGTACATCCATACTCATTTTTTTCAAAAATCATTTCAGAGTAAGTTGAAGAAAGCATGCTCTTTATTCCTAAGTATTTCTGTATTATTAAAGAATGATGGAGACACATCAAAAAGGAACCAAACCAAATCTGGACTGATTGAACATCAGAGTAATGCATGACAATAATGAATTACAACTTATTGATATACTGTGGAATGCCTACTAAGAAATATGGAAGGAATGATGGAACTGGAAATGATCAATAGAGGCTGAAACTACTGAGTGAAAGTTTGATGACTTACTTATAATTAACAAGGGGAAAAAGATGATTTTACAGAAAAGAAATCTGCCAGAAACCACCTTAATTAAGCAAGTGATCAAAGTTAATTCCACAATTGGGACAGACTCACATAATGTGCACGAAGACAAATATCACTTTGATAGTAATCCTTCTAAAATCTAACTATGATAAAACATCAGACAAACCTAAACTGAGAAACACCCTACAAAATAATAATAATTAAAAATAATTTTAATTTTAAAATTTCAAGATCATAAGAATCAAAGGCTGAGGAGCTGTTCCAGATTAATGGAAATACAAGGGACATGAAACTAAACACAATCCTAGATTTGATCAGAGATCAGAAAAAAATATATAAGGGACATTATTCAGACAATTGACAATGTTTTGGGGGGGATTAAAATTTTTTAATTCTATAGTTTTGATAGGTCATTAATTTTGGCTTTTACCTTTATTAGTTTCTTCCTTCTGCTTTTCAAAAATTTGTCCTTATTATTTTTTAAAATTTTATCATTATACAATGTAAACATTTTTTGTGGTCCTTTACCAATTTCTCCCTAATCCCCCTTTGCCACCTCTGCTTGCCTCCGTTTTGTGCTCTCCTTTTGAAAATTCAAGGAATTATTGTGATTCTCCTTTCTCTCTCTCTCTCTCTCTCTCCCAGCTCACACTTATGAGTGAGGACATGAAGTATTTCTCTTTCTGTACCTGGCTTATTTCACTCAATATAATGTTCTCTAAATTCATCCATGTTTCTGGGAATAGCAGAATTTCATTCCTTTTTATGGTACAGTAGTATTCCATTGTGTATGTATGCCACCTTTTCCTTATCTATTCATTCACTGATGGACATTTAGGTTGGTTCCAACTCCTAGCTACTGTAAATAGAGCTGCGATGAACATGGGAGTGCAGGTATCCTTGCAACATGATGATTTCCATTCCTTTAGGTATATACGCCGAGCGACGGGATTGCTGGATCTTATGGTGGTTCTATCTGTCGTTGTATGAGAAACCTACAAATGTGCTTTTCAAACACAAAGCCACCAATCCGGAGCCTACACCCCATCATCTCCTCTATGGGTCTCTCACACTCTGGGCCACTATCCCCTGCTCTAAGCACCCAGGGCCAGGTACCAGACACCTAGGGACAGCCCCTATGCCCAGAACCTATTGAAATGGGAATTTGGCTCTGATCTCTGCCTTATCCCTGAATGTAGGAGAAGGACCAGATAAAACACACACTCAACCACAGGCTCCTCCCAGCTGGTGTTCTGTAGGAGTTAAAATACAGGGCATGTGCCACGAAGAACAAGACAATCTTGTGAGATGGCTAATTTATCTCACTTGTCACAGGCACCAGGGCTCAGCAAGCCCACGTAGATCAGTGGAGTCTAAGATAAACCACTGTCCCATGAGGTGCTCTAATGAGAACGGTGACAAGTCTGCAGAAAACACAGCCATACTCGGCTCGCGTAACTGCTTACGTGTCTGGAAAATGAAATACATTCTTCATCCCTCCCTGAACATCTCCAACACAAACTGGTCAGGAGGCAGCCCCTGGCTGAAAATTAATCAACTCCTAATACACAATCGTTTTCACGCTTTAGCTAGGGTTTTGCATCACCAGCATCGGTGGCCCTCGTGAAATGGTAAGAGGTTTACTAAACACACACACACATTTTCTCTTGAGAATTTGTGTTTGAGTTTAGCATGTGTGTAGCTGTGTGTTTGTATGAGCAGATGTGTGCACTGTCTAGACATGGCCCACTGGACAGTCAGATGGATAAAGGAATGTAACTAACAGAAGTCCGGAAATTTTAATGGGCCCACCCCCACCCTAGCTGGCTCTCACAGTAGGGTGCCAAGAGCCAGCTCCCATCTTCCCTCCACCTAGCGCTGCAGATGGAAAACTTCAGGCCTGGGGGAAGAGGCCGAGTCAGAGGAAGAGGTGGGGTTTTCTGACAGGTGGGTGGAAAAGTAGAAGAAAAAAATGCTTTTGAGGATGCAATATTGTGAAACATATTTTTTTGGTGTGGTTTTTTTTTTGGAGGCTGTTGCTGGCCTGTAAGGGGATCCAGACCCTTGACCTTGGTTATATAACACCATGCTCTAACCAACTTTTCCAGTATTCCGGCATACAACTCCTAAAATCTTTGGAATCTCCAAAGTAATAAATGTCTTTTCATATGTTAATGATTGGCTGGTAGCTGGCAGCCCCTGGGTGGCTGCAGGATGGGGGCTGGTCACAGGAAAGACCCAGCCAACATTAAAGGGTTGAGGCTTTCAGCCCCAGGGAGGGGGAGGGGGCTGAAGGTTAAGCTAATCAACCATGCCTATGTAATGAAGCCTCCATAAAAACCCCAAAGGAACTTGACCAGAAAGCTTCTGAATACCTGGGGGGTGGCACTCCCAAGGAGGGTGTGGAAGCTCCGCCCCCTCTCCCATACCTGGCTCTATGCGGCTCTTCACCTGTATCCTTTGTATTATCCTTTATAACAAACCGGTAAATGTAAGGAAGTGTTTCCCTGAGTTCTGTGAGCCACTCTAGCAGGCTAACCAAACTCCATACTCCATTGCAATTCCTGCATCCAACATCCGCCACTGATCTCTGCTTAGGTGAGTGAATTCTTGTTTCCCTCTCACAATGAGACCCTGTTCAGAGACAGTCCAGGACTGTCCTCAAAACCCTGGCGCCAGGGTGGAGGCTCTTCTCTCAGCCACACTGGTGGCTAGGCACCTCCACACTTAGGGACATCTAGTGTCATTGGTTTGCCTCACTCTCAGATCTGTGGCCTTGTGGGTGCACAGGATGCTTCAGATGGCAAAGGGGGTGCTGGCAGGGACAGGCAGCAAATGAGTGAACCAGGGAGAGGAGAGGATGGGACAGGGTCTGTGTTTTTATACCAGAAGAGTGGCTGCCCTAATTTTTGCATCTGAATCACCAGGGAAATTTTGAGCACTGTCCTCAGCATTCAGAAACCATAAATACTAAGGAAACTGACCAGCTGTTGAGGATATCAGTGAGGGTGGGTGTAAGAACCCAAATGCCCCAAGGAATCACACCCTGAGCACATAAGCCCTTCTCGGCCGCACCCCATCATGGCGCTGGTTGCCCTTCTCTTCTGCATTCCCCTTCCCGCTGGCGCAGGTCGCAGGCCAATCAGCTCCCCACCAAGCCCCATGCGGTATGCTAAATAGGGATTGTATTTTAAACCAATCAGCCTTCCCTTAAAGCCCTATATATATGTGTGTGCTGCCTAATAAAAGGAGCTCTCTCTGGTGGATCGTCAACTGGTGTCGACTCGTCCTTTCAGTGGGGAAAGGAGACAAGAAGAAAGATGACAGAAGCTTTCTAGTAAGGATCATCATTCTAAACCAGTTCAATGCCAATTGGAAAGAAAGGGTGGTATTTTCCTTTAAGGAATTCTAGAAATTTAATCATGCAATTGGCCTTGCCCCAAAAAGGAGAGGAAAGAAAGCACACTGTGTCATTGGACTAAATAAAGAGTCAAGCTTTTTGGGTTGTGGGGCAATTGCAAGATCACAAAAGACTTGAAATGAGAAGGATGCAGGGAAGGTGGAATGTGTCTACCAGGGTCTTGGAAATTTCCTGTAACAGAATTTATAACCAATCCTGCTCAAGGGACACAAGGGCACAAAGTGAGTAGTAAACCATTCCTGCTACTCTCTGCCACCTTCTGTCAACTCACAGCACAGAGCCTCCCACTAATGAAAGACCAAGGCAGATGCCCCCACCCTCCAAAGGCCATGAGTAGCAAGGGCCATCCTCCACGCCAGGCCCAGTGGTGGCTGGGTGTGTGCTGTCTGATACCTCCTTGAATCTCATGCTACCCCTCAGAAGTATTTATTTTTATCTCTCATTTTACAAGTGAGATCAAATTATTCTGCCAGGCCATTCACTGACCAGCTGGCAGAGCCAGAACCTTAAACTACGTCAATCTCACTCCCAGAGCCTGCTGATTCCACTACGTCTTCCAGTCTTTTCTTTCCATCCCACAGTATGACTAGAGCTTTCCCCACCTACTCTGACCCCATGCAAGAGGGCTGACTGCTGTGACCTCCCGGAGGACAGTGCCGACTCACTTCAGCTGGCATCCGGGGCAGCCCTGGAGAGAGTCAGGACAGAAGGGGGAGTAGGAACTGCTCTTCTGTTAAATGCAACTTGGACTTGCTTGAAAGCAAAAAAAAAAATTTGAGAAAGAACCACAAGTTGTTCAGTGTAATCTGTAAAATGAAGTTAGATGGTTGTCAATAAATTCATATTATACATAATACCAGATATATACGTATATGTATATGTACATCATGTACATGCATGTGTATGTATGTACCTGTATGCTTATATATGGATATAGATGAATAGGTTGGGTTATTAAACTTTCTAGTGTGTCTATTATTCTTCATTGTATTAGTCCATTGCTGTTGCTTGTAACAAAATTCCTGAAACTGGGTGATTTATAAAGAAAATAAAATTTATTGCTTACAGTTTCTGAGGCTAGGAAGTCCAAAGTCCAGAGAACACAGCTGGTGAAGATCTTCGTGGTGGTGACATTGATGGCTCGGGCATCCCATTGTGAAAATGGTGGAGCAGAGAGAGCAGAGGGACAGACTCTCCTCCACTTTTAAGCCCTCAGAGCCACACCCCTGACCACTATTTTTAATCCATTCACTACTGCATGGTCCTACAGTCTAATCACCTCTTCAAAGCTCCATCTTTCAATCACCATAATAGGATTTCCCACTTTTTTAACAGTCACAGTGGGGGCTAAGTTTCTAGTACATAAAACTTAGGGACAAAAGTCAAGCTTCAATGAGTTTTGGGGGGACATAATTCAATCCACTACATTCTGCCCCTGATCCCCCAAAATGCATGTCCTTTTCCCACGCAAATACATTCATTTCATCCCCAAAGTCTTAACTTGTTTCAACTCAAAAGTCCAAAGTTCAAAGTCCCACCTTGCAACCAATATGTTATCTACTTCCAAGATACAAGGGTGGGACAAGCATAGGGTCCATATTCCCATTCCAAAAGGGAGAAATAGGCAAAAAGAAAGGTGTAACAGGTCCCAGACAAGTCCAAAACCCAGCAGGGCAGGCATTAAATCTCATGCTGGCAAATCAGGTACCTTTACTCCATGTTTGATGTCCTCTGCATGCTGGTGTGGGGGCTGGGTCTCCAAGTCCTCAGACAGCTCTGCTCCTATGCCTTTCCTGGTCTCAGGCCACACTTCTGCTCTCCCAGGCTGGTGTTCCACTCTGGTAGCTCCACAGGTCTGGGGTCCCCATGGTGGTCCCGCTCTCATGGCTCCACTAGAAATGGCACTGTTGGGGTTTCTCTGCTGTAACTCTGACCCCGCATTTCCTCTCAGCACGGCTCTAGCCAAAGCAGTGTGGTGACTCCACCCCTGTGATAGATCTTCTCCTGGGCTCCCAGAATTTTCTATACATGCTTTGAAATCAGGGTGGGGGCTCCCAAGCCTTCCCAGCTCTGGCATTCTGTGAGTCTGCAGACCTAACACCATGTGTATTCTACCAAGGCTTCCAGCCGGTATTTTTCAAAGCTGCGCATTCAGCCACACCTGGGACCAATTTAAGTCACAGCTGAGGCAGCCAAAGTAGATGGGGTGCTGGTGTGGGGAACAGCTTCTGAGGTGGTCCTGCGCAGCAAGCCCTGGAGGATGCCTCAGGCCTGTTCCCCAAGACCATTCTGTCTCCCTAGGACTGAAATGGAAGGGTTGACAACAGAGGCTTTGGCAATGCCTTCAGGGCCTTTTTCTCCTCTTGATATTCCCTTTCTTTTGCACTAATCTTCTTAGCTAAGTGTCGCTGGGCTGCACCATTCCATGCTCTCTGCTTCTTTACCACATGGCCAGGCTGAAAATTTTCTAAATCTTTACACTCTGCTTCTCTTTCAAATTCCGGCTTTATGGCATGCCTTTGCTGCCATAACTCGGAGTAGGCTGTTACAGTGGGCAGTTAAAAGCCATGCAACTTCCTTAATGCTCTGCTGCTTAGAAATTTCTTCCACCAAATCCCTTGGTTCACAACTCTTTAAGTTCCAACTTCCACAAAGTCCTAGGGCATGTACTCAATGCAGCCAAGTTCCTTGCCAGTTCACAGCAAGTGTGATCTTTGCCCAAGTTTCCAAAAAACTCCTTATTTCTCTCTGAGACCTACATTACAGTCCATGTTTCTGTTAGCGTTGTTTGCCACCACATAACCCATCTCTAAGATATTCCAAACTTTCCCTTATCTTTTTGTCTTCTGAGTCATCCAAACTCCTCCAACCTTTGCCTAACACCCAGTTCCGAAGCGGCTTCTGCATTTTCAAGTATGTCTTATAAGCAACACCCCACTTCTCTGGTACCAATTTTCTATATTAGTCCATTTCTGTTGCTCATAACAAAATACCTGAAATTGGGTGATTTATGAAGAAAATAAGATTTATTGCTTACAGTTTCTGAGGCTAGGGAGTCCAAAGTCCAGGGAACACAGCTGGTGAAGATCTTGGTGGTGGTGACAGTGATGGCACGGGTATCCCATTGTGAAAATGGTGGAGCAGAGAGAGCAGAGGGACAGACTCTTCTCTCTTCTTTTAAAGCCTCAGAAGCACACCCCTGACCATGATTTTTAATCCATTCACTACAGTATGGTCCTACAGTCTAATCGCCTCTTCAAGTACCCACCTTTCATTTACCATAATAGGATTTCCCACCCTTTTAACAGTCATAGTGGGGGCTAAGTTACTAGTACATGAAAGTTGGGAGACACAAGTCAAACTTCAGGGAGTTTTGGGGGAACATAGTTCAATATATTGATAAAACTTAACTGTACCCATACAGCCTCTAAAAAGATTCAGTGATTGCTTCTTGCTCTTTTTAAAGATAATTGATATGATCATTTAAATTCTTCAAGTAGTAAGGGAATACATTCTAATCATCAAAAATTGAAGGAATTCCCCAAATAGGAAACTCCACCTTGACTTGTCCCTTGCTCTCTCCAAGCCATCTGCCCTTCCCAGAGGTGATCACAGATGGCGTCTCAGTGTAAATTATCGTAGCCTTTTTTTCTAGCATTTTATTTATACAAATGTATAGAAGTATATATCTTCTTTCTTCTGTAAAAATGGGCTCATATCCTACATGTTAATCTGCAATTTCTGTTCGTGTTCCATTTATAATTTTCTTTCATCTGCGGCCCTTCACTGGGGCTTATGCACGATTCCCACCCGCTGACGGCTGGTTCCAGCTCATGCCAGGAGGCAGCAGGCCTCTCATGAGCGATGCTTCTTCCCACAGCTCCTCCGCGGGCTTCTGGTTTTTCTCCATCATCCTGCTGGTTGCCCATTAGTCTGACTCTTAGCTCCAGCTCTCCCATACTTCTTAGTGAAGGCAACGTGGGAAGAGGATGACAAAGGCTTCCTGCTCATGCCGGTAGCCTGAGTCCTCCATGCTAATCTACTCAGGAGGAATTTACTCGGGAATCTTTTATCGCAGTTTGTCAACTAATTCAACTCTCAGTACACCCACCCTGGCCCCTCTGTTATTGCACCAAATAGCTTTCCTAAGAGCAAGCGTCTCCAGCACCTTTACAGTCTTTATCTGTCATCCTTTGTTACCAACTGGGAATTTTAAAAAGGAGTCAAGTCCTTCACCTCTTTGGTGGGAAATACATTAAACAAATTGAACAAAACAGAACAGTTTGAAAACCGCTGCTCTTCTAGTGTTCAGCTCATCAAACTTGCACCAGCCTATTGGTGATGCTCACACTATTGGGTGAGATAAAAGGAGAGAATCCTTTACTGCAGCCTTTCCCAACCAGCAGAGGTAGAAATATGCTTCTCTTCATCGGTCCTCAGGGTGCCCAGAAGGGCCAGCTTCATGGATGGGCCATCTCTATAGTCACACAGTTACTGGCTTAATGCTCTGCTGCTTCTGTCTTAAAATTCTTAATAATTTCTGAATAAATTTCCTTTTTTACTGGGGACCACAATATATGTAGCTGGTCCTGGTAGCCTTTTCCTGAGCTCCACACAGGCCATCAGCATCAGTCCAGATGTGTATTTCCAGAGGCCTGAAATAACATGACTACTCAGTCCAAATGGGGAGCAGAATAATCCCAGTGACTAAGCCAACCATACGCAGGCAGGCAGCACATCCTAAGTTCTTGGGTGTAACCCTACGGCCAATGAACTCTCTGTCCAGTGGGCCTAGCAATGACCAACATAACCATGGGTCCCCTGAGACACAGCATTCCCTGCCTGTCTGTGTGGGCCCCCTTCACCAGATGATCGATCTGTCTTTACTCTGTATCACTTAGCTATTGCTGTGTAACAAATCACCCCCAAATTTAGTAGCTTAAACTAGAACTATTTAGCTTTTCTCATCAGTAAATGGAGATTGGGTGGTTCTACCAATCTCGGTTGGGCTCAGGGGATATGGGCTGCGCTCACCAATATATTCCTTGTCCATGAGCAGATCTGCTTGGGACTCGTTGGTCTAGAATGGTCTTCCTTAGGACATCTTAGCCTTTTAATATGTTTCTCACCTCCTCCTACAGGTGACCTTGGGCACAGTCCCAGATTCCACCTGAAAGGCTGGGCTGATTCCACGTTTAACTCCATGGTCCCCTTTCTTTTCATAATACCATGTCTTCCAAATTGAACAAAGTGCTTAGACAAAATGATTGATTTCTTCTAATTTCTTTTCATTCAAGGAAAAGGAAGAGTAAACACTTTTAATCAAGCATCTAATAAATATAAAGGACTATTTACATTTAAATGCTCTTTCTCAACAAACTAAGATTCTGCTAACAGCTAAATCAAAAGAAGTGCCCTAGGGCATTATTTTCAACTTCAAAATCATCCAACTGAGTAGCTCTTCAGAAACAGCAGTAACCTTTTTTCCCCAAGTGTCTCTAACATACTAGGGAAAAACGCTAACAATTAAGGAGTGCAGTCAGAAGAGGTGTAACTGTGTGTGCAGTCAGGTAATTCACTGGGAAGTGAAAACTCTCTAACTAAATTTCTTCTATTAAGACTTCAACTTAATAACTCTCATATCTTATCCGTACGGTACGGGCCAAATTTGAGTACTACCCACAAAATGCACAGGCACACACAAACCACATCAACTTCCAAACCTCTCAGTTCACAAAGGAGAGGCACCATTATCTAAGACAAGACACCCTATAAGGACACCAATGACAACAGTTCATAATGGCTGTTCTGGGGAACATCTGCTGTTTCCTGGATTTCCTGGGTATTCATAGAGATCACACCAAAACCAAAAAGGGTTCTGTGACAAAATCCTCCAATATGGTAAAGTGAAGTGTGACCCTAAGAGGACAAGGAAAGGACAGCATTGTACCCCAAACTTATTTGACCAAGGACCCATTTTTTTTCCTTGTAGCATCTCTTACAACTATTATCACAAAGAACGCCACCTTAAGCAACACTGCTTTAGATTTTCCAAAAGTAAGTTACTGAAATCCTACACTGTTATTTGTTCTGAATTGGTCATTATAGGTACTACCAAAAATAGTACCAGTGAAATTCTAGTATCAACCCAAATCTTTTTTTTAAAAAATGTTAAATTAAGCATAAAGAGATGACTGAGGCATATAAATTTCTTCCTCAGTATCTGCAGGGGATTGTTTCCAGGCCACCCCCGCACCCCCCACCCCAAATCCGTGGATGTTCAAACCCCTTATATCAAATGGCATTTACACACTTTTAATCATTTCTAGATAAATCGTTTCTACATTACTTATAAGATCTAATGCAATGTAAATGTTACATAAATGGTTATTATACTATCTATACTGGCTGTTTTATTTGTATTACTTTTTTATTTACTTATTAATATTCCTGGTCTGCGGTTGGCTGTATCCATACTGTGGATACAGGACCCGCAGGTATGAAGGGTCAACTGTACTGGCCCTTCTGGTGTCACAAGGCCCGACTCTAAACAACCGACCTAACCGGCTGGCCCCTGCACTGGCCCTTTCGCCTGACCCGAGCCTGGCTGCGCCGACCCCCCCGCCCGCCTCGGAACAAAACGCGCGCGGAGGGCCGGGGAAACCTGGACCGGGGGCGGTGGGGCAGGCACGGGTGGGGCCGGCGAACACAGGAACACGTGCCCGCCCTGGACAAGCTGCGGCCCGGCCCGCAGGGGGCGATGAGCGAGCGCCGCCCGCCGGACAATGCGCCGCCAGCCCCGCGCCACCGCGCTCACCTCAGTCCCCGGCCGCACCTGCGCCCCTGCTGCCCAAGCCCGCCCCGCATGGGCCTCACCTGCCCGCCATCGAGACCGCCGTCCGCAGACCCCCAAGCGCGCCGCCGTCCCCGCATCTGCTCCGCCACCGCCGCCGCCTGCTGCTGCTGCTGTTCCCAGGACTCGCCGCTGCACAGCAGCGTTCCTGCCAAACTGCAACTGCTCTACAGCCCAGGCTCCTGGCGCCAACGGACGCACTGCGCAGGCGCGACGGGGCGGGGCCTGGCTCCGCTCACCTGGTGAGCGGGAGACGGACAGCTGCTCTGGGAGGCCCCGCCCCCTGCCAAGTTAGAGCCAATGAACAGGCTCTGATGCTTGACAGGGAGCGAAGGGGCCAGGGCCAGGATTCTCGCCGTGTTCTTCCCAGTAAGGGCACCTGTTAAATGAAAGAGACATAAAGGATGCCGAATATACACGTACAAGTGACTGTCTGCACAGATGAGATCAGCCAGCCAGCTTAAAAAGCATTCTAAATCAAATTAAGGTTCACGCACCCATGAATTTACAAACTCAAGTTTTATAACATATACATTTAGAATTGAATAGCGTATGACTGTAATAGAGATATTAGGAGAACCTAAAGATCTCACAATCAAGTTTTACAATTTATTTCAGTAAAACTGTTAATTACACATCACATCTACTTGTTGTCAGGGGTTGGTTGACGGGTTATATTTGGGAAAGTTTCTCAAGGGAAAAAAAAAGAAAACTTCTAAAGTATACGCCTCAGAAATGAGACTTTTGGGGGGTGGGGGAGGGAAGACTGGCTGGATGGTATGGGGATCTGAATCCTTGACCTCGGTGTTATAACACCGCCCTCTAACCAACTGCACTAACCAGCCAGCCCAGAATGGGACTTTCTAGCTCCAAATATGTGTTTGCCTTTTCAGCCAGACCCAGTTGGTGAAGCTGAAGTAGTTGCTGGAAAGGGCTTGTGAGAAGCTGCGCTCAGGATAGCCCATGGGAACCCCACGTCCTGAGATGTCACACCCTGATGGATGTGCTGGGGCAGCTGTGTCACCTCCCCCCACTCATATAGGGAGTAGGGTGACAAGAAGATGGGGTCACAGGAAGCTAAGGTTTGGACTGAGCTCCTGCACTAGGCCCAATACACCAAATCGAAATGGAGTTACTCATGCTGAAGTTCCATGCCACTAAGCCACAACTAAGCTCTTTATCTAACCTACCAAGAAATCAGGTGACAGAGATAATAGCTAAATCCCCAAACAGGCCAGTTTTAAGCAGGATGATAAGGGAGTCCCCTCTGTTCTAACCTTTACAAGGAACATAATTTTGAAACAACCAATCTGATTTTTCTTGTTTCTGCTTTCTGTAGACCTATTCCATCTAGAAAGCCAACCTCCTCTTCTCAGCTCACTGAAACACTCAGTCTATTGGATGGAATGAGATGTTGCCCAATTCTAGAGTCACAAATAAAAGCCAATTAATATCTTTAAACTAAATGTGTTGCAATTTTGTCTTCTGACATACTGCAGCACAGAAGTTAAAATAAATAGTCAAGGTCATACAGACTGCAAAGTAGCATTGCTGAGACAAATTTTTCTATTTTAAAAATAAACACGTAGATTTCTCCCATAAGGGAGTAGGGCTCCACAAAAAACTCAATGGCAATGTATTTGTCTCCAAAGAGATTGAGAAATGAATATTCAACATTTCAAATACGAAAGCAGTAATAGCCACAATGTAGAAGCTACATATCAAAATATCGGTTGCCAGCTGCTATCACTAAACAGTGCTTTATATATACATATATGTCAAAAAAAAGATTTCTAAAGCTGTCTAAGCAAAAATACTGCATCACTAATGGAGAAGTACACAAAAGCCAAACATGTCAAAAATAAACTGAAGTCTGGGCTGTCAACAAGTTGTCTTAAAATTGTTATCACGAGGATTACACATGTATGATAGAAGAAACATTTACTTTGGATCCAGCAACTGCACTACTAGGTATACAACAGTCTCCCCTTATCCATGCTTTCACTTTCCACAGTTTCAGTTACCTACAGTCAACCAAGGTCTGAAAATACGTGTGTACAGTACAATAAAATAGCTTGAGAAAGAGAGAGGCCACATTCACATAATTTTTACTACACTACATTGTTATAATTGTGCTGTTTTATTATTCATATTAATCTTACTGCATCTAATTTATAAATTCAACTTTAGCAAAGGTATATATTTGTAGGAAAAAGGACAGGATGTATATAGGCTTTGGTACTATCTGCGCTTTCAGACATCCACTGGGGGTTTTGGAACATATCCCCCAAGGATAAGGGAGAACCACTGTATCCCCAACGAAAATGAAATCAGTATGTCTGAAAGATATCTGCACTCCCATATTTACTGCAGCACTAAGCACCATAGCCAAGATGTGGAATTGACCTAAGTGCCATCAGTGGATGACTGGATAAAGACAATGTAGTATACACAAAGGAGTACTACTCAGCCATAAAAAAGAATGAAATCCTATCATTTGCAACAATGCAGATGAAGCTGGAGGAACTGTGTTAAGTGAAATAAGACACAAACAGAAGGACAAATACTTCATGACCCACCCCTACGGGGAAATCTAAAAAAGTTGATCTCATGGAAGTCGAGTGTAGAGAGGTGGTTACCAGAAGCTGAGAAGCCTATGGGGGAAAAGATATCCATGGGTTTCACCAGATTGGCCAAAGGTCCATACCATAACCACCTCTGCCTAAAACCATGAATAACAAGCAATCCCTTCAGGTCCTTGATGGTTTTGTAAAGACCACCTGCAAACATCATGTAAAGAATAGCCAACTCCTGCTAAAAATGGACTAGTAATTTAGACAATCCTGACAGCTACAAAATCAAAATAAAATTTAAAAGAACACCCCTAGAAAAACTACCAGGAACCAGAGTTTCTCACAGAAATGGCTAATTCCAGGTTAGGCGCAGAAAATATATGAGTCACTTGGAACATCTTGTTCCCTAGCAGAAGCAAGGAAGCCATCAAAGACTATTGGAGTATGTCAAAGAGACAAAGGAGGTTCTTTTCCACTATTTTCTTGATTTGGTACTACAAACTTCAATGACAGAGACTTGAACATACACACACTGAACATATGCTTAAAAGCATCACAGAACATAAAAGATCATGAAGCATCACTGAGGCAGGACCTAGGGAGGGAAACCCTGCATTTGGATTCACTTTTATTCCTAAGAGCAACCGTGTATGTGAGTGTGTGTGTGTGTGTGAGACAGTGTGTGTGTGTGTGTGTGTGTGTGTGTGTGTGTGCGTGCGTGCACATCTAGTGGATTTCGTTTTAAAGACAGCTTGAATAATTTGGGGTCTAGGATGATATTCCCAGAGAGGACCTGTACTTGCTTTGGCCAAGCACCTGAGGGAGTGGGCACTCTGGGATCACCTTTGTTACGTTTTAGGAATAAAGATATCAAGGGCAGCTTAACCCTGCCACATCAAATGTTAAGGGCAGCTGTCTTAGTCCATTTCTGTTGCTTATAACAGAACACCTGAAAGTGGGTAACATACAATGAAAAGATGTTTATTTGGCTCAAGATTCTGGGACAGGTGCATCTGACAAGGGCCTCAGACTGCTTCTACTCATGGTGGAAAGCAGCATGCAGTCAGCTAGAGGGTTCAAGATCCCACAGTGAGAAAGGAAGAAAGAGAGGGGAGGTGCAAGGCCCTTTTAACAACCAGATCTCACAGGAACCAACAGAGCAAGAACTCACTCACTACCCGCTCCTGGGGTGTTAATTTATTCATGAGAGATCCACACCCCCATGACTTAAAAAATTCCCAACACTGCCACTGGGGATCAGATTTCAACTTGAGCTTTGGGCACAACATATCCAAACTCTAGCAGCCCACCTCTGGCCCTAAAAAACTCGTCCTTCTCACATACTCATGTCCTTCTCATGTACAAAATACAATCATTCTACCCCAACAGTCCCAAAAGTCTTAGCTTGTTCCACCAGCAACTTAAAGTCCAAAGTCTCATGAGACAAAAGGCAAAACTCTTTCCAGCTGTGAACTTGTAAAATTCGAAAACAAATTTATCTACTCCCAAGATACGATAGTGGAACAGACATTGGGGACATATTCCCATTCCAAAAGGGAGGAAGAGGTCAGAAAGAGAAACAGGCCCCAAACAAGTCCAAACCCCAGCAGGGCACACATTAAATCTTAAAGCTCCAAAATAATCTATGCCTCCAAGTCCTGCATCCTGGGCACAATGGGGGATTTGGGCCCCCAAAGCCTTCGGCAGCCCTACCTCCATGGCTCACTGGGCTGCGTTGGTACCTGCAGCTTTTCCAGGCAGGCATTGCATGCTGCCAGTGGCCCCACAGTTCTGGGGTCCTGGTGGCAGCCCAGCTCCCTTGGCTCCAGTAGACAATGCCCTGCTGGGGGTTCTCTGTGGGGGTTCTGACCCCACATTTCTGCTCTGCATTGCTCTAGTACATAGCTTCTGCAGAGGATCCATCCCTGTGGCAGGTCTCTGCCTGGGATCCAGGTTTTCCCATACATCCTCTGAAATCTGGGTAGAGGCTGCCATGCCTCCATTGCTATCAGGTTCTGCTTGCCTGCAAATTTTACACCACGTGGACACCATCAAGATTTCCGGATTGTGCTCTAAAGAGCTGTTGCACAAACCAAACTTGGGGCAACTTGATGTAGGGCTGCTCCTGCAACAGCGGCCGGGATGCAGGGGGCAGCTTCCTGAGAGCAGTGGCACCCAGGGTCTGTCCTCAAGAACAATTTGGTCCTCCTGGGCCTCCGGGCTTGTGATGGGAGGGGCACGCTTCCAGAGTTTTGAAATGCCTTCATGGCCTTTCTCCCATTGTCTTGGCTATTAGCACCACAGCCATGCTAATGTCTTCAGTAATCAGTCCCTCTGCTGCACCACTGGATTTTTCTCCTGAATATGTTCTCTCATTCTCTACCACATGGCCAGGCTCCAAGTTTTCCAAATCTCTCTGCTTTGCTTCCCTTTAAGTATACATTCTGGCTTTCCGTCATGCCTTTGCTGCCATAACTGAGCAAAGGCTGTTACAAGTTGCCACGCAGCTGTCTGAATTCTTTGCTGCTTAGAAATTTCTTCTCCCAAATATTCTGGTTCCAATCTCTTGACTTCCACCTTCCACAAAGTCCTAGGGCATGGACACAATGCGGCCACATTCCTTGACAGTTCATACTAAGGATGATCATTGCCTCAGTTTCCACTAAGTCCCTTCTCATTTACACCAGAGATCTTCTCAGAATGGCCCTTACTAACCACATTTTTTTCAGCATGCTGGTCACAACCATTTAGTCAACCTCGAAGACGTTTCAACTTTCCATTATCTTTTTGTCTTCTTCTGAGTGCTCCAACTCCTCCAAACTTTGCCTGTTACTCAGTTCCAAAGCCACTTCCACATGTTCAGGGATCTGTACAGCAACATCCCAAGCTCAGTACAAATTTTCTGTATTAGTACGTTTTTGTTGCTTGCAACAGAATACTGAAAGTGAGTAGTTTATAAAGAAAAAGAGGTTTATTTGGCTTACGATTCCGGGACAGCTGCATCTGGTGCAAGCCTCGGGCTGCTTCTACTCATGGTGGAAAGCAGCAGGCAGCCAGCTGCAAGGTACAAGGTCACATGGTGAGAGAGGAAGCAAGAGGGAGAGAGGGGAGGTGCCAGGGTCCTTTAAACAACCAGCTCTCAGGGAACTAACAGAGCAAGAAGTCACTCACTACCCACCCTCAGGGCATTGATCTATTCATGAGAGATCCACACCCCATGACCTATATAACTCCAAACATTGCCACACTGGGGATCAGATTTCGATATGAGTTTTGAGGGGACAACACATCCAAACACTATCAGCAGCTGACAGGAGGACAGCTTGGCAAAGTAAGGAGACAGGGGGACAGGGGAACTGGTAAACCCATCTCACTTTCAGTTGGATCCTCAATTGTTGAACTTAGAAGCTCAGGGAAAGGGAAACAGCCACTTTCTTAGAAGTGTAGTATAGCTAAATGTCAACTCATCTTTATCCCTTCAAACTGAACCAAGGAGATCCCAGTCTGCCCACTCCCTCAGATGCCTGGCAGAAGCAAGCACAATTCCTTTCTGGAAATAATATCCTAGATTCCAAATTAGTCAACCAATACTTAAAATGTAATCTTGATGTGCATGCATGCAAACACACACAGAAACTAGGCCCACAAGGAGACAAAAATGAATAAAAACCAGCAGAAACGACAAATAAGACGAGAAAAACAGACCCATAGGGCTGCCAGGTACTGCAAAATCATACTTTCAAGTAAGGAGAAGAATGGCACATGAAAAGATGAAATTATTAGATGAAAACCAAAACACCAACATCAAGGATTTGGATCTCCATACTGACCAGCCACCAAAAAAGAAAAAAAAAAAAAAAAGTAGCTATAATTACTATATTCAAAAAATTAAAACATAATATTGAAAACTCTGGCAGAGAACTATCAAAGAACCACATAGTCCAGAAGGGAAAAAAAATACAATAAACTTAATGAGTAGGATTAATAGCAGGTTTATCTTGTTAAAAATTTAGTGAACAAAGAGATCATCAGATGAAAGCATCCAGAATGAAGCATGGAGATGGTAAGAGAATGAAAAGATCTAACGTGCATTTAAATTGACTCTCAGACGGAAATGGGGAAAAAGGGAGTAGCAGAAATACTTGAAAAGATAATGCCTGCAAATTTTTTATAACTAATGAAAGACATCCCTCCACAGATTCAATGAGACCTAAGAATTCCAAGCTGAGTAAATAAAAAGAAATATATACCTAGAGACATCATAATAAAACTCCTCTGCTGTCTTAACTAATAAAACTTGCGACCCTTTGCTGGGAGAGTCTGTGAAGTCACTCTTGGAGGTCTGACCTGATCCCAGTAGGATTCTTACTGACTGTCTTTTCCCCAGGTTCTCTCTGGTTCAGTTTAGCTTGTTATTGTCATAGAGTGTCCAGTCTCCCCTTAGTCACTTAACTACAAAATCTCTACGATTTTTCAGACTGCTCTCAAGTCTGAACTTCCCCATAGTCTTTTTCAAACAAAATCAGTTCTTCTGGGGAGAGCCCTTTGTTTTTGTGGACTGCCTCCCCTTGGGACAGGCTGACCGAGTCATGTCTCCACCGCTGAAGGTGGACTGACTTCCTCCCTTCATGAGAATGCCAATGTGGCCTTTTTGGCTTACATCTGCTTCTCCAAGCATGGATGCTTGGCCCAATGAGCAAGCTGGGACAGAGTGGTTGGGTCACCCTATTCTCAGTCTACCATGCCTAGGACAGTGCTCTGTTCTATAAGCAGGGCCTGGGTGGAGGAAGGAAGCACCCAACCCCTCACCACACTTGCCAGAAACTTAGTGTCTGTGACACAGATCAGGAGGTGATGAAAAATGCTTGGTCAGATTCCATATCCCTTGACTGAGAGCAGAGGGGAAAGGGAGACCCAACTTTCCGGCCATACACACCCACCTCCTCACCTGAGGGACACAGGAAATAAAGCGAATGAGTTCTGGCTCAAGAACCACAGAGTCTTCCTGTTCTTACTAAGACTGCATAGACTTTTCTTCAATAAATGTTTATTGAATGCTCATAGGGCAACTTCCAGAAACTTTAAATTGTGCTTTTCCTGATTTTCAGCTGTTATTTTTGTTTCACTGGGAACAGGCCTGCAGAGCTTCTCAACTGCCATTATGGAAGTGGAACTCTCCTGATGGGAAATATTTAACTGTGGTCAGAATGTGATATGTGTAAGCACTTTTGTTTGCAATGTATTCCAAGCACCTAAAATGGTCTGGTATATGGAAGGCTTATGTAAACATTTGTGCGAAGAAAAAAGGAAAGAAACAAGGAGGGAGGGGGACAGGTGGAAATGAAGAGACAGACAGAGAGAGAGAGAGAGAGAGAGAGAGGGAGAATATAAACTAATTATTTGAAAAATGCTTTTACGTATGGACAACTCCTTGAAAAATAAATCAGGAGAATCAAATCGTGTTTGAAGTCCAACTGTATGGAACAGATCCTGATTTAATTTTCATATTTTAATTAACTAATAGTGCAGACCTAGTGAGATTTTATTTCATATGTGTGTGTTTGTATTTAAATTTGAGACATAAAGGTATACTAAATCACCCACAAAAAACAACTAGATTAATATATGCTGTTCAAATATAAATGTAAAATAAATATAAGATAATTTTTATAAGTGTAATATCATGTATTAAGCACCATGAATAATATGATTAGAAGGTTGGTCTTTTTATTTGATTGCTATTTCTTGATTTTTGTGCTAACTCGAAAAATCACTGTCAATTACTTTGGTATTATAGTAATCACAGCAGGATGGGGTACCTATGAAGAACACTAGTTTTGGATGAGGAGATTAAAGATACCAGCAAACTCTCTCCCCAAAGACCAAGTATAAAGTGGGAACTCTCTGTCCTTACTGCTCCATTTTGCTGTGAACCCAAAACGGCTCTAAAAAAGAAAGTCTATGAAGAAAAACACAACATCAGGATGGGGTACCCATGGGGAACACTAGTTTTGGGTGATGAGATGAAAGATGTCAACAAATTCTCTTCCCAAAGAGCAAGTATAAAGCTGGACAAAATTGTCAAAAGCAACAAGTTCAGTATTCTGAAACTGACCAAATTCAGTATTCTGGTAATTGACCAAAACAGCCCAATAAACTAAGAAGTGATGACTCATGACAACTACTGAACTACAAGTCAGAACAATTCAAGACTGTGGTATTCCCTCGGGGTCTGCTAACAGTGCCCGCAGGCCCCAGCTCTGTTGGTTTGGTAGTTCAGTCGGGCTGGGGAAAGCCAGGAAGCCAGCAGCTCTGCTGTCACAGCCAGAGGGACTCATATGATTTGGAGAATTTTCAGACAAATTGGTGATTTGCTGCAAACCAACAGGAAGGACCAGCATCTCCACTAGTCTCATCAAAGACGAGTTCCTGCCCAAACCACCCATACGTCCCTGACTAATGCTGGAGCTGAGTTTGTGTGCAGAGAAGACAAAGCAGGAGGAGAGCCCGGTAGAAAGCACAGCCAGGGACACTGGGATTCTGAATGTACTCCCTGTCCACACACAGATCATCAGCAAATAGTGGCAAATTCACTGACTCAAGGTGTCTGTGCACAAATTCACACAGCTGTTGACCGAGTACCATGCATGCAGATAAAGGATTAACTCCTGGGAAGCCATGCCTGACAAGAAAAACAGAACAAAAATTTGAGCAGAGACCCCTGTGGCTATACATTGCTAACAGAATTCACAGATTTACTACAGGCAAGTTACTCAACAAACAAAACAATAACAACGACTCTCAGGAGGTAAAAATCAGAACGCAGAGTTGCTACAATATTTTATCTAACACATCCAGTGTTAAATGAGAATTCACAAAACATAAAAGAAACAAGGAAATATTTATCCATACTCGTGTGGAGCAACAATAAAAAATGATTAGCACAAACTGTCTTTAAGTGTACCCAGGTGTTGTATTTGGCAAATAAAGACGTCAAAGTAGCGAGTGTAAGTACTTAAAGGAAGTAAAGGAAACCATAAGTAATAACCAAAAGAAAATGGAATGACCACGGCTCAACAAACACAGAAACCCTAGAAATTATTTGTTAAAAAAATGGAAATTTTGCCATTGAAAAGTATAATCACAAGTAAAACTCTCACTGAGGGATGTAACAGCAAATCTGAGGTGGCAGAAGAAAGAATCAGTAAACTTGAAGATGCATTAAGAGCAACTGCACGATCTGAAGAACAAAGAGAAACGTGATTGAAGAAAAATAACCTGAGACATCATTGAGCACCACAACATATGTGGAAAATGAGTCTCAGAAAGAAAGATGAGAAAAGGGAAAAACACTTCCAGAAATAACAGCTTAAAACTTACCAAATTTGACTTAAAGCACTATTCTATAAAGTCAATGTTTACCCTTAATAAAATTAAAACAAATATATCCACTCCTAGACACATCATAGTCAAACTGTGGAAAGACAGAGAGAATCTTGAAAGCAGCTAGAGAAAAAAATTCTCTCCTTCTACAAAGGAGCACAATAAGGTTCACCCCTGACTTCTGATCAGAAACAATGGGGAGAAGGTAGTGAGATGGCAGTTTTAAAGCTCAAAGAAAAAAAAATTGTCAACCAAGGATTCCATGTCCAGAACATTGACCCTTTAAAATGAAGGCAAAATAAAAAAATTCCCAAATAAACAAATACTAAAAAACGTGATGCTAGCAGTCCTACCTTACAAGAAATACTAAAGGAAATCCTTGGAACTGAAAGACATGCTTGATTCTTACATTTGAAAATACTGGATTGATTTATCAAACTGTGTGTGTGTGTGTGTGTGTGTGTGTGTGTGTGTCTGTGTCTGTGTCTGTGTGCATGCGTGCATGCCTTTGCGTGTACAAAATGTTCCAAAATTTCTTGTGAAGTTAATTTCAATTGGGTTTAGAAGCAAAAATTCTAGAAATATATAAAAAAATTCTTGGAAGCTTTCATTATTTCAATTTTTTATACTTATTTAGCCTTCTGAATTTTTGTAATATTTTTTAAGTCCCTCTAGCTGAAGATAATAAAGATGAATTGCTAAAAAATTATAAAAATTTTATTCGAATAAGCCAAAAGTATAAAAGAAATTTAAGTTCTATGTCTGAGTTAATGGAAGGCAAGAACATATTATGTGGAAAAATAGAGGTTGCAGGTACAGGAGATCTTGAGAGTAACAATCCCTAGGAAATGAAAATTTCAGGGACAACTACGAATTTGCAAAAACTGTGAAACTGATGGAGCTCAAGCAGAGATCTCGGAAGAAACAAGCAATATCTGGGTTCCAAGAGGAAAGAACAGAAAGTTGATGAGGTTTAGCTGTGACAGGTTGAGCAGGCGGAGTTGGAAGGAGGGATCTAGAAGGCCCAGGAGGATGGATGGACCTGCGGGGGTAGGGGGGAGGGGAGGGGCTGTGGTTCAGCCTCTTCCTCTTTTTACCCCTCCCCCACCCTCAGGAGCCCTTTGTGATGAGGCCACAGCTCTGTGATGCAGGCCTCGGCCCTAAGCTCAGTTGCCTGAGGGCAGCAGTGTGATTCAGAAGATGGAGAATTTTCTCTTCACTCTGAATAGCGTCCGTGCCACATGGCTGAGCCCCAGCTCCACTTCCTGGGAGGTGGATATCACCCTTGCCTTCCTGGGTGGGCTGAGGCACTTCCTCCTGTTACCCCCCTGTACCCAGAAGGATCCATCCTCACCACCACAAAGGAAACTGAGGAACATGAGGAAGGTAAGCAACCCTCTGCCCAGACTCGACAGACAGTGAATCTCCCTTTACTTCTTACTACTATTTCCACTTTTCCAAATCACCCAGAGACTCCTGAGATGGGAAATGTCAGGAAAGATTAGAACACCATCCTTCTAGGGACAGGCGGGGCGGGGCAGGGGTGAGAGTGGGCACTAGGGTTTCTGTCCAAAGCTCTCAGACCAGCTGTGCTGCTGAGCTGGAGGGGCCAGGGCAAGGCCAAATACCAAGACTCAGCAGCTGAGGATGGGATTGCTGAGAGAGCTGAGATCTCCGTGGGAAGATGGGCCCTGAGCGCTGGCTCATCAGTCCCTTCCTACAGCAGGCACCTCAGGCCAAGTCTTATCTCCGTTGGGCTCTTATGGGGGCCTTGCTGGGCCCTTGACAGCCTCCCATCAGAGGCTGGAGGTGACTCCAGCCTTTGGAGGCAGAATCCTACCTGGCAGCTAACATGCAGGTCTAGCCTGTGGGTTTCCAGAGGAACTGAGGACAACCACAGTGGATCTCACATAGAAAGTTCCTCTTTGCATTTTTCACAGAAGGAAAACAGGAAACATTTTCATCCTAGCCTCTCCTCTTTTGTCTCTCAGCATCAGGTGGAGACAAGGAGCAGCAGGAGCAGGAACAGTGGCCCTCTGCAAGGGAAAGCTCTGCCCTTCTGCTGGAGCCCTGGAGGTAACTTGACCTCGCACACTGTCCCTGAGCAACAAGGGACACACCTCTGAGGATGTCGTTACAGAGGCCTGATAGGGAGGGTCCTGGGAAGGAGATCAGAACCTGGGGTACTTCTCAAATTCTGGGCCGGGAAGGAAGCCACGGTGGGCCAGGGAAGGGGTGCTGCCCAGCAGGGCCAGGAGTGGGGGTTAGTGGACCAACAATGCCTGGATCTGGAGGTGGGGCCTCGGGCCCAACTGTGCGCATGCTGCTTAAATTTGCCAAGGCTGATTCCTCTTTGAGATGACCCTGTCCTTCCTATCCCAGAGGGTGGTTGTGAAGACCATGGGGTGCTACTGGACTTGGAAGCACCCTGTAAACGACAAAGAGATGCCAATCCATGCCCCTTACTATCACTGCCCAAGATCTCATAGCCTTGGATACTGATGCTGGGGCTCCACGGTCCAATTTCCTAAGGTGTGCCCTAAAGAACATTCCACTAAATCTCCTGTGAGATCCCCAGACCCCTCCCTCCACCATAACCCAGTCTCCTGATTTCAGCCTGTAGAGATGGCCTGGGAGAACCGAATGAGGATCGGGGCCTGATCTCACGTCAGCAAAGGTGAGGAACGTTCCCCTTTTCTCTCATGTCCTCCTTCCTACCAGGGCTTATGATGTGACCCCAGGGCCTCATACTAACTTGGGATGGGAGTCCAGGGAAGAGGATGGGATGTGACTAAAGTCCTGGGGCAGGGGTGGCAGGAGCTTTGTGAAGCCAGTGCATGGGCACTGGAGGGGACCTGGGTGCAGGTGCCACTCCTGGCCCCTCTGCTCCTGGCTACAACACCTGCCTCTTGTCTCCTGCAGCCACCTAGCGGAGATCCCTGACCCTCCAGCTAAGGTGTGCAAACCAGCACCTGCCAGAGCCCACCAGCCGTGCAGGGAGAATGTGGAAGATTCTGCTCCCGTCACCTTGTCCCCACTTGCTGCCCCTGCTCCTTTGGCCGAGACTCCTCTGGCCTCCACCAGAGGAGAGAGTCCTGTGGCCTCCACCCTGTCACCAGGCCCGACAACCTCACTGGTTACTTTTGGGTTACACTCACCCCTGAGTGCCTCTCAGGCACCAGAGCCTTTGCTTCCCCTCAACAAGTTCTCAACCTGGCCACTCGTGCTTGCCTCTCCCCCATCACAACCCCCAGACCCTGTGGCCTCCCATCTGCCTCCACCAGTCTATTGCCTGGCTATTTCTCAGGGTCACTGGATGGCACTCCTGCTGGGCTCCATCCCACAGAGCTTGTGTCAAAATAACAGCAGCTGGTTGACTTTTTCCGGCCCAGTGATCTTGAGCCTTGGTTACCTGAGCTGTCCCATCTCAGCTCGCTCCTGGTGGGAGCTGACTGCCAAGGACTTGTGTTTCCTCACCTTGTCACATGGCCAATCCCAGCAAGAATATTTTTCACTCAGGCTACCAGAGGCCTCATTCTGGGGAGACCCCACACACAGGCAGACAGAGCCTGGTGGCCCCACTTTGATCAACTCCAACATCGATAAGCTACTGGTCATAATAATCACCAAGAGAAAAGAACTGCATTCATGGAAAGAGAAAGAAAAGAAGAAATCAGACCGTTCCTGGGATTCTCTGGGGAATACATTCAAATCACTGGGTGATGAGCAGGATGACAGAACTCCACAACTCTTCGGGAGCATGAAGGACAAACCAGAGCAGCTGCCCAGTCCTCAGCAGCTATCTGGTCCCAAGGAGTTGCAGGGCCATTTACAGTACAAAAGCAGCCAGCTCGTCTGGGGCCTCTTCTTTCTGCACAGTGACTCCCTGGCGGCTACAGTCAGGGTCTCTGGTTCTCCACTGGAGTTTCCCTCTCTTTTATTCAATGAACTGTTTCATTCCTTTCTCATACAAATTCAGAGTCAACCATCTCCACAAACTTTCCAGCCACAGCTTTGGTCCCTCCCTGTGGCCCAACCCCAACCTCTAGCTCGAGCCTTGCCACTGTCCCAGCCCTCACCTCTGGCTGACACCCACAGCCAGCCCCACACCTCATCCTATCTCTCCATCCCACCGTGCTACTCACCACAGATTGTGGCCCAGGGAGCTCCTTGCCCTACAAACCAGCAGAAGGCCCAGCTTCTTATCCCAACTTCCATCCAATGCCTGGAATGTCACCTTTTGGGGAAGGAACAAGAAAGTCAGAGGGATTTACCCTGTGTGGTCAAGAAGCCTCGGGAAGCATGTAGCCAACTCACCCCCAACAGTGAGGCCTTCCAGGACCATGAGTCAGTCTACCTCCTCCCAGGGGACTTCTTCATCCCTGAGCTCCAGGAGCAACTGGAGGAACACCTTCAACAGAGCTTCACACAGCACTGCTGTGGACTGTCCCCCAGGCCCCACGTGTCTCCAGACCTGATACAGCGTCAGGACCTTCAGCAGACGTTCACGCCGCACTGCTGTGGACTGTTCCCCAGACCCCACTTGTCTCCAGACCGGATACAGCCTCAGGACCTTCAACACAGGTTTACACAGCAGTGCTGCAGACTGTCCGCCAGGCCCCACATATCTCCAGACCTGATACAGCCTCGGGATGAATTCCCAGGGATTTCTCAGGTAAAGGACAGGCACGGGTCCTCTGTGTTTATAGGTGGGAGCAGCCAGAACATGCAGAAAATGGAATTCAAGGGCCCAGCCAAATTCCAGCTTGGGAAGATCCCAAGCAACAATCCAAAACACAGTCTATGGAGGGTCCTAGAAGATCTACCCAGGGCTTTGGAAAGCAACTCACGGAAGGTTCCAGGGGCCAACACTGAGAAAAAGTCAGAAAGGGACTGGATGAGGCTATTGGGAAGTGACTCAGGAAAGGATTCACCAAGAAGCCCAGAAATGAAGCATCTAGAAGATATCGTAGAAGTCCATTTGCACAGAAAACTGGGAGAGATCAACGAGGGCATGTTCCCTGAGGGTGTTCATCATCCCAGTCTCACTAATGGCCATCTCTCGTCTCTGGAAAACTCAAACATTCACATGGAAAGTGGAAATCTAGCGCCCTCCGAGGGCGAGGAGTCTCACGTGAACACCTCCCAGCAGCTCTCCTTCCTTGATGTGCACACTCGACAGGTGCTGGAAGCTCATATTAAAAGGTTTCAGGAAAGCCATGAGAGCAGACAGACCCTCAAGGTTCACAAGCCCCTACAACTTCTTAAGGTACAAAAAGCTCAACCTTTCTCCCTTCCACAGCCTGCCTTTCTCTCATCAGGTACCAGTGAATCTGGTGCCAAATCCATACCTGAGGCTGCCAATGTCCCGGGAGAACCTCCTCACAAAGATCCAGGAGACAAGGTGGCAGCAAAAACGTCAGTTTCCACCCAGCGTAGTCCTCACCCTGGTCCCTTGCCTGTGTGTAAAGAAGCCCAGAGGTCTGCATACAAGACAGAGACCCCATCTGGTAACAACATCTTGTCTACTCAGGCCTCTCTGTCTAGCTTCCAGAGCATGTCCAGCAGCGATACATCAGATTCCCAGGGGGCATGTGACTTCTTATCAAGGGGACAGAGCAGCCAGGGGCAGGAGGAGCCCAGGAGCCCAAAATTTCAGAACCTATGGAAAAGCCTGAGCAAGATGTTTGGCCGTATTGGCAAGAGAGAGGGCCGCAGGAGTCCCACGCAAGGAAGGCATGAACAAACGCTCACAGAACTAAGCCCTGCTTCCCAGGACACGGAGTCAGTAGAGTCCTTAAGTAGCCAGTCCTCCCTGCTCCTGCCAGAGAAGGGACAGGCATCCCCAGAAAGCCACTTCAAGAAAAGGATGAGGCGCTTTCTGCATTGGACTTTCCCCAATAAAAAAAGCAAAGGGCACATAGATCCCCTGCAAAAAGTCAAGCCCACACCAGCCGCCACCTGGAGCCAGGGACCAGTCCCAAGTGGACTGTCTGTGGACAACGGCAAGGCTGAAGCCCAGGCACTCATGACCACTGTTGGACAGATTCTAGAGAAGAAAATGGGGCTTCACCATGAACTTTCTGCCTCGACAGCCCCAGTGGGAGGGTGTTCCAGCCACCACAGGGGTCCTTCCGACACCAGAGCAAAGAGCAGTGATGAGAGGTATGGCCTACAGTCACCATGCCACCCCAGTGAGTCACAGCCATCCAGTCAAGCACAGAGATGGGGACAGCACTTGGGCCTCACTTCCCAGGGAGCGTGTGTCACCAGCCAGTCCCTGCCAGCATAGGCCACTGCTGGTGAGAGCCTTGGGCCGCTCCATTCACTGGCCTAGACACTGTCGTCTTCAGAGGTGTCTCGTCTGGTCAACCAGATCATGCTTCTCACCTGTTTCCTGGTGAGAAAGGTTTTTCCCCAGAAAACCTTCAGCCCACACAGAAAAAATCTGTTTCCCCCCAAGTCACCAGTCCCTCTGTGTGTTGAGGACTTCTTCCTCCCAAGATATGCACTGTTTCCTAATATATGTTTTTCCTCCTCAGAGGTACTGGCTCTGTCTGTGCCCTGTGGGGCTAAGGGAATGGGTCAGCTCTTTCTGAGTGCAGCCTCTAGAAGGGACTGGACCTGCGGGAGGCTGACTGTGGCCTTGCACACCCACCCTCACCTTGGAGTCCCTCCCTTTACCTTGTTTTCATGGCGTGACCATTACTTGTCAGGATGACCAAACCCTGTGAAGACCATCTCCCCTGCTTTCCCTTGACCTTGAACTTGCTGTGCTGTAGGGGATGGGTCCACAGAGGATGATTCTCCTTGGCCTGGAATGTCAGAGCTGAATAGCCTCACCCATCACAACGTAAGCTCACAAAGTTTGGTGGGGGGCAGTGCGGGCCCCAAATCCAGAGGGAGAACCGTGACCTTGGAACTCTGGGGGGGGGGACACACTTGCCTGCCCTGGGTCCCTCTCTCCTGTGACTGGGGACAGAGATGGGCCCTGCCGACCACGCTCAGCGCACCTGGGTGACACGACATGGCACATCACCCTTCCTGTCCAGAGCAGCAGGACTGGACTCCAGTAGCACCTGACTGCCCCTGCCTGGTCCACCTGCCACATCCCCTTGGAATGACCGTGTGTGCAGTAACATTCCGTAGTGGCACACAAAGGACCGAGGGTGGGATGTGGGAGAACAGTGCAGCTCATAGCCAAGGAAAGAGCTGCATGGCCTGGGGACACCATCCTGGCACATGTCCCACCCCGTCCATAGGCCTGGAGGGGACACGTCAAGGCCAGGCTCACCCTGCACACGCCAGTGTCTCTGCTCTAGCTCCAGGGTCACAGGCCTGGGAAGGCCACCTTCGTCTCAGAGGGCCAGGCCAGGGATGATCATTTCCAATGGTCCATCTGAGGACCTCACCCTGTCCTCTGAAGCATCTTGAAAGGAGGCGCTGACCACAGGGGACAGCCTGCACTGGTCATTCACATCACTCACGGTCTGGTCACCTTCATATGTGCGCAGGGCCCAGAACTGTGCCCATGGGACAGGCGGGAACTTACAGGGTGCAGCAGCTGGCCTGGGGTCATACTGCAAGTACCCCTGGCTGCCAGACCTATAGACAGCGCTGTGCCCATGAGGGGCAGGGGTGACCTGTCCACTGAGGGCAGACCAGGGCCAGGCCACGAGTGCCACTCTCAGCTGTCCCTCGGCAACAGTGCTGTTGCCTCTCTGGCAGCCCAGGGTAGGGTGAGGTGGCACCACCTCCCGGGGTTATGGCTTGAGCCCTGTGGGCACCACTCCGTGGGGGATGGTCCCACTCCAGGAGGGGCTGCAGCAGAGGACAAGGGATGGCACTGTGCCTACGCCCATTAGTACACCACCGGGGACGTGATGGCGCCAGGTGGAAGGGAGTAGATGCTACAGGCTTGCCTGAGGCAGGGTCCACTCATGCCATGACGCAGGCGGCCTCCGAGGCAGACCCACGATGATAGAGCCAATTGTGGGTCTGGGTCTGCAGCCAAAAAGGCACCAGTAGAGACCTGTGATAAAGACCTTCCAGAGACTTCTAATATTGACCCGAGAGAGACCTCCAACAGAGATCCTCCAGAGACCTCCGACAGAAACCCTCAGAGACCTCTAACAGACACCCGACTGAGAGACCTCTGCAGAGACCTCTGACAGCTACAACTGAGGGACAACTGAGACCCAACTTAGAGACCTCCACAGAGACCTTCACAGAGAATTTACACAGAGTCCTCCCAGAGACCTCACATCCATTCTAAGGAGCTTAAGCAGCTACCCAGGGACACGTTCTTCCCAGTGGATCTGAAAGCACTTAGGAAACTGGCCACAAAAAAGGGAGACCATCAGCTATGCTTCCCTGAGAAACACTCATGTATCTTTATTTCATGTGTAAATCTGTAAAAATCCTTTTCTTCACAGATTTTCATTAGCTTGAGTGTCTCTGACCCACAATTTAGAGAACCACAAACTTTGAAAATGAGCAAATCTCTGCACTATCTGAGGGAAAATATCTTATTTGTTCAATTGTTAGTTATCATCTAGTCAAATGGCATCAGGGACCACACATTCTCAGTGCACAAGTCCCTGCACTTTAAATGACTGACTTTACTTTGGAAAAAGGAAAACTGGAGTCCTCGGCAAAGGGACTCCAGGAACAGAATGGCCCAGCAGAGATGCCTCTCACTCACACTCACTCCTGGGGGCTGTACAACTCGCACATTATTTTGCACATAACAGCTGGTGTCAGGTGTGTGAGGTTTGCTTTATATTAAATGAAACAAGCTACGTTATCAAACACACGAAGCTTTTTCACACAGGAGACATTTTTCTGGCAATGTCCGTATTACATTCTCTGGCAAATTGATACTTATTGCTTGATGATATCAAATAATTAAATGATAGTGTTTATTTTGCTCCTTAAAATTTGGTAATACACTCAAATGGTACTACACTTGTTTCCAGAATATGACCAAATCCTAAGGTTTGGCTAACATAGCTTAAAACTGCTGGATTATTCGGAAGGGTTATTTTTTAAAATAATTTCAAGAAATACATGTTTTCCAAGACTCTGGAAGTCAGGTTGTGTTTTATATTCACTACAGTCGAACAAAAAGGACACACTGATTAAAATAATTTTGGAATTTTAGAAAATATACCAGTTAATCAGTGGTAGACACATACCTTCCTTCTATTACTTTAGAACTGGAATTTAAACACCTGTTTAATGAAAGAAAATGTACATTTAATCTGCATTTTTATTATAATTAATAATCAAAGGTCTCGCTATACAACTAACACTTGAAATTATGTACCTAGTTGAGACTATATATTTCTCACTCTTGATGAGAGTCCTGTTGCCCTTGACTTCGTAAAAGCAAAATAAAAAACAGATACCAAATACATGTCTCCGGTTAATTCTCTTTGATTACCCACAGCTATGACAGCATCACGGTTCCTTCCCTGAGATGGAAACAAACTGAAGCGAAGGACCTGTGGGTGTACATTTATTTATTTAATTAGTAATTTGTTTATTTTTTGGTGGCTGGCCAGTACAGAGATCCAAATCCCTGACCCTGGTGTTTTTGACACCGTGCTTTAACCAACTGAGCTAAAAGTGGTCAGCCCCTTTATTCTTTTAAATTAAGAATAAAGCATACTCAGGCAATAATACATGCTTTAAAATTATAGCTATTCATTTTCTGAAGTTTTCTTTTCTCTCTGTGTGAAATTTTCTTATTATGTTACTGAATTACAGAACTATGACAAGTGGCCAGGAACGCCCTCTAATGTCGAATCAGTAAATACTACATAGTAAAATACTAACCAGAATAACTCAGCACCTTCCTATGGACCTCCACACCCACAACCTCCCACAATCATGAAAAAGGTACTTTCCTTTTGGAAGTAACAGCCCATATTCCTAAACCACGTCTTCAATAAGAGGAAGCTAAATTCTACAAAAAGGTACAAAATAATGTAACTCCGACAAACAGATGAGGATTTGGGAAAAGCTAGTGCCTTTCACAGAAAAACATGATGGCCTCATCTCATCCTGTTAAAAAACACGTGAGTGACACAGCTCTTCCATCTAAGCTTTGTTACTTTTTTATTTTGCTTTAACTGGCCCTCTGGATTAGACGCATTAATATCCTGGGGTTTTGTTTTTTCATTTACTTTCAAGAACTGTGGGACAGAATGTTTTTATAGAAGTAATAATATAAGGGAAATGTGGTTTGTAAGGTTCTGTAGTCACTCTTATCCCCCTTGGAATGGAGAATGAACCCAAACACAATTACCAGCAGAAATATTTTCTGGAAAAAAAAAAACAAAAAAAACCCAGATTATGTTCTCTTAAACTTTTCTCAGTATAAGAAGCTGAGATACCCCTGCCCCTCAAATAACTACATATTTTATAGGCTACAAAAGCTGGAAGGGCTCCCACTAGGCCGTCTGATGAAACAATTTGCAGAAGGTACATCAGGAAGGACACACAGGTCTAGGTCTGTTCACCATGGCCAGGACACCGTCAGAAAGATCTGTGCATAATTTAAGTATGAACCAAGGCAGCACTGCATGCTGTTACCTCCTTCTTTTGCTCACGCACGACCCTGCCCTTCACCACTTCCTCACCTCCTAAACACCAATCCCTGGCTGTGGACTCACCAGCGACTTCAGATAAAGATGGTGAGGAAAGGAGCAGGAGAAGTGGAAATAGAAAAGGAGAGAGAGGAGGAGGAAGATGGAGGAGGAACAGCCATTATCAAACACTGAACATGCTTTAAGTCTTTTCTCCAGCCTACTCACCTAATTAACAAATGGGGACCCTGAGTCACAGAGACATTCTCCAAACCACAGAGATACTCAGTTTCCACATCTGCTGGCTCAGGCCAAAATTACAACCTATAAGAAACTGTCCTTTCAATAGACCAGCCAGGTGAGATACCTGGAGGAAATTTTGTCTCCAACCCCAGGTCATGGTACACATTACTACTTCAGCCAAAACAAAAAAAAGTCACTTTACTATTTAGATAACATATTTCAGAGTATGGGGATTCTTCTTGATAGCAGTCTGTTATTTTTAACCATTGTATGGTTTAAAAAGAAAACAAGCAAAGGAAATCTGCCTTTCTTACTTCCCACGAACAACTCTGCAGTGCAGTGGGCTCCACTTCTCTCTTTGGGAACGACTCCCATCGTGAAACGTGCACCTTTCTTTGAATCCTTCATCCACCTGCTATTCAACGCAGTCATCACTGATATTGAGGAGTGGAGGCAAAAGTACCCAAAATCCAAGTCCTATAGAGGCCGCCCCTACTTTGCTCCCAACACCCCACCCAACATCTGCACCTGATAAGCATGGAAGCTCATTGATCGTGGGGCCCTGTGTTGGGGGCTCAGCAGCAGAAGGGAAAAAGACAGTACACTGGGCTACAGAAAATAAATATTAGAACTTCCATTTACATTCTTTTCCATCTCATTTTTAAAAATATGTATATACACACATATATGAGTATAAGCTTTGTCATACATGTAAGTCATACAACCACAGTGTATGAATTTACAAAGAAATAAATATACATATATTGTAGCCACATGCTCAGAAAACTTTTTACTGACTAAGAGAATGCCAAGAATTTTGGAGAAACACTGACATAAGCCAGACCTCCCAGTCTTTTCAAGGGAACAGACCTAGAATCCAACACAACCATGGGCACTGGGTTCTATCAAGCAAACTACGTTTGGCCTGTCCAGAGAGTGAAAGACATGAGTGCACTAGAAGAGCCATTAATAGACTCTTGAACAACAGTTTCTGATCAGTGCCACCTTGCAGGAGAAGGGCAGGAAACGGAGGTAAGTGGACCATTCTCCCTGCACTCGCCTGCAGAAACCACATAGCTGTGGTCCACAAGGGACCCCAAGTCAGTGGGGAAGGGCTGGGTCGGTGGAGTAGAATGAAAGGTCAGAATCAAGCAGAACCCAGTGCAAAAAGCTCAGGGCCTTCCGGGGTGTGCAGAGCTAGAGGGGACAGTGGGCAGGGAGTAGGGGGCAGGGAGCTGGTGGCACAGGGCACAGAGCAGTGGAACCTCAGGCAGCATCTATCAGAAACTGGTGACCAGCAGCACATACCACACCCAGGAGAAAGTGAGAGAGGCTTGCAGTTAAGAATGGTTTACGTGTACATTACATTGTTGCAAGTATCCTATTGCTTTTGAAAGACAGGCTGAAGTGTGAAAGCAATAGTCTTATTTACTAATTTTTTTAAAAAGTAGCACTTTAGTTTCATATTTCGAAAATCCATTAGAATACATTTGATCATGGGAGCAGTTCTGCACAGAGAAAATAAAACTGGACTCTCAGGAATGAGGCCAACTATATGTAGTGGCTATAGTGGCTTAGGCAGGGATGTTAAAAATATCAGACAAAATTAAACATCAGATCGATATTCCTAGGGTTTGTATCCACTGATCATATTCACAAACTGGCAAAAACTGAGAAACAGTCCTAGCTACCAGGCCAAGCAATCACGTGAGCAAGCTTGAGCATGGGCACATTCTTCCATGGCATTACTTCAGTGGTCACGAGATAAGATTAATTAATTAATAATCAAGTTTTAAGGAAGGCTGCCTCTGTACCTACACTTGCCACTGAAAGATGATGTCTGAAGAACAAGTGGAGAAAGAGAAGTAGTTCAGTTTTGACGCTAAAACCAATCTCTTGGACACGTCACTAGACATAGAAAATGAACTGAAATAAAAGTCTACACCAGTCTATCCACTGTACACTGTCTACATACCCAGCAATCTTCCGCAGTAGGTACGTCATCATTTCACACATTCTTGTGATCACTAACACTGTGGGATAGTCAGATATACTTGTCAAGGGGAAGCCAGATGTCACTAAAAGACTGAGTGAATGAGTGGAAATCTTGCAACCTGCTCTCAGAGACATGGCCATCAAATGAGATATTTCACAGCTCTAACATACACATGCTCTACAGTTCCTGAAGGCATACACAACCTACAACGCTTCTGTTTCCAAACACAGACTCTGAAACTCCCACGTCTTCCAGAATACAAAACACATAAGCCCCATAAACTCAAATATACACATAGCCACAAACAATAAGTCCACCTCATGAACACTGAGGACACCCATGCAAGCAACACAAACAAATTTTGCAAGTATTGCATTCCAGAATGGACACAGAGGACCCCTAAAAGTCTTGATATATTCACAAACCCCTTGTACACACAGACTGCCCATGAATACACATCCTGCATGCTCAGATACAAACACACAAAAAACAAGGACACCAACAATCCTTCTACTCGAACAGACACACACACACAACTCTTCCACACCTATGGACAAACACATGTGCAAATATGCTCAGTCCCTGAATACATACACCCCCCCAAACACTATACAATATCTCACATCTCCAGAACACAATCTCCCCACCTCATCTTCCAAATATTCCAAAACACATGTAACAAACACCCTGGTATTCTCCAAGGAAATACACTTTACATACTCCTCATGAGGCCGAGGTGGTACCCCATTCGGATGAAGTCCCCCAAAGTTTAATGAAAGTGAGCCGTGGCCTTGGTTCCTCAAGCTAATGCTGATTTAGGCTCTGGGAACAGGACTCTCCAGTTAGGGAGTTAAGATTTACAGCCAGCAACTGAGGAAGGGAGTGAAAGGAGGCAGCTGGGCAGTGTGGGATGTTACCTAATTGACAAGAAGGACCATAAAACAGTCACTAAGTTCCAGGGATACGGGACATTGTCTCAACATATATCTGCAAGATGTCTTTATAAGACAAAAAAAACCCCAGAGCTTTCCGATCCTTTGGAATGTGCTGAGTGGACATAAACTGTCAGAAGAAAGAGATTGATAAGAGCTGGAAGAATGACAGCAAAGAACCAAATGTTCCTTCTTTATCCTCGAGATTCATCCAATCAGAACCGTCCACCAGTTAACTGTACAGCCCCTTCCCCAACTGCGACCGTTTTCTTACAAAACCCCTTGCGGGCCAGCCCTCGAGGAGTACAGGGTTTTTCTGAGCTTTAGCCACCTGATCTCCATTACTTGGCCTGATAATTAAAACTTTCATTATTTCCACTGCACTTTGGACAAATGGACCAAACTATGGCTCTATTAAACTCGTAATCCCATACACCATACATAGATATACATTTTTGGCAGCTGACCAGGTACAGGGATCCAAACACTTGACCTTTGCATTACAAACTGCACTCTAACCAACTGAGCTAACTGCTCAGCCAAGCCATACACTACGAATAAACACATAATTCATCCACCTCCTGATGTATATACACACAAACCAGCATACACACCCAAGACACACAGAAATGTCTCCAGTATACCATTTACAAATACACATAAAACCATGCTGAAATCCCAAATTATCTCAGTCCAGTATGAACGAGCTGCTACATCCCCAGATACTAACAAATAACCATATCACACAGCTCTAATACAGATAAATAGTTTTCCCACTCCCCTGTATAAACAGAGAACCCCAACTCTCTAACAGATACACATAAGTTCAATCCCCCAAATATATAACCCTACTGAAAACTATAAACACACACTGCCCCAAAATATTCATCCAAACTGCCATGCTCCTTGAATACACACCCAAACTTGATACACATGTGGATCTCTACATGCCCCCCAATATACCCACAATTACCTAGCACACTACAAATATGCAAACATGCCACTGTTTATCCCAAGATACATATATAGCCACACTACCTGCAAATACATAATCACAGATTCCAAATACTCTGACATTATTTACAGTATAACTCTACCGTCTTCCAGAACACAGAGTCATACAATTCCCACCCCACAACTGCACATATTCATCCTACCACTTCCCCAAAATAATCATAGGTCTGCCCTCACCCGCTGAAATACTCATACACATTTCCTGAATATTACAAAAAAAAAACCCCACATAACTAAGCAGCATACCCTGAATACACAAATGGTCTTCCTACGTTCCCCAATTCTATAAACCAATTGCACATCCAAAGAAATATACACAAGCACTTTCCCTAACATTGCCATATGCATGGGCAGATAACCCTTCTACACCCACCATCAGACATTCACAAATCCCTAACATTCAGGAAAAAACACAAGGGTAAAATATTCCTCCAAAACCCCAATAACAAACACCTAAACTCTTTGAGTATAGATGCATTACATCTCACACCCTCCACATATATTCAACACTATACACTCTAGCAAAAAGTCACGACCTTCCCTTAATCCGAAATACCCACACAGACACAACCAACCCACACGTGAATATGCATATCAGAAATTTTCACCAACCAATGAAATACATAGTAACTCCCGAATTTGATCCCCAAATAAAGACATACAACAAACCATTCACACATCCTGTACTAGTCTGTTTTTGTTGCTTATGACAGAATATCTGAAACTGGCTCATTTAAGGAAACAAAATTTATTTCTTACACCTTTGCAACCTTGGAAATCCACAGTCCAGAGGGTGCATGTAGTGAGGGCCTTCTTCAGGGTGCGAAAACTCTCTAGGGACCCACAGTGACCAGGGTATAACAAGGTGAGAAGGGCAAGAGCAAGACAGCTAACCTCCTCACTTGCTCTCCTTATGAAGCCATCAGAACCACGCCCTAGAAAACCCATTAAATCATTAACCCATTACTTCATGAATGGATCGATCCAGTCAGAGGACACAGTCCTTGCCATCCAATCACCTTTTAAAGGCCCCCACCTTCTACCACATACTTCGGGTTAAGTTCTAACATGAGCTTGGGGGGATATTCAAACCATGGCAACCCCTGAATTGCTACAGTCCCCAAGAGGCCCACACACAAGTATATCACCACATTTTCAGATATTCAAAACCACCCTAAGACTCTCACACCCCCAAAATCAAAAACAAAACTTTCTCACATCCTCAAATACACACACTGACCCCCAAACAACCCATGAATATACACACATACGTTTGTGTGATAAATTTTACTAATATAATGCATATGTACCATACAATTTACAAACAATAATAAAATACACACTCCTCTTCACTGTGAATTCCATATAGGTAAATGATTCTCATATAATGCTTTCACTGATTTCCATTAAACTCTTGTATCCACAGGCAATCAATGCTTGCAAGTCAATCATGACTTGACAACATACAACTATGAAAAAAAGCTACCTATTCAAGTGTGCAAAGTTGCTCACATCACTGAAAAATGAGTGTAGTTACAACATAAATGCTGTCTGTTAACTTTACAGTAACAAATTTCGTAAGAGAAGCAATGACATGTACATAACAACCTCACTCATTTTTCAGTGACTTGAGCTATTCTTCACTGAATTGGATAAAAGTTTTTTTCCTTTTTTTGGGTGAGGGAGGAGGTACGGGATGGGGGAGCGGACAGCCTGCACAGGAGATAATCATTTTCAAATACTGAACACGTTTTCCTCCAGCTTTCGCACTATCTGGAAAGTAAGAGATACAGAGGCGACACACATTTATGTTCCCCGCATTATCTCATTTCCCACTCACTTGCACTCCAGGCACCAAGAGAACAATGCAAGGATCCCTGATGTGCTGCCTTTGCCCATGTGCATGTGTGGGGCTCACTTGGAAGGTCCTGGGAGGTCTGCAGAGGAGGAAGGAGGTGATGGATTGGGGGCACCCCCGGAGTTTCTCCAAGCAGGTGATGATGCCTTCTCATGGGACCTTCCTGGCCATCTCTCCTGAGCATGAGTGCATCTGAAACGCCCACTCGTGATTTTCAAAACGGCAAACCTGCCATCATTGCTTAGATACACCACCTTCAGTGAAAGACTTTTTGGAGCAATCGACCCTAAAGCAAGGTGTTCTCAAAAGTGGAACAAGTGCTCACTTACTCTTGGGACCGCACACCTTTAATCTTGTTCACGCCTCTCAAAAGATAGTGTGTCCTTTCCTTTTTACTAGTCAGCCTGAATTTTCCACTACAGAACAGTCCGGGCAAAGAATTTTAGAACTGGGAAACACTCCAAGAAAGACTTTCTACTGGCTCCTGTCCTGGAGTTTCTCCTACTGCAAAGGACTTTTAGTTACCCCTTCCCACTGACAGTCTTCAAAAATTACATTTGGGTTAACTAGATTATATCTGCTTCTGAGATCTAGGATTTTGATGTAGTGCAAAAATGATTACAGAATTGAGAAGATACTTTTTCCACTGTAACATTTCTATATCAGTGGCCCTGAGAGAAACTCATTCAAGTCCTATATCAAAACCATGAGTGGGAACCTTGGTAAACAATGGGTTGACTGACTTGACAAGGAAAAGAAGGCACAAAGAAGCCTGCCTTTCTGCAGGGCCTGAGGGCAATCATTTCTCACCATCCCTCACCAACAAAGTTATGACTGAAAACCATTTAAGATTGTACCATGATAAAACCTCTAGTCCTGAAAAACTCCAAGTTGTCTTTTTTTTCCCCATCCGCACCTCTACTGCTTTTTCTTTTTGTTTTTCATCTTTTTTGTTTTAAGTTCAATTGCTCTCACATTGTTTTCTTACCTAAGAGCTGCAGAGGGTAGCTGCCAGACAGGAGAAGCAGAATAGGTGCATGCAGGAAGGCAGTTCTGTGCTGCCAAGGACTACGGTCCTGGGAAATATCTAGATGGGCAGTCACTATGTACAGGTCATTACCTTCTCAGTGGACAAATACTGTGGAGCTATTTGTTAGAAATGTTCATTGCACCATTCGGGTTTAAAATTTAGAGAAAAAGCCTGCTTATTTCTTGTTTCTATAATTGTTTGTTTTGTGGTAGAGCCACAATTCACACTCGGGTCTCCTTATTGCAAGTTCTTCTAGGGATTAGTAAATAATACTAGCTTAATGTTACGCTTTTTTAGTAGAGTTGCCAGAAAAAATGTAGGACCTTAGTGAAATGTAAATGACAGGTACACAAAGCAGAGATTTTTAAATCAACTTGTGTACCAAATACTGCATGGAGCACAACTGTAGTATAAACTAATTTGTTGTTCATCTGAAATTCAAATTCAACTGGGCATCCTTATTTGTATTTGATAAATCATGCTATTCTGTTCTTTTGGGTGTTTTTATTTCAAAGGGATGGTAGAAGTTCTCTTCTCATTGTAGGATTCTACGATGCAGAAATAAAGAGTCGAACCCCGTTCCCAGTACAAACACAATCATTGTAAATAAAAGCAAAAGTATTGGAATATATACTAATTTTTAACCAGGAAAAAACTAAAACCATTTTTAAAAAAGAAAATTAGCTTATATATGCTTTTAGTTGCATACTACCTCTCTGGAAAGATTTTTAAAAAACAGGTAACACTGGTTTTCTCTAGAAAAGAAAATTGGGTGGCCAGGAGAAACAGATGGAAGGAAGACACACCACTACACTTTCCATTCACATTTTGACTTTGAAACACACAGGATTACTTGTTTAAAAATTAAATTAAAACTATTGAAAAGGTAAAAAATTAAACACAACCACAACATAATACTCAAACAAAATGATGGTATTTCTGGTCTTGGACACGCAGGCTGCATAGCTGTCTGTCACGGATTTTCATGGCTTTCCAGCAAACGGGATTGTAAAAGCAAGGCCGGTACACTGGAGTCTGCAGAGATCCCAGCAATGGCCATCCATACGAGAACTGCTTCCTACAGAATGATGTGCATACAGCAACCCAGCCCGCTGGATGAGCTCAGACAATCCAATCCTATTTCCAGACACTCATTCCCCTTACCTCCCTAACAATCCCTGTATGTGTCAGATTGTGTGTTCTGAGCTACCTTCAGAAAGTGCAGCCACTCTACAGCAGAGTGGGCTGAGGGGCACAAAAGTAGGTTTATTGATAAACAAATGAAGTATACCGAACATCAGATAAAAGCTCTCAGCTGAGAAACAATTAGAAAATTGCCTCAGAGGCAGACACCCATTGTGCTGCCCCTGCATAATCTGAGTGATCTTCAGAATGCTGCCCAGCTGCCAGAGCCCTGCACGGCATGTCTCCCCACCCCCACCAGCCCAACTGCCCCCGCCCCTCCCCCACTGCAGAATTCTGGAGAGCTACATTCTAAGCCTGTTGACATTTAAAACTGGACCCTGAGCATCTGCTGTTGACAGTTTGCTCTCTGGGTCCTGCGCTTGACTTTTCTCTCTGTAGAGACTGCCATGCTGCTGTGGTCAGTCCCCAAGCCTATGAGGAGGGCTTCAAAGGGAGGTAAGTCTGTAGGGTCTTGGGCATGTTATCAAACTCCTGTCACCCCTCAAATCCATGGGAATTCAAATGTGACACTTGCCCTGGGACAGCTGGTTGGGTGGAAGTAGAGGAAGAAAGAGCTCTGAACGTCCTCAAGGACATCTCACCTGGGAGGCTGGGAAAGCCACTGGCATCCTGAGGCTGCAGGGGGAAGGAGGCTTCTCAGAGATGGATCCAGATGCCTCAGGAGAAACCGACTGGGTGATGAGAAAGGACATGGCAACTGTTGATTCTTTCTAGAAGGGAAACAGGTGACTTGTGTTTGTAAGTCAACACAGGTCAATGTGTGCTTGCAGGCAGTGGTGGATTATGTCGTGGTTGTAGCACAGGGGGGCTTAAGAAGAAAGCCTGAGTCCTGTGTCCTTCCTTCAGACACCTGGAGCTTGTGCTACGATACTGTTCTGAGGGATACAAACTGGAGTATTCTGGATCTTAGAGGAGTAGTCGGAAGAAACGGTCTCAGCCAGAAAACTGTTCAATGGAACAGTTATCTCTGACCAAGACTACGGTGAAATACCCACTCCATCAGTGAGGCTGGAGGTTGCTCTAACTGCACCAGTCCAGTCTCGGCTCATTTCTGCCCAGAGATGTCTTCTCATTCAATCCGGATGCCCGTTGTCTTAGCAGTTACCGGCTGCCCTGCAAGACAGGGCTGTTCTTCCCTGAGCTCTTCTGAATTGCCCTCTCTTTTGTGGACACTCAGGTCTTCAGACCCATTCATCTCCCCTGTCTCATGGCCTGTCCTCTGCCCTTCATTTTCTATGGAGATGAAAACTTTGCTCATACTCCATGTCTAGCACATCACGAACAGAGAACAGATGAGGCGTGCTGTTGGTTTTACAGTAGAAGGTTCTGAAAGGCTGGTTTCCTTTTTGAGAGACGAAACAGAACAGCACACCATTAGGAAGATCTATTATTGTTATTACTATTATTCAAAGTTAGGCCACATGTCCTGATTAATTAGGACCACGTCCTTTGGGCCCTGCTCTCCTTGACTAGGGTCTACCTGAAATCCTAGCAAACAGGGATGTATCCAGACAACTTTGTCCCACCTGGTTCACGCCTGGTTCTTTGTGGGTCTTTGTGGGCCATTATTGGGAGCTCAAAGGAGAAGGATCACAGAAGGTGTCCATTACCCGCAGCCAATTCTAACCACTAGCAGCTATTCAAATCTCTACCAACCTCCCCCAGCAGCCACAGCACTCCCCGTTTCCTGGCCTTTCTAGTCCTTTGCAGCCCTCCCTGGCTGTGCAGTGACAGGATCTCAGGGAACTGAACATCCATCTCACAGACCACCGCCTGAGAACAGAGCATCCCCGTTGATGGCATGAACCACTGTGAACAGGGACAAGTGTAGCCCAAACCTGGCCAGTTTGGTGTTTGCTGTGGATGTTGTGAGTAATGCCCTCACCCGTCCAATGCTAAATGATGAACATGGAGACACAAGGTACGGGGAAGCGAGACTTTAATGGCTCTCTTGCAAGATTGGGTATCTGAAGGGCAGGCACACCCAAAACAGTTACATCGAGTAATTTACTCCGTAGTGTGCAAGTCCCTCCCCCCATTTCCTCATTGGCTGAGTACTACAGGATGCACAATCTTCCCGAATGATGCCTAAGATTTATTACCCCCTTGCACGGAATTCCTGTGTCTGGGGGCTCAGCACAAGCCCACGAAAAAGGCCTGCATTAAGCCCTGTGAAGGGAGAAACACTGGGGAATTAACAAAACAAAAGGGGCTAGTAACTAATTACCATCTCAATAAAACACCCTCAGAAAAGTCATTTCTGAAAATGAACACAGCCCAGGAGGCTGGCAGGTCATGTGCCAGGGACACCCTGGGGAGGCTCTCATAGGCAAGGGAAGCTTAGGTGTTACTTCTGGGTTGACAGGGGTCAGAGGGTCTTGATGGATGGGGAGAAAGTTCTCTAGTAGAATAATTCCCAACGTCAGGGAGAGCATTTAATTCACTTGGGGACAATCTGCACAATTCCCTTTCCTTATGGCCCTCACCTGCTGGGATGCCTCGCTCTGATTCCAGTGACTCTTGGGGAAGGGAGAGCCTCCCTCCTGGTGGCCTTGTCTCCTGCTCATTTGCTTGTCTCCGTTGCCTCCATAGCATCTGCAGTGCTGGGGCCCAACGTGATCGTGAACCTTCTGTTCACTGCTCTGCTGTTTACCCCGCCTGCTCCTGATCTAGCACCCAGACCCCGCTGGAAGTAGTCCCCGAACCCCCTTGTGATGTTGGCCTTCCCAATTCATCAAGACTGGAAAGGAATATAGAGACAGATCAAAAAGAAAATACTAAAGAGTGATAACTAATCAAACCCTGGTTTTGTCTCAATAGTTGCCATGTAAAGTTTTGAGAATTCAGATGAATTACAGCTTTTCCTAAAACAAATCCTGCTCTCTTTTGGCTGGAAAAGTCTGAACTTAATTTGTTTGAGTTTTTACGTTAATTTAATAAATAAGGAAGCATAGCAGAAGTTATAAATGCTTTTTGCAAAGGTTAACGAAAATATCAAAGGAGCTTAATTACAAGGCCCCCCAAAAATACAGGTCTTTATTCACAGAGACCAATCAACAGATGCTAAAACCATCAGGTGAAAGGTAGCTGGAGAACAAAATATGTGTGGTACCACAGACACCTGCTAACTACAAAGGGAGAAATGCTGCTTTACAATGGAGAGAGCTGGTGTTTGGTACCACTTTAGCAGATCAAACAACTTAACCCCACTGAGTGAGTCAACCTCACTTCATCCACTTCTGGATGTGATGTGATACAAATTACACCACATCACTTATAAAGTGTTCTTGTCAAAAATGTTTTACTTATATCCAGTCAAGCCTTTACACCTAATTTCCAGTTTATAGGAAATACAGGTGATGCAGGAGCAAGTCAGACAACATCATGAGGAAACAAATTCAGAAAGGTGAAGCTTGTAACATGATAGATGGGCCACAATCTTCAAAAAATCAATGTCGTGAATAAATAAATTAATTAATTAATTAATTAATTAAGGCAGACATATTGCTCTAGATTTAAACAAACTAAAGGGACTCAACAATTAAACAAAACGAGTAAACCCTGAACAGATGGTTTTAGGGCTAAAAGAGATACAGGAGACAATTAAGACAACTGGGGAAATTTAAATAGGAACTCACTATTACATATTATGGAATTCTCATTAAACTTTAAAAGCACAACAAGCTCATATGGTTATGTGTGAGAAATACTTATTCTTAGGAAACAAATATGGGTCTGCAGAGGCAGACCCATGTCTGCAATTTAATTTCAAGTGATTCAGGAAAAGAAAGTGATACACGCACAGGGGACAAAGTCAATATGGCAACTTTTGAAAATCTAGGTGAAGGGCATGTTAATTAATGTTCACTAAAGTTATTCTTTGCACTTTTCAGTTAGAAACTTTCCATAATAAAAAGCTGGCGGGAAAAGATATTGAACTTCCCTTTGCTAAGTTCATCTTTATTAAATATAGCTATGTATCTAGGCTTGCAATTTTGGTAAATAACCTTTGAAAAGTGTTATAAATTTAAGTTTTTAAACTCAAAACTCTCCTTCTATAACGATCTTAAAGGGGATCACAGGGCTGACCAGTTAGCTCAGTTGCTTAGAGTGTGGTGCTGATAACACCAAGTGTCAGGGTTCAGATTCCCATGAAGGCCAGGCATAGAGAAAAAAAAAAAAAAAATGAAAGGGGATCACAAAATTCTCAAACTACTTACTAGAAAAATGAATGTTCACTTAGCATTCACTCTGTGTCAAATATCATTTTAAGTGCTTTATGTGTATTAACTCATACACTACTCATGACCACCATGTAAAGAACATACTATTTCTATTTAAAAATTTTGGAAATTAAAAAACTTGTCAGGTAAAATTTATAGGAGGCCATAGGTTTGGACTGAGCTCCTGCACTAGGCCCAATAGACCAAACCAAAAAGGAGTTACTCACGCTGAAGTTCCATGCCACTAAGCCAAAACTAAGTGGTTTATCTGACCTACCAAGAAATCAGGAGAGATAATAGCTAAATCCCCAAACAGGTCAGTTTTAAGTAGAATAAGGGAGTCCCGTCTGCTCTACCATTTACAAGGAAAATAACTTGGAAACAACCAATCTGAATTTTGTTCTGTTTCTGCTTTCTGTAGACCTTTTCTGTCTAGAGAGCCAACCTCCTATGCTCAGCTCATTGGAACACTCAATCTACTAGATGGAATAAGGTATTGCCCAATTCTAGAGTCACAAATAAAAAGCCAGTTAACATCTTTAAACCCAATTTGTTGTAATTTTGTCTTCTGACAAACTGCAGCACAGAAGTCAAAATAACTAGTCAAGGTCATACAGATGCAAAGCAGCACTGCTGAGATAAATTTCCTATTTTAAAAATAAACACATAGTTTGCTCCCGTAAAGGAATAGGGTTCCACAAAAAAATAAATAAATAAGTAAATAATGGCAACGTATTCTTTCTCCATAAAGACAAAGAAATGAATATTTCAACATTTCAAATACGAAAGCAGTAATAACCACAAAGTAGAAGATACGTATGAAAATATTGGTTGCTGGCTGCTATCACGAAACAATGCTATTTATAAAAAGAAAACAGATTTCTAAGACTGTTTAAGCAAAAATACTGGATCACTAATGGAGAAGTATACAAAAGCATTCATAGCCAAATGCCAAGAGTAGACTGAGGTTTGGGCTGTCAACAAGTTGTCTAAAAATCGTTGTCATAGAGGGTTACACATGCATGATATAAGAAATATTTACTTTGCATCCAGCAATCGCACTACTGGGTATACAACAGTCTCCCCTTATCCATGGTTTCACTTTCCATGGTTTCAGTTACCTGCAGTCAACCAAGGTCTGAAAATAGGTGAGTACAAGTATAATAAAATAGTTTGAGAAAGAGAGAGACCACATTGACATAATTTTTACTACATTACATTGTTATTGTGCTATTTTATTATTGTTATTAATCTCTTACTGTGCCTCGTATATAAATTAAACTTTAGCATAGGTACATATGTATAAGAAAAAGGATAAGAGGATATATAGGGTCTGGTACTGTCCACACTTTCAGACATCCACGGGGGGTCTTGGAGCATATCCCCAAAGGATAACGGAGAACTACTGTATGCCCAAAGGACATGAAATCAGTACGTAGGAGAGACATCTGCACTCCCATGTTTACTGCAGCACTATTCACCATAGCCAAGATATGGAATCGACCTATGTGTCCATCAATGGACGACTGGATAAAGAAAATGTAGTATACACAATGGAGTACTACTCAGCCATAAAAAAGAATGAAATCCTGTCATTTACAACAACATGGATAAACCTGAAGGAAAATACGGTAAGTGAAATTAGACAGACACAGAAGGACAAATACTTCATGATCTCACCCCTATGGAGAAATCTAAAAAAGGTGATCTCATAGAAGTACAGGGTAGAAAAGTGGTTACCAGAGGCTGGGAAGACTAAAGGGGAAAAGGTATCCATAGGTTTCACCAGTTTGGCCAAAGGTCCATAGCACAACCACCTTTGCCTAAAACCACAGATAACAAGCAATCCCTCCGGGTCCTTGATGGGTTTGTGAAGACCACCTGCAAGCATCATGTTAAGAATAGCCAACTCCTGGTAATAATGAACTAGTAATTGAGACAATCCTGACAGCCACAAAATCAAAATAAAATTTAAAAGAACACCCCTAGCAAAAACTATCAGGAACCAGAGCTTCTCCCAAACATGGCTAATTCCAGGTCAGGGGCAGAAAATACATGAATCACTTGGAACATCTTGTCATAGCAGAAGCAAGGAAGCCATCAAAGACTACTGGAGTATGTCAAAGAGACATAGGTGACTCTTTTCCACTACTGACTTTTGCACAGGACAAACTTCAATGATAAAGACTTGAACACATGATGCTTGAAGGCATCAAAGAACGTAAAAGATCATGAAGCATTACTGAGGCAGGATGTAGAGAGGGAAACCCTACATTTGGATTCACTTTTATTCCTAAGAGCAACCAAGTAGGTGAGGGTGTGTGTGTGTGTGTGTGTGTGTGTGTGTGTGTGTGTGTGCGTGCGTGCGTGCATGCGTGTCACCTGGGTTTAATTTTAGGAATAAAGATGTTAAGGGCAGCTTAACCCTTCCACATCAAGTGATAAGGGCAGCTGTATTATAACAGAATACCCGAAAGTGGGTAATTTATAAGGAAAAAGAGGTTTATCTGGCTCAGATTCTGGGACAGCTGCATCTGGCATGGGCCTCGCCTGCTTCTACTCATGGTGGAAAGTGGCAGCCAGCTGCAGGGTGTAAGATCACACAGTGAGAGAGGAAGCAAGAGAGAGAGGGGAAGGTGTCAAGATCCTTTAAACAACCATATCTCACAGGAACTAATAGAGCAACAACTCACTAACAACCCAACACCAGGGCATTAAATCTATTCATGAGAGATCCATGCCCCCCATAACCTAAACACCTCCCAACACTGCCACATTTGGCACCACATTTCGACATGAGCTTTGAGGGAATAACATATCCAAACTTTACCAGCAGCTGGCAGGCTGACAGCTTGAGAAAAGTAAGGAGACAGGACTGTAATCCAGAAACTACCAAAGGTGGGGGTGACTGGTACTCCCATCTCACTTTCAGTTGAATCCTCAATTGCTGAACTTAGAAGCTGAGTGAAAACAGAAACAGCCAGTTTCTAAGAAGTGTAGTGTAGCTAAACTTCAATTCATCTTTAACCCTAAAACTGAATCAAAGTGATCTCAGACCGCACACTCCCTCAGATGCCTGGCAGAAGCAAGCACAAATCCTTTCTGGGAATATCACCCTAGATCCCAAATTATTCAAACAATACTTAAAATATAATCTACTAGATGTGCATGCATGCACACACACACAGAAACTAGGCCCACGAGGAGACAAAATGAATAAAACCCAGCAGAAACAACAAATAAGACAAGAGAAAAACAGACCCATAGGGCTGCCAGGTACTGGGATTGCAATACACTTTCAAGTAAGCTGGGAGAAGAATGGTACATGAATAAATGAAATTATTGAATGAAAAATAGAACATCAAGGTCAAGGATTTGGATCCCTCTACCAGCCAGCCATGGGGGGTGGGGGAAAAAAGAAAATAGCTATAACTACTATGTTCAAAAACTTAAAACAATATGGAAAATTTTGGTAGAAAACTATCAAAGAACCAGATATTTAACATGTGAAAAAATACAACAAACTTAATGAATGGGATTAACAGCAGATTTCCCTTGTTAAAAATTTGGTAAACAAATATTTTCATCAGATGAAAATATCCAGAATGAAGCATGGAGAGGGTAAGAGACTGAAAATATCTAACAAGCATTTAAATGAACTCTCAGAAGGAGAAGGGGGAGAGAGGGAAGGGGTAGCAGAAATACTTGAAAAGATAATGCCTGCAAACTTTTCGTAACTAATGAACGATATTCCTCTACAAATTCAATGAGACCTAAGAATTCCAAGCTGGATAAATGAAAAGAAATATATACCTAGACACAGCATAATAAAACTTGTGAAAACCAAAGACAAAAAGAAAACATTTTTTAAAAAAAGGTAGTCAAAAAGATTCCATTCATAGGAATAAATATGAAAATGACAGGTTATTTCTTATAGAATGAATGGAAGCTAAAGATACCATTGAATAACTTCTTCTAACACCTTAGAAGAAAACTGACAACTTTGACTTCTATACACACCAAAAATATCCTTCAAAAAGGAAAATCAACTTGAGACATTTTTAGACTAACACATACTCAGAGAATTCACTATTAGAAGTGTTCCTCATCAGATGAGTGGATACGGAAAATGTGGTATATCTACACAATGGAATACTACTCCTATAAAAAAGAATGAAATACTGCCATTTGCAACAACATGGATGGACCTAGAGAAAATTATTTTAAGTGAAATGAGTCAGGCACAGAAAGAGAAATACCACATGTTCTCACTTATCTGTGGGAGCTAAAAATAAATAAATAAATACACAAACTGGGGGGGGGAGGGAAGAAGACACAACAATCACAATTCCTTGAACTTGTTACGGACAAGCAAACAGATATGAGGTTGTTGGGGGAGAGGGAGGAAAGGGAGGGGGGAGGAAGGTTTTGGTAATAGGCCACAATAATCAACCACATTGTATATTGATAAAATAAAACTAAAAAAAAAAAAAAGAAGTCCCACAACAGGTAGCAACAGAAAGGGTGTTTGTTCTTCAGGCAGAAGGAAAATATTCCAAGATGGAGGATCAAGTTACAAGGAAGAATAAAAATCAACAAAATGAGTACATTTTGTGGATAAATCTGAACGGTTACTGCCTGATCAAATTAATAATGCCTTCAGATAAAACATATACAGAATTAAAACAGCACAGTAATGGCATGTAAGTAAAAATGAGCGAAATGGATTTTCAGTAGCCAGGAAAATGGGGAAAGTACCAAATAATATTAGATTTTGACAAGTCCAAAAGACAAGTTTTAAGTAACTTCCAAATTAACAGAAAAAAATAGATAAATGAGTATCCAAAAGAAGGCAAGAAAGGACAGGAACAGGCACATAAAACAGGTACAATAGGCAGAAAGCACTTACTAGCAGATTTAAACCCAACTACTATAGGTCAGTTATTTTTGTTAAATGCTAATACGTCAAATGCTCCAATCAGAAGAAACATTGCCAGACAGGACTTTTTAAATTCTACTATGTATTGTTGACGAAGAGAATCATCCAAAACATAAGTATATGGAAAGACTGAAAATAAAGGGTTAGGCTGGCTGATTAGCTCAGTGGGTTTAGAACACGGCCTTATAACACCAAAGTCAAGAGTTCAGTTCCCCATACTGGCCAGCTGCCAAAAAAACAGAAAGAAAAAAGAAAAGAAAGGGTTAAAAAACAGACCCTGCCCATACTAACCAAAGTTAAGATATTGCAGCAACATTAATATAAAGCTAAGTAAACTTTACCTCTAATACTACTTTTGTCTGAAAGGACACTTAGCAGTGATTTGAAGAGACTCAAATTGATGAGGATATACAATTCCAAACATGTCTGCACCTAATAACATGTCCTCAAAATATATAAAACAAAAAGTATCAGAACTAGTAAAAAAAAAAAAACAGGCAAATGCAAAATCAAAGTATTAACACCACTCTCAATACAACCAGCAGCCAAAAGGAGAAAAAAAAAAAGATACAGAAGAAAGAATTCAACATGATTAACCAACTTGACCTAACTGACAAACATAGAACACTGCATCCAACAAATGCAGAAACACATTCTTTTCAAGCACACACAGAATATTTATAAAAAGCGTCCATATGATGGGCCATAAAGCAAGCTTCAAAAAATTTCATAAGCTTTGAAGTAGTGCTATGTTTTCTGACCACAATGGAAGGAAAGGAAGGCAGGGAAGAAGGAAAGGAAGGAAAGGAAAGAGAGGGAGCTGAAGGAAAGAGAGGAACAGAGGAAGGGAGGAAGGCAAGCAGACAGACATGCAGGTACTTCAAAACATCTGTGGAAAAACAGCATTAAAAGATGATATGAATGTTTCCATGAACTTTTTGAAGTACCCTCAAAGGCAGAACATAGATGATTCTTAGGGCAGTCAAACTATTCTATATCATACTGTAATAGTGGACACATGCCATTACAGATTTGTCAAAACCCACAAACAACAAGAGAGAACCGTAGTGCAAATTATAGACTTTGGATGATAGTGACATGTCAATGTGGGTTCATCAGTTGTAACAAGTACTGCACTTACAAGTACTGTACTAACAAGTACTCCCTGCTCACAGGGAGGCTATGCATATGTGGGGGCAAGGGACATATGGGCATTCTGTCTTTTCTGCTCAATTTTGCTCTGAACCTACAGTTGCTCTTAAAAAATAGTCTATTTTTCAAAAAGTTTGTCAGGATAGGTTAATACATATGCTGTGGCTACAGACAACCCCAAAAATCTCTGCTGCTAAGACAAAAAAATTCTCTCCTCCCCCCACCTCCCTGTCCTTGCCCTACCACTACCCCTACCCCCACCCCACCCCCCAAGGCAAATCACATGGCCACACCTAACTTAGAAGTCAGGAACCACAATAATTTACTACACCACACACTCTCTGGAATGACTAAAATTAGAAAAACTAACAATACCGAATATTGGTGAGATGTGGAGCCACAGAATGCATTCACTGCAGTATGAATGAAAATTTGTATATCCATTTTAGAAAAGGGTTTGCATTATCTACTAACACTGGTCACAGGCACAATATAATGATGACCCTGCAATTCCACTCCTAAGTCTACCCAACAGAAAATCACACAAGAAATATGCACATGAATGTTTACAGCAATGTCACTCACATTAGCCCTGTGAAGGTCACGAAAATGAGCCTCCAGACCACCTACCACGGGGAGTAAGACTGAGTGACTTGAGCTCTGCTGACGCCACCACTGCTGTCCCTCTGGCCCCACACTTCCCTCAGGCTGTTTCTAGCCAGTGACTGACCACAGGTGGGGTACTAAAAAAAAAAAAGCAGGCCCATTCATGCAGGACAAGGGACTCCTCTACAGGGCAACCAGCTGAATGACCCCTTATCGGCTTTGCCTAAACTTTCACACAACCTCACTGCACTTCTAAGACTTTTCCTACCTGTTTTCCCTCCTTCCCTTTCTTCTCCACAAGCATCACACTTGCATGGGTCTGACGGCTCCCAATAAATCTAAATCTAATCTTGAACTTGCAGTCTTCTTGTTCTCAGGGGACTTGAACTAACACAGTCTCAAACTGCGAACAACTCAATACTGATCAACAGGAGAATGAACAGCATGTCATAAGAAATGAGTAACAAACTACAACTACAAATAATCCTATGGATAAAATTCATGATGAAATGAGCGGTAGTTACACAATTAGGGTCAGCCAAAAACCATGAATCTGTAACTACTCTGTATTTACAGTATATTTCACAATAAGAAAAAATATTTTTAAAGGAAAGGCAAAACTGAGAAGTCAACAGTGCTCAAACCAAAGGGGAATTTGCTACTATTCACTCAAAATTTAAGAAGATATTGGAGCAAAGCAAACAATGCACTGTTACCATTTTCCACAATGCTCTCCTCCCCACATGCACCCCCAAGAAGTCATCAAGGTTAAAAGATTGCTATGAATCTAGTAACATATTTTTATGCAAACACTTAAAGGGGAAGGAAATCAACATTTACTGGCACCAGCTGCTATATTTCAGGAACTGTACTGGGAAATCTACAGATCAGTATTGTGGGGGAGATTGCACAGAGGAATCCAAGTCCGGCATCAGTGTTGCAGTTTTACAGCTCTTTATTTGGTGTTACAACTCCTTGTTCGGTGTTACAGTGCCTTTTTGCTTGTAAGCAAGGAGAGCACTAGGGAATGAAGACTCCTAGACCAGTGTCTCCCCGAACAAAGGGAAGAGGCAGTCTTATATAGCCAAAATTCGCACCCTAACTTCCCACCCAAGTTACCATTTAGGTCCTCTTAAGTAAATGTGGGATGCAATCCTGCTAATTTGTATTGGCCGGTTATGGGACACAGTCCATTGGTCAGCTCTGGAGCCTAATTTGCATCCAGACCTTAGGGTGGTGTGAGACTGTTGTCTCCAATTAGCACACGGATACAGGTGGGTGCAGAAAGCAGGCAAGCTAAGTTGCAGGAGCCAGAGTTTGCTATTAAGACAGTCAAGCATAAAATTTCTAAAATGGTTTCTCGAGTGGAAAAAAAAGGGAAAGTTTTAACAATTAGAAAATGTTCAGGGTTCTCTGCAACAATCAGAATTTCATCTAGTTCTTAAAATAGCCTTATACAATAGGTTTAACCCCAATTTAACAACTAAGGAACTGAAGGTTTTCGAAAGGCCATGTGGCTATGAATCAGCAATGTGGCTTTGGACAACGAAGGAGTGGAGCCCCATTTCCACCCAGATTGTTCCTACCTGAAAGGCCATGCTGGATCCACGTCTAACGCCACAGTCCCCATTCTTTCCTCAACACCATGTCTTCCAAATTGAACAAAATGCTTGGGCAAAATAGTTGATTCTCTTCTTCTAACTCCTTTTCATCGGAGGAAAAGGAAAAGAAAACACATTTAATTAAGCACCTAACCAATATAAAGAAGCATTTACATTTAAATGCTCTTTCTAAGCAAATTAAGATTCTGCTAATAGCTAACCCAAATGAAGTGCCCAAAGGTATTATTTTCAACTTCTAAATAACCCACAGGATTAACTCTTCAGAAACAGCAGTAACCTTTTTTCCCACATATTTCTAACATACTCGGGGGGAAAAATGCTAACAATTAAGGAGTGCAGCCAGTAAAGTTGGAACTGTGTGCGCAATCGGGTAATTCACTGGGAAGTAAAAACAGTGGAATTAAATTTCTTCTATCCAACTTCAACTTAATAACTCTCATATCTTATCAGTACAGTATAGCCAAATTTGAGAACTGCCACAAAATGCAAAGGCACATGCAAACCACATCAATATTCTGACCTCTCAGTTCACAATGGAGAGGCACCATTATCTAAGGCGAGGCACCCTATAAGGACACCAAGGACCAGCAGTTCACAATGGCTACTCCAGGGAACAGCCACTGTTTCCTGGGTTTCATGGGTATTCATAGAGATCACACCAAAAACAAAACAAAAAGGCTTCTGTGGCTAAGTCTTCCAATATGGTAATGTGAATTGTGACCCTAAGAGGAGAAGGAAAGGACAAAGCATTGTTCCCCAAACTTACGTAACCAAGGAACCATTTTTTTCCTTGTAGCATCTCTTAGAACTAGTATCACAAAGAATGCCACCTTAAGCAACACTGCTTCAGATCTTCCGAAATTAAGTTACTGATATCTTATACTGTTATTTTGTTCTGAATTCATCATTACATGTACTATCAAAAACAGTACCAGTGAAATTCTAGTGTTAACAAAAATCTTTTTAAAGAAATGTTAAATTAACCATAAAGAGATGACAGAGGCAGGTACATTTCTTCTGCGGTATCCGCAGGCACTTGGTTCCAGGCCACCTTCCCACCCCCAAAATCCGTGGATGTTCAAATTCCTTATATCAAATGGCATTTACATACTTTAAGTCACTTCTAGATAATCATTTCTACGTTATTTATTATACCTAATACCATGTAAATGTTCTGCAAATAGTTGTTACACTTATCGATACTAGCTGTTTTATTTGTATTACTTTTTACTTATTAATATTTTCAGTCTGCGGTTGGCTGTATCTGTACTGGGGATACAGGACCCACAGGTATGGAAGGACAGCTGTACTGGCCCTTCTGGTGTTACAAAGCCTGACTCAACCATTGATCTAACTGGCCAGTCCCTGAACTGGCCCTTTTGCCTGACCCATTTCATGACCATTTTAACGTATACCATTTCATTACTCAAAAAGATTAAAAATAAAAAGAACTCTTTTATTTCTCTTAAACTACTTACTACCCATAATTTTGACACATTGCACAACCTTAATGTACTATATTATACTTATATCATATATTATATATAGTCACATATATCATTACATCGAACCTGACAATGGTCTGTAAATTACCAGCTAGTACAATTTTTTGGTCTTTGCCCCTTAACTAAAGCTGAGGGGAGGGAGGCGGAGGTTGGAAGAAGACTCTTCATTTCAGGTGACCTCTGCAAATTTTCACAACTTCTAAAAGTGTTCACAAACTAGTACGTCCAGGTACAAACTCCCTAATTTAGATTTGATTTTCACTGTCTAATAAAACCTGTGCAGGAAGCAACTACTGTCCTCTCCATCCATCCTTTCAGACTGCACAGAATTCCTTCCACAAAATTCCAACAGAATAAAGCTATACAGCTATTCTCACTTTGGCACGTGTGTCCTCTGACACCGGTCGCATGGTACTGAAATGCTCTGAAACACTTAGACGTCCCTGGGGATGACCCGGCCCGTGGGGTCCCGCCCTCAGTCCCGCCGCCGACCCAGGATTCGCCTCGCTCTCCCCGCCCTCCCGGGGCGCAGCACCCCCTCCCCGAGCCCGGCTGCGCCGTCCCCCGCCCCCGTGCCCTCCCGCCTCGGAACAAAACGCGCGCGGAGGGCGGGTGAATCAGGACCGGGGGCGGCGGGGCAGGCACGTGTGGGGCCGGCGGACACAGGAGCCCGTGCCCGCCCCGGACAACCGCGGCCCGGCCCGCAGGGGGCGATGAGCGAGCGCCGCCCGCCGGACAATGCGCCGCCGGGCCCGCGCCGCCGCGCTCACCTCAGCCCCCGGCCGCACCCGCGCCCCCGGCCGCCCGCGCCTCTCACAGCCCACGCCCGCCCCTCACGAGCTCACCTGCCGGCCACCGAGGCCGCCGTCCGCGGAACCGCGAGGGCTCCGCCGTCGCTCCTCGCCTCCCCGAGTCCGCTCCCGCGCCGCCGCCGCTGCTCCCCGGAGCCACAGTGCACTCGCACCGTTCAACGAACTCCAACTGCCGCACAGCCGGACGCCCGGCGCCGACGGCCGCACTGCGCAGGCGTGGCGGGTCGGGGCGGGGCGGGGCCGGGCGCCGCTCACCTGACGGGCGGAAGGCGGTTCGCTGGTCTCAGGCTCGCGCGGGGAAGCGGCGGAGTCCGTGCGCGGGGCCCAGGAGCCTGTGGAAGCGCCGCTTGTCCCGGAAGGCAGGCGGTCTGGGAAGGGATTCGTTTCCGCGCAATAGGAGGACTTTCTAGAGAAGACCGGCCCCTTTTGTCCTGGGACGTAAGCAGCGAGGATTGATGCAGCTGCATCACCTGTCTCCGCCGTGCGCAGGACATGTGAGTTCTGAGCCACCCAGAACACCGCGGCTCGGCTCAGCCCCAGTGCTCCGGTTCAGGGCTACAGGATGCGAGTCCTTTAACGAAACGGATTTGCTTCTCGTGACGCCCTTGAAGCGACGCCTTCCTCCACCGCTGCACTGCAGAGAGGTGGGCGCCGCCACCCCCACCCCACCTGCGCCTCCTCCAGGAAGCCTTGCTCAGGTTAGCCGAAACCGCAGAGCCTCAGCTACAAACATCTGCCATTACACAGGTTGTGTGGGGACGCGATGTGGCTTCTGCAAGGCCAGAAACCTCCTTTTCCAGCCCCCACTGCAAATAGAAGAACTCGCTGAGGTCTCCTCCAGGGTTAGGAGCTAGAAATTACCGCAATCGCAGGAGATTTGATTTGATTTTAGCTTCAGTTAAGATGCCTTTTGAGTTTTTGTCGGTCGTTTGCAAGATGAGAGGGAAAGGGAGCGTCAACTACAGTTTTAGTCCTGCAGAGTCGTGTGCGAGCCTTAGAGACTGAATCTCGGTCTGAATCCAGAGGTCTTACCCCTTACCCCTTTCTCCCCCCTTCCTTTCCCCACGTGGTGCACACCAGTGTGTGCAGGGCTGCCGCGTCCCACATGGGCACACCAGTCTTTGCAAGGCTGCCGCGTCCCACATGGGCATACCTGTCTTTGCAAGTCTGCCGCGTCCCACATGGGCATACCAGTGTTCGCAGGGCTGCCGCGTCCCACATGGGCACACCAGTCTTTGCAAGGCTGCCGCGTCCCACATGGGCACACCTGTCTTTGCAAGTCTGCCGCGTCCCACATGGGCATACCAGTGTTCGCAGGGCTGCCGCGTCCCACGTGGTGCACACCAGTCTTTGCAAGGCTGCCGCGTCCCACATGGGCATACCAGTCTTTGCAAGGCTGCCGCGTCACCTCAGCCTCCTTCTCTGTAGGTTGCTGGAACACCCCACAGCCATGGCCCCTCACCCCAGGTAGCTGCCCTGCATCTGGCCCAGTGCTCTCCCCACAAGGCCACGAAGCCTGGCAGCAGTGAGTGCAAAATGCTCTCTGTACTTGAGTAGGGGGAGTAGAAAGGGAGAATATAGGAAGCAAAAAGAAAAGTAAAAAACCATCCTGCCACGTAGGTAAAATAACACTTTCCCGATCAAATCATTTTAAATGCCTTCCTTCCTCTTTCTCCTTACCTATGCACACGCTTGGGCCTAGATCTCCTCTAGAAATCTTCCCTAATGGCTGCGTTGCTGGAAATAGTTGATTCTCTGAATTTTCATTTTGCAGTTAACATTTGACACATTTTTTATTAACTTTTAAAAAAAAGTTGATGTCTTGTCTTCCTAACAAATTGTGTGTCCTTTAAGTCTAGAGCCGTGTCCAACCTTTTTTATTCCTTCTGTAAACCTAAATAATGCTGGGCAGAGAAAGTAGCTTAGTAAAAAGTTTATCAAATGGTCTGTTTTATTGATTGTTTAAACTACTAGCTAAGTGTATGTTCTTTGAAATAATTCAGACAATATAAATGTGTATAAATTAGTCACCAGCCCTTTCTTCTTTATCCCTGGCAATGTTCCATACTTTGAGATAGACTTTTTGTGATATTAATATGGCCACTCCAGTCTTCTTTTACTTATTTATTTATTTATTATTTTTATTTTTTGCATTTATTCAGAGTTTCTATTTCTTTTTCTTTTTTAAAAAATTTTTATTGAATCAAAATTGATTATACATATTTTGAGGGTTCAACATTGAGATATGTTGATCAAATCAATATTACTAGCATGTATATTGTTACAAATCGTTATTATTCTTTATGCCCCTTGTCCAATCTCTTCCCATCCCCCTCTCCCTCCCTCCTACCCACTCTAATTACCCTAGATTTCTTTTCTCCTTCTGAAAGAATAACGGTTACTCTGTTGATTTGTTCCCTAGATGATCTGTCCAATGCTGAGAGGTGTGATCAGGTCCCCCAATATTATCATACAGCAGATGCTTCTGTCATTCTGAAATGGGCTTTGTGGAGAGAGACATCCTCTTCTTTTCTTTATCTCTGCTGGTGACTCTCCTTGTGTCAGTGCACTCCAGTGGCTGGTAGACCATCTGCGTGGTGGTTGTGGCGTCTAGCCGCTTTCACAGCAGCCATGGTTATTGTGGTGGCTATGGTGGGCCACCCACGTGGAAGTGAAGATTTTGGCATGCTCCTTGGTGCTGGCAGTATGTGTGATTGTCAGGAGTGTCTGGTCCCCAGCTTCATACTTCGGGTCCCTGGGCGGGCCCCAAGGCACTGGCACAGTGTGCCTGGTTGTGGGAGGGGGGTCCGGTCCCCTTCTCCATGCCTCAGATCCCCAGGTGGGCCCTGAGGAGCTGGCACAGTGTGCCTGGTTGTGGGAGGGGGGTCCAGTCCTCTTCTCCATGCCTCGGGTCCCCAGGCAGGCCTCAAGGTGCTGGCACAGTGCCTGGTTGTGGGAGGTAAGTCCGGTCCCCAGCTCCATACCTTGGGTCTCTGGGCAGGCCCTGAGGCACTGGTGCACTGTGCGTGGTTGTGAGATGGGTGTCCGGTCCTTTTCTCCATGCCTTGGGTCCCCAGATGGGCCCCTAGGCGCTGGATCAGTGAGCCTGGTTGTGGGAGGGGAGTCCAGTCCTCTTCTCCATGCCTCAGGTCTCCAGGTGGGCCCCAAGGCACTTGTGTGGTGTGCCTGGGCCAGAACTAATTTTCTGTCCTTTGCTTACTTCTAACATGGGGGAACTTCCTGTGGGAACCAGTACTTGGGCTATGTTGTCGAGCTAAATTGCTGCTCTGCTGCTTTTTCCCTAGGGGAGGCTTTTTGTGTAGCTCAGAGTTTAATGGTTGACCTTATAGGTACTTCCAGCTCTCCAGAGACTCGGTGCACCTGGGTTGTGTAGAAACTCTGATCTTGGCCCGAGTTTTTTCATCAAACTGCACCCCATGCAATTCTGCATTCCTGACCAGTCTCTTCTGAGGGGTCCTGTGCTGATTGGGGGGGCAGATTGGCTGTCCTTGCTGTGTCCCAGTGTCATCCCAGTGGGCTCTTCTCCCCCACCTCCCATGCTCCATACACTTTCCATGGGACAGGCCATACACCAGTCCCTTTCAGTGACTCACCGGCCTCTGAATGGCTCCGCTTTTTCAGCTGTTCGGGCTCATTGCTCTTGCATGGGTCCATGGGAACCCTATTAGTGGTCTTGCTGTCCTAGGGGCCACCAAGGCCCTCTTATCCCCTGTTGCCTCCAAGAAACTCCATCCAAAGTGCACAGCTGCAGCTTCTGCCAGCTCGTGCTCCATGCGCTCAGCAACTCCTGCCTTAAAGCAGCCGTGGCCCAAAACACTTCAAGCAGTTTTTTCTTATTCTCATTGTGGCTTCTCCCCCTTCATGAACTCCATAGGTCTCTCCTCCTCTTCCCATGAGCTCCAGCAGCCCCAGCTTGGCTGTTACATTTTTGTAGTTATAAATTGGTTGATTTGTGGGAGAGAGTGATGCTGGGGACCGTCTATTCCGCCATCTTGACCAGAACTCTCCAGTCGTCTTTTGACTAATGTTAGCATGGTATATCTTTTTTGGTCATTTTACTTTTAACCAATTTGTCTCTTTATATTTAAAGATAATTCATGTGTTTCTTAGGGCTTGCTTTGTTTTGTTTTGGTTTTTTTTCCCCAATCTGACAATCTCTGACTTTTCATTGGAGTGTTTAAACCATTTATTTTAGAGGATTCATAAAGCAAATATACTTCACAGGGCCTGGTTTTCCAAAGCTTTGCAGTTTCAAATATTGACCTTCCAAAGGACAAGAAATTTTCCTCAAGTTATAAAGTCTCTGAGGCAAGATAAAGATTTGTAACAAAGCAGGGTTTCTGGCTCAAAGACAGACTAGTTACTGATATGTAAAGTTACTGGGAAGCTGCTGGAGGGAGAAGGAATGTTTGCTAGATCAAGCTTTTGTTGGTGGATCACTGAATTGTCTAGGGAATGTCATCTGACATGTTTTTACTGAATGTTACCAGCTTCTATTGTTAAACTGTAACCCCACCTATGTCTCTTCCTGAAACTTCCTGGGCTGGAGAATAAATGCAGGAAGAGAACCCCAATTCATGGTTAATTTCCTGAGGAAGGAATGCCTCTTGCTGGAGGGTTCCAGGGGAGATTAACCACTTTCGGGCTTCTCACTGCTCAGAAGAGATGGGCTTTGAGTAATCCTTTTTGGCTCCATCACCCAGGGGAAGAGGGGTGACAAATCCTTGGGGGGCAAAGCAACAATTTATATTTAATGTTATTATTGATATAGTTATGTTTAAGTCTATCATCTTGCTATTTGCTTTCTATTTGTATATTTAGTCTGTTACCCTTTTTTCTTTTCTTGCCTTTTCGGGGATTAATTCAATGTTTTTTATGATTCTATTTTGTCATCTTTTTGGATTTTAGCTAAAACTCCTTGTTTTGTTATTTTACTAGTTGTTATAGGGTTTATAATATACATTTTTAACTTATCATAGTCCACCTTCAGATGATGTTATGTAAGTTCACTGACGGTATAAGAAGCTTAAATAGTACACTTCTGTCTGCCCCTTTCCACCTGCCTAGCCTTTATGGTTTTGTTGCCATACATTCACTTTTATATGTGTTATGAAACCTGTACTACATTGGTATTAGTCATGCTTGAACAATTCTATTTTTAAGAAATTTAAATAGTAAGAGTATTATCTTATACATTTACCAATGTATTTACCATTTCTGGTGCAGGTTATATCTTTCCGTCTGGTGCCGTTTTCGTTCTGCCTGGAAGACTATGTTTAACATTTCTTATAGTATGTATGTAATTGGAGTCTCTGAAGGAAAGAAATTGGGGGAAAGAGCAGAAATAGTATTTAAAGAAGTGATGGTTAAACATTTTCCAAATTTGATAAGACTGTAAACCCACAGATCAAAGAACCTTTATGAGCCCCTTAGCACAAGGAACATGAAGATCACTTAACATTGTCCTACCATCCACTGATGCTCTTTTTGTGTTTTTCTTTCTAATTCTCTCTTTTTCATTTTGAGTAGCTCCTATTGCTGTGTCTTCCAGTTTACTAATCTTTTCTTCTGCAGTACATAATTGGCCTCAGTCTACTCCAGTGTATTTTTTTTATCACAGACACCTAGTTTTCATATTTTGAAGTTCAATCTGTTCTTTTAAAAGAAATCTTTCATGTGTTTAGTTAAGTTTTTGAACCTCTGGGATATTGTGAAAGCAATTGTTTAAATATCTTTATCTGTGAATTCTAGCACCTGTGTCAGTTCTGGGTGCAAACATCTTTTTACTAAAATATTGGGGGTTTTAAAATATACATACATACATATATATATATATATATATATATATATATAGGTTTTTTAAATTGCAAAAAGAACACTTAATATAAATTCATAAAATATAAGCAGAAATTTAGTGAAGGACATGAGCAGATAAGTCTCACACCCTGAAGAAACCCACATGGTTAATAAGTACATTCTGAGATCTGGTTTAGGGTGGGGACATGGCTGCTGTCCCTGGCCCCTGCTTCAGGACTCCCCAGACAACTCAGTTGGCTCCACTGCTTGCCTGGATGTGGGCAGGGTCATGGCTGAGGCCCTTGGCCCCCTTCTGAGATCCCTGGGAGACTCAGCTGGCTGCATTGATTGCCTGGATCTGTCATGTTAATGATATTAGGTCTTCCTACTCGTGAACATGAGATGTCTTTCCATTTATTTATGTGTTTAATTTCTTTCAGCAGTGATTTGTCATTTTTAAAAGTATACATGTCTTGCACTAACTTAAATTTACTCCTAAGTTTTTTTTCTTTTTTATACTATTGTAAATGGAATTGGTTTTTTTGATTTCATTTTCAGATTGTTCATTGTTAATGTATAGAAATACAACTGATTTTCATGTGTTGATCATGTATCTTGCAACTTTGTTGAATTTGTTTATTGGCTCCAGTACCTTTTGGAGATTCTTTAGGACTTTGTATGTATTAGATCATGTCATCTGCAAATCGTTTTACTCCTTCCACTCCAGTTTAGATGTCTTTTATTTTTTCTTGCCTAATTTTCTGGCTAGAACTTCCAGTACACTGAATAGCAGTGACAAAAGCAAGCATTCCTGCCTTGTTCCTGATCTTCAGGGGAAAGCTTTCAGTTTTTAAACATTGAGTATATTAGTTGCAGGTTTTTCATAGATGTCCTTTATCACATTGTGGGAAATTCCCTTCTATTCCTAGTTTGTTGAATGTTTTTATCATGAAAGAGTGTTGGATTTTGCCAAATGCTTTTTCTGCATCAGTTGAGGTGATTGATCATGTATGTTTCTTTCCTTCATTCTATTAATGTAGTATATTACATTGAGTTCCATATATCAATATACTCTTGTGTTACTGAGGTAAATCCCACTTGGTCATGGTGCATAATACCCTTAATATGCTGCTGGATTCAATGTTCTGGTGTTTTCTGATAGTTTTTTGCATCAATATTTGTAAGAGATGTTGGTCTGTAGTTTTCTGTTTTGCTTGGCAGGGATCGAACCCTGGATCTTGGTGTTAATCAGCACCACACTCTAACCAACCGAGCTAACCAACCAGCCCAGTAGTTTTCTGTTCTTGTAATGTTTTTATCTGGCTTTGGTATCAGGGTAGTGCTTTCCTCACAGAATGAGTTCAGAAATGTTTTCTCCTTATCCGTTTTCTGGAAGAGTGAGAAAGATTAGTACTAATACTTGTTTTAATTTTTGGTAGAATTTACTCTTGGATGTGACCAGCACCATTGTCCACACAATAAGCACAAAATAGCCACTGGCCTTGTCTTCCACTTCAGCACCAAACCCCTACCCCCTTCCCTTTATCAGAAGCCTCATGACTTAAACAGAAACCCTTTTGCTTCTGCAAGGGTGCAGTTCTCCACCCTGGTTGCATAGCTTCCACATTAGCATAATGCCCCTCCTTGATTATATCAGCCAGCCCTTGGAACCCTGTATAAGCTCTACACCCCCACACCTGGTGCTGTCCTCCATTTTGAGGGCAGCCCCAGGCTGCCCATCACTTTGAGTGCAGCCCAGCAGATTCTTTTCCTTTAATAAAGCTTGAACAGTACCTGGTGTCTCAGCTCACTTTCTTTCATTTACCACTGAAGCCATCTGGTCTCTTTATTCTTTTTATTATTTATTTTTATTTTTAAAATTTTTTTGACTGGTGAGGGGATCACAACCCTCAGCACGGTGTTGTCTGCACCACGCTCAGCCATTGAGCTAACCAGCCATCCCTATATAGGATCCGAACCCGTGGCCTTGGTGTTATCAGCACCACACTCTCCTGAGTGAGCCACGGGCCGGCCCCTGGTCTTTTTATTCTTAATAGCTACTGTATTAGAGTATCCCACACCAGTTATTTAAACAATTTAATGTAAAGAGTTATTACCTATACCGTTAAGTAGGCAACTGAAAGCGTGAAACGAGAATTCTAAAGCAGTGGGAGCGCCTCGCAAACATCAGCATGTGTCAGGGTCAACTAGGAGGCTTGCTGACTACAGATTTTTAGTCACACCGGCACATAACTCAGCAGGCCGGGCTGGTGCTAAAGAACCAGCGTTTCCCACAAGCTCCCAGGAGGTGCCAGTGTTGCCGAGCCTGGGACCACATTTTGAGAATTACTCTTCGAAGGTATCATGGGGATCACAACTGCAGTTTCACCGGGGCTGAGGAAACAAAGGGTGTTTACTTAAATTATTGAAACTTCTCTTAGAGAAGGGTTCCTGTGCGCTTGAGTCGGACTTCTGAAGAGGGGCCGCCAAGTGGCTGCCGGCGGGGCTTCTAGGCTCAGAGGAGGGGTCCGCAGGGGTGGGGCTGTGCTGGCACGTGTACCTGGTTCTGCGTGTTTTGGAGACACTGCTAACTCGGTTCAGCGGCAGCTGCGGAGGGAACTGCCCCTGCCAGGGTGAAGAAGCGTTCCTGGAATTGAGCCGAGACAAGTGGGAAGCAGACAGGAGGGGCCCGTCGGCGCCCCCTGCTCTTAGGTGCGCAGGCTCCCCGCAGCCCCGTCTGTTGGCAGAGCGCACAGAGCCTGCTGGCAAAGCACAGGAGGGAAGACGGGCGCTGAGAGACAGTAACAATCGGGCCCAAGCGGCTGCGCTCCGGCTGCACTCGTGGCCAGGCCTGGCGGGGGCGGGGGTGGCCGCCGAGGGGAGTTTCCAGGAGGTGGCTGTGTTGGACCCACGCAGCCGCAGCCGCCCGGGCGGAGCACGTCCCAAAGCCGGCTTCTCCCCGCCGTGGCGGCCGCTGACCTGAGACGCTTCTCGAGTGCAGAGCTGGAGCCCCGGAGCCCCTCCCTGGACAGCCATGTGGGCTTTGACAGCCTCGCCGACCAGCAAGTCGGTCCCTCAGGGCTTCAGCTTCCACATCCTGTGTGTGGGGGAGACTAGTGTGGGCAACACAGCCTTTGAGACCGCGGAAGCCAGCCACCGTGGGGCACGTGTGCGCCTGTGGCTGCAGACCTACGACCTCCAGGAGAGCAACGTGCAGCTCGAGGGGATCAGATCAATAAGGATGCGAGTGACAGGCCCATAGTCAACTACATCGACGTGCAGTTTGAAAACCATCTGCAGGAGGAGCTGAAGATCCGCAGCTCACTCTTCGACTACGATGACAGGAGGACCCACGTTTGCCTCTACTTCATCACACCCACAGGGCACTCCCTGAAGTCCCTGGATCTGGTGACCACGAAGAAACTAGACAGCAAGGTGAACAAGGCTGACACCACCTCCAAAGCCCCACAAGTTCAAGATCAAGATCATGGGCAAGCTTGTCAACAACAGGGGTGGGGGGAGTGGTGATCTACCAGTTTGCCACTGATGGTGAGGCTATTGCAGAGATTAATGCAGCCATGAAGCCATGAATGCATGTCTGCCCTTTGCTGTGGTGGGCAGCACCGAGGAGGTGAAGGAGGGGAACAAGCTGGTCCGAGCACGGAAGTACCCTTGGGGAGTGGTGCAGGTGGAGAATGAGACTGACTGCGACTTCGTGAAGCTCTGGGAGGTGTTGATCTGGATGAACATGGAGGACCTCGGTGAGCAGACCCACAGTCGGCACTACAGGCACTACCAGCGCTGCAAGCTGGAGGCGATGGGCTTCCAGGACAGTGGTGGTGACAGCCAGCCCTTCAGCCTGCAAGCAATGGATGAGGCCAAGAGGAAGGAGGTCCTGAGTGAGCTGCAGAGGACGGAGGAAGAGATGAGATGGTGTTTGTCAACAGAGTGAAGGAGACAGAGCTGGAGCTGAAGGGGCAGGAAAGGGAGCTCCATGAAAAGTTTGAGCACCTGAAGCAGGTCCATCAAAAGGAGAAGCATAAGGGGGAGGAGAAGCACGGGGAGCTGGAGGAAGAGGCCAGCGCCTTCACCCGCAGGAAGGCTGCAGTTGAGGCCATGCAGCCTCAGGCCTCGCACACCACCTCACAGCAGCCCCTGAGAAGGACAAGACAAGAAAAATTAACTCACGCACAGACTTACATGTCAAGAGTGCACTTAGACTTCCATGTGTTAAGTTGCTTGAGTTACACCTTGTGGCCCTTCTCCCATAACATGGTGTGAGGGTGGACTGAGAGCCAGTACAGACTCCAGTGTTTACAGCCGGCTTTGCACCCCCCTCCCAATCCGGCTCCAGCTGCCATGGGCCTGTTGGGCCACCACTTTCTATGCAAACCCATAAGAGCCATGAATGCTGGAATCCAAAACTGACAAGGTTTATTTTTTTCAGAGCCAGCGGCTGGTCTTCCATGTACAGTGTCACTGTTGATGGAGCAGTTATGTGCTGCTCTAGTCAAGGCCCCATCTGCTGATGCTAGGTCTGATTGTTCAGCGTCAAGATGGCAATTCATGCGGTGCCCTAGGTGCAGCTGCATGGTCTGGTGTACATGCTGCAGAATTCACCTGATCCCCCTTCATTTTAATTTTTCTAACTTAGAGCTTAATTTCAATAACTTTAAAACACTTCTTTATTTTTATTGGCACCAGCATAAAGACAAATAATATCCTTTTCCATTATTTTCATAAGTAACACAGATTCCCTGGTTTTTTAAAACTAAAAGTACCTCTAAACTTTTCTTATGCATAAAGCACCCCTATAATATACAGGGAGAGGTGGGTAATAAACATTCTGTAACATCAAAAAATAAATAACTGAATCGCTGGGAACATTGACATGCCTGCTACACACACATGTGCTTTTGTGCAGCCCCCAACCAGCCCCATTTTCCGCCTAATGAGATGGAGCTATCTTATGTACAAATAAGTGATGTGTTCACCCTCTCCTCAAAATGAGGCAACACAAAATCCTAGCAGCCTTGTATCCATCACTGCACTACATTGATTACTCCCTCCAGCATCAATCATTCTCATACAAAAAGGTAAAGTAAACCTCTAACAAAACTTCTATAAAATAGGGAGGAAAGTAAAAAATATCCTAAATACACACAAACTGACAAGTAAGGAGGTATGTCCAGCTGCTCTGTCCTCTTTTCTTTGACTGGCTGGTCATGTGGCCATAGTGGTATTTGTAGCTTCTGCCTCTACCCATGCCATATTTCCTTGGCCCTCACCAGAGCCTCAATACCTTGGGGTTTTTTTTACCAGATGGGTGACTCAAATCTCCATTCTTAAAGGACCTGAATCCTCAGTGGTCCTGCTTTTTGTTTTTGTTTTTGTTTGTTTTGCGTAGAAGTACTAAGAGGTGTCTCAAGAGAGTCCCCTGGGTTCCAAACATAGCCCTTCTTTCCCGCATTCGTGGCAGCAGCCTATTTTCTCCTTAGTAATCAGGATCAGTCATGCCAGCCAAGAGTAGCCCCTCATTTGCCTCCTGACTCAATGGCATGCGGAGGCCAAAATGGTTCAGTATCAGAAAGATTGTTTTCTCTTTCTCTTACTTGAAAAGCAGAAATTACTGTCAAATTGTATCTGTGAAGATTCATTTTGCCAAGGGATGGATGGATGGATGGATAGAAGGACCAGTGAATGGATGAATGGATATGTGGATAGAAGGATGGGTGAGCACATGGATGGATGGATGGATGGTTAGTGTTTATGTGGGTAGATGGATGTGTGGATGGAAGGATGAGGGAGTGGGTGGATAGTGGGTGATGTGTTGATAGACGGAGGGGAGGATGAGTGGAGGGATGGATGGAGAAATGGATGGAAGTGCCGATGGATGGGCAAACGGATGGAAGGATGAGTGGATGAATGGGGTGTGTGGGAAGATGGTAGATGGGTGAAGGAATGGGTGAGTGAGTGAATGGGTGGGCTGGCAGGTGGATGAAGAGATGAGAGGCTGGTTGTCGTATGATTGGGAGTGTTCCTGGCATTATTAGGCAAGGGCGAGGGATGCCAGCAGAGCCCCACTTGATGGTGTCATGTTCTGTCCAAAATACCTGTAGCACCTCTGTTGAGAAACTCTGTAACAAATTATGACTCCCAAAACATTTATAAGTATGTCATTTCTCCTCCCCCAAGCCAATTAGGCTCTGATAATAACCCAATAGATTAAGCTCTGGTAAAACAGTTTTTCATGAGAGCAGGCTCTTGTAAAGTAGAACTGATGCTCTGGTTGTATTTCTCCTCCTCCTGCCAGAATCAGAAGAGGATTTTCCTCTGATCTATACCCTGAGAATCTGATAGGGCTATTGGAGGTAAAACCCATGAAAGTGGGGGTCCCTGAGGCCGAACCTCCCTGGAGTTTGTAAGTCTGAAGGTCATCCACGCTGAGCCTCTAGCACTTCATCAGTTACAGTTTAGGTTTTTCTACCCCAGTACTGACTCCAGCAGTCAGTGTCTGCTCCTGAGCTTGCCTTCAGGTAAGCTGTAATTCTTTGTACCTGTCTGTCTCTCCAATTCTGAGGGCAGCAGTTTGACTTGTGACCTCAATTCTCTGATGAATCTAAGAAGAGTTATTTATTTTCAGTTTGTTCAGCCTTTTTCTTGTTTTGAGAATGGAAGTCATGACTTCCAAGCTCCTTACACTCCGTATTGGAAACCAAAAGTCTCTAATTGATCTTGGTTCGTTTTTTTGTTTTTTTTTTTTCAGCTCCATGGCCTGTCTGGGGGTTGACTTTAGCAATAAGAGCAGCAGCCCATGCCGCTGACCATCTGGGAGGGTAGGTAGTCCCCGTGGCAGACCTTTCAAGTCCTTCTCCCCCAATGACACCTCCAGGGCCCCTCCAGTCCCCACCCCAGTCTCTCTCTTCAGTAGCTTGCTCTGGGGACAGGTCAGAGGAAGTTTCTCCCGGTGTCTGGGGCTTGTGTAACAGGCATCTGGGAACAGGAAGCTTATGGGAAAGGAAGAACACAGGTGGTCCAGCTCTCTCAGAAGGGGCCTGGGTGTGAATTCCTGTTCTACTACTTACTACATATGTCATCTCTGAAAGACTACTCATCCCTCATAGGCTTCAGTTGATCTTTAAAAAGAAACTAAACCAGGGTAATAATACTGAGCATTTAGTTTGGTTTTGGGTAATTGGGTAACTGGCTGGGCTGGAGCTGAGATTTGGATGGTCTGTCGTGTGGACCAGGCATGTGCTGGGGTTCCTTGGTTTAAAGGTCTGAGGACGTCTGGGGAGACAGGAAACACCTAACTCCTGGAGTAGGGTGTATGACTCCTAGGCCCCCAGGGCCACTTGAGGCCACCCCAGTTGGGAGGAGAACAGTAACTCTGGGGCAAGTGGCATTGCTAATACTAACCGAACCGCCCACGCTTCCCTGACCTTGAGGAGAACACGTGTGAACCACACGCTGTCTCCGTGACTCCCTGTCTTCCCAGGGTCTGTAACTGAACTCACCACTAGGGGAGAGAATGCTTTTGCCACCCCCTTCAGAGACTGCTGAGCTCTAAGGCCAGACACTAGCAGCAGGTGTACAGCTAGGCACAGTGGAACCTCAGTGGTGTAGCTCCAGCTGGACACAGGAACTGCCAGAAACATCCCTACAGGAGGAAACCCTGTGAAAACACTCTTGAGGTCCTACAGATTGTTCTGGGATGAGAGTGCCTGCATGAGTAGCAGAGGATTTGAACCAGTGAGATCCTGGTGCTGGTGTGCATGTGAGTCCAGCTGCACCCTCCTGCCAGTGAGAGTCCAGAAACTTGGGCAATACCCAGATAAGAAAGAATTTTCACTGAACCCTTTGGCACCTGATCCATATGGACATGTGCTAAGTGGGAGCTCTCACTCTTTATCGTGGGCTCTGAAGGCTGAGGCAGGCTGCACCGTGAGGCCTACCAGGTTCCTGCTGGCTGCACCAGGACTCTGTCCCACAGATTTGTAGGAAGGACAGCCTAGGACACTACTTCAGGCCTTATTGCCAGGCCACTAAGTCCTGGGTCAGCTAACTAGCAAAAGTGACACCAGGCTCCAACTGCTGGAGGTATGTGGACACTCCAGGCAGGCTTGGCCTGCGGCCTTGGACAGCAGGGAGCAGGTTCATGCAGGGTTAGAGGTTAGTGTGTGGGGGGCCAGGCTCCTGCAGACTTGGGGAGAGCAGGACCTATGGGGGCAGGTGAGGAAGGTGTTGGGAATTGACGCTAGGAATAAGGATCTGAGCATTTCTGGCCTAAATGTCAGCCCTCGGCCAGTCATCGGGGCCTCCTCCACCTGCTTCCCATCCCTTTCCCTAGCCACCCACATCTGAAAGCCCTCTAGCCGCTGGCCGACCCCCTTCCTCATGGCCTGGGTCCTATACCCCATTCCCGCTCAGTCACTGCATGCTCCAGGGTCTCCCCTCCCTCCCTCCGTCTCCTCTGGGAGTCAGCCCTCCCTCCCACATGCCCCAGGAGCGCTGTTCCTCTACTTCACGGAAGCCCCTGCTCCCCCAGACTTGGCACACGGGGTGCAAAGTCTCGCCTCCTCTGAAAGAACGACCTCCCCAAGTCATGAGCAGCCTGCGAGCAGCCACGTCCCTTCAACGTGCCCCCCTCTCCTGTTTTCCTCCTGGAAGCCCTCGGCAAGGTCCAGATCCTCGCCCAGGGAGGCAGATCGCTGACCCCAGGGGAGGGTGGGCGCTGGAGCAGAAGGGCCCGGACGCCTGTGTGGCTTCAGGAGGAGCCAGGCAGGACTTTTATTTGGTCTAGTTTGGTTTTGCCAGGCTTGGTTGGGGAAAGACAGTTAATGGACAGAAAAGCTGAGGAAAAAGAAGCATTTACAGAGACGGTGGGCTGAGAGAGGAGGGGTCCCGCATGGAGACTGGGGACTGAGTCGGGAGGAGCCAAGGGGCTCCAAGGTCACCACAGGGCCGGCTGCAGGGCCCTGAGGATGAGGGGCGGCAGCAGCCAGGTCTGCGGAGGCACAAGGGTGGTGCCGGGCCCGGGTGAGGCAGCAGCCCTCGGAGGCAGTGGGGGGGAACTGGTGCCCAGAGGAGCAGACTCGGGGTCAGGGACAGGAGTGAGCCTCCTGATTCCGTTGATCCAGTCGGTGAAGTAGGTGACCCTGGTGAAGACACTGGGGTAGGCGGGATGCCGGCAGTCCAGGCCCCAGCTGGCTAGGCCCACTAGGACCCAGGCACCGGGGAGGTAGCAGATGAGGGGTCCCCCAGAATCACCCTGAGGAGAGAGAGAGGAGGGTTAGCACCGGTGGGGGTGGGAGACTGGGCCATCAGAGACACCAGGTGCCACCATGGGGTACTCTGTGACCCACTATCTGAGTCAGGATCCCACTGTGGACCCATCAGGTCAAAATCTCAGGGTTGGGACACTGGAGTCAAGCATCAAGAAGCTCCTGGCTGATCCTAATGGTGGACAGTCATGGATCTGAGTCTGCCCACACGTGGACCCCACCCTCTGCACCCATCGCCCAGGGGCCCAAGACATCATGCTGCTTGGGGCCCAGAGGAGACTTCTGCATGGATGGGGCCCAAGAGGGGCTCAGCCTGTGAGCAGAGCCGGCCCAGCTGATGCCTCTGTGCAGACCCCAGCTCTTGTAAACCTGAACCGCAGCAAAGTGCACCTGTCCGGTCCCCTTCTTGTTCCTTTGGGTCTTTGGGTCTCTCTCAACTCCTTGTTAAGCATCTTTAGAAAATACCCAGGCCTAGGCCTCGGGGAGGTAGCCCACATCACTAGGGGAGTGGGGGAGGATCTCCAGGAAGTTGCTGGGAGTTACTGGAGTCCTGGGATGCTGCAGGGTAGGATCATCCAGCTGGAAAGTCCCTACTTCAGAGGCCAAAATTTGAGGCCCAAAGAAAGGGCCTTAGCCTTGGCAGTGGGAGGTGGCAGGGCCACAGCAGGCTCCTCCGTCCACTTAACCCACAGGCCTGCTGAGCATCCTGGCACAGGCACTGCTCTTAGGAAACGCAGGGTGAAAAGACAACGCCCTCCCCCATGGCACCGTAGACAAGCAAACAGACCCTTTACATGGCCTTTGTGTCACAGAAAGCTTTCCTGAGCTGAGTGGAAATAGGAAACAGAACCTGGCTTTCCAAGGTCCAGGAACAGAGGGTGCAGTTGGTGCAAACAAGGAGAGGAGGTAGTAGCCACGGGGTCTGCAGCGCAGGGACAGAGGGAGTCACAGGCTGGCATGGTGGGGGGAGTTTGGAGAATTGTGCAGGGGACATGACCTGTTCAAATGGGCCAGTCTGGTGCTGTGTGGAGAAGGGACGGATGTCAAGCACCAGGTCGAGAGGGGAGACCAGGGAGGCACTGCAGGAGGGAGGTGGCCAAGGCCGTGAGAGACAGTCAGATTTGGGACAGTGTTTTGAAGAAGGAGCCAAAGGAAATGTCACATCTAACCCTTTCCCCCCAACCAGGGAGAAGGTGCAGAGAGAGAAGAGAAGAGGCTGAGGACTGAGCTCTGGGGCCTTCAGCATTTTGAAGCCTGAGGGGAACGGATGGCAGAGTCCAAGTGGGGCAGCTGGGTGTGGCACTCAGGAGGGGCTGCATATGACAAGTGACATAGCGAGGGAGTGATGACTCTGGCAAGACAGAAGCTATGGACAAAGTGGCTCCATGCCACGGGTGGACAGAGCCGGAGTGGAGTGGGTTAAAGAGCTCTGGTGCGGTCAGCTCTGGGAGGAGACTCCAGAGGAGGCAGGCAGAGAAATCGGGCAGTGGCTGCAGAGGATTGCTGCTGTCATTTCCGTGGGAGATGTGGGGGGTAAGCAGAGGACATGGAGCCGGGGGGAGCCCGAGTACCTACCCGGCTGGGCCATGAGGGCTCTGGGACACCGGGCCAGGGCAGGGGTGGGTGGCTGTGGGCCTAGATGAGCGAGTGCCAGTCCATTGCTTCCATCTCCTCAGTGAAATGAGAAGACGTGAGCTGAGGGCGAGGAGGGTCAGGGCTGAGGAACGGAGGCCTGAAGGGTACAGAGGGTGTGACACAGTGTGGTCATCGCTTAAGGACCCCAAAGACATCCACGTCCTCACCCCTGGTACCTGTGAATATGTTGTCTTATGGGGCAGAAGGGACTTTGCCGATGGGGTTGAGTGGAGGACCCTGACATAGGTAACAAAGAGCTCCTAAGGGAAAGAGGGAGGCAGAAGGGTCAAAGTCAGAGAAGAGGATGTGACAACAGATGCAGAGGTAAGACTGATGCGCTTTGAAGATGGAGGGAGAGACCACGAACCAGGAAATGCGGCAGCCTCTAGAAGCTGGAAGAGGCCGGGAAACAGTCTCCCCAAGAGCCCCCAGAAGGAATGAGCTCTGCTGACGCCTTGATTTTAGACTTTTAGCCTCCAGAACTGTTCTCTGGCCACTCGGTTTGTGGTGATTTGTTACTGCGGCCCTAGCAAATTCATGCACAGGGTCTTCTTGAGAGTGGGAATGTGCCTTCGCTGTCTCAGCCCTTCCCTCGAGGTTCCCCATCCAGAGTGCCCCTGCCCCTCTTCACAGTGTCCCACCACCCAGCTCGTTCCAGGCCACAGGCAGGCCTGATCCTCCAGGCGGTGGCTCCTGTTCACTCAGGCCTCAGCAACTCACGCAGATGAGCCATGTGGTTGCCAACATCATGCTGGATTCTGAGCCAGTCTGGGGAGAATGGGAAGGACTCCAGGAGCCTTCTGGCCCCTGGGGGCTCTGAGAAGGCAGAAGAAGTCCCTACAATAATGTAGCCCATGACAAGTGAGCTGCGGTTGGCACTACTGTAGAGACAGGGAAAACCACAGGGGGCGCGTGTGAGGCGGGGCCAGGGCCACAGTGGTCAGTTCCACCTTGAGTGAAAGGAAGGTCCTGCAGGCCCAGAAGAACAAGCACAACGCAGGTGGAGGGCGACGGGCCAGGCCAGGAACAGAAAAGCCAACACCTGTTGAGCACCTGCTATGCCAGGATGTAATGTAAAGTTAAGTTTCTACAGCAACTTTATGAAGTGGAGGCTGTTAGCGACCCCATTTCATGGCTGAGGAAAACTTAGCTCATCACGGCACATGCCAGGCAGGTGACTCAGCAGGATAAGAGTCCAGACAGAACCTCACAGACAAGCTGTGGTGACTGAAAGGCCAAGGAGGGAAGACACAGAGTGGGGGACGGGCGTCTGCTCAGTGGTGTCCTCACCCTGCAGAAGGAACTAGACAAGGGGCGGGGTCCAGGGGGCACTATGGGACGTCCCACAGGCATACACTCAAGGTCGCTGCCCAGGAGCCCATGGGCACAGCCTTCGCAGGAGAAGCCAGGTGGAGAACGATGTGAAGGAGGCCCGGGTTCCAGCTGGGCTGGGGGCTGGTGGCAGACACCCCCCCACACCGGCCCCTGCACGCCACAGTCTCCTCCCTTCACCTGTGGGTGCAGCTGACTCTGTGAGGAGGGTGGGCCAGACAAGACAGCCGGAAAGAAGGAAAGACGGCACGTGGCCTGGGAACCAAGAAACCCAGGGCTGTTTCCCACCACGGGGCAGGTGGGCCGAGCTCCCCGCTCTGGCTCAGGCGGATCACGGGGCACTAATGACAACAGTGCTGTCAGTGGGCCCTTCTCAGGGCCAGGGGTCTCAGTGCTCAGACTGTGGGGCAACAAGACCTCATTCTAGTCTTCAATCTGTCCTTTTGTTTAGTGCTGTGGCCTTAACTAAATGTGCTCATTTCCAGGGGTTTGCTGTAGCACATTGCCATGAACTTGGTGGCTTAGAAAGAAATTTATTCTCTCACAGTTCTGGAGTCCAGAAGTCCAAAATCAAGGTGTCATCAGGGTCAGGCTACCCGCAAAGGCTCTAGGGGAGGATCCATCTTTGTCTTTCCCAGCTCCTGGTGGCCCCAGGTGATCCTCGGCTTGGGGCAACATCACTCCAGTCTCTTCACGTGGCCTTCTCTGTGTGTCTCTCTCTCCTTCCCTCTGATATGGACACCAATCATCGGATTTAGGGCTCACCCTAAATCCAGAACGGTTTCGTCTTGAGATTCTTAACTAATTACATCTGTAAGGACCCTATTTCCAAATAAGGCCACATTCTGAGGTTCTGAGTGGACTTGAATTTTGGCAGATGCCACTCAACCCACTACACAATCCTTTCAACAAGCCCATGAAGGAGACCTCGGAATCTCACACTACAGAGGAGGACCCAGGCTCAGAAGGTGAAGAGACCATCTGAAGTCACAGGGCAGGCACAGGCAGCAGAGCAATGTCTCTGACTACAGGGTCCTAACACTTTCCTGTCCACTCCATGGTGGCTTCTATGCAAATGCTCGACCTGCAAATGCCAGCTCAGGAGGCTGGACCTTGTGGCAGGTGTGGTAGAGGCAGGGTTGGCCTCGGAGTCGGAACACCTGGGCCTAGGCTGTGCCTCCTCTCTGTAGACTAGCCACTTTCCATCTCTGGGTGTCAGTTTCCCCATCTGTAAAAAGGGACATGACAAAGGGTTGGAGATCTTCACAATCCCTATGTCCAATAGTGAACTTATATCCAGAATACATAAAGAGCTCCTAGAAGAAAAAGACAGTCGACCCAACAGGAACATGGGGAGAGGGGGGGACAAACAAACTTGAAACCACAGAAGATATCCAATGATAATAAACTTATGGAAATAAATTTAACTTAATTAGTCATCAGGAAAATGTAAATTAAAACTACAAATCACTACACTCTCTCCAAAACGGCCCAAATAAGAAAAAATGGAAGCGCCGAGTGTTGTTGAGATACGAGCTCCCCACTGGCCGCTGTGGCAGGCTACGGGCTAACTGTCCCCAGCCGGGGCACACGCCTTTCCTCCAGAGGTCGTGCCTGTGGGCTTCTGTGGACAATATGAAATATATGGTGTTCATCTGTGTCCCAACGACAAGTACAAAGTGTGTAGGGCACTGCTACCTGTAGTACCCCCCACCTGGAAACTACTCAAATACCCACCCAGAGTAGAGCAGATAACAGAGTCCAGTGCACACACAGTGCACTACAGAGCAGCCAGAAAGCGCGAGCTGTCACTGTGTCACAGTGTGGGTGAGTCTCACACGTACGACGTTAGGACACCACAGAGTAACAACTATAAACTCAGAGTCTACTCTAAGGGGTTGAAAGTGAAGATGGTGGTCATCCTTGGGCACTGGTGACAAGAAGGGGACATGAGCGGGGCTTGTGGGGTGCTGGGAACATGTCTGTCAGTATGGGAAAGTTCAGACTATACACTTATGAGTCGTGTACTCTTGCCTATGTATGTTATGCTTCAGTAAAAATTTAAAATATGCAGGGCGGAGCCTGCGGCGCACTCGGGAGAGTGCGGCGCTGGGAGCGCAGCGACGCTCTCACCACGGGTTCAGATCCTGTATGGGAATGGCCCGTGCGCTCACTGGCTGAGTGCCGGTCACGAAAAAGACAAAAAAAAAATGCAACAAAAATGGAGGCTGTGCGTGGATCCTTCCAGCAGACGCCATCACGCTGGGATGGGCCGGGGAAAGGAACAGTCTGGGGGAGATGGCTGAGAAGTGGAGCCCCGGGAAGACATGCAGAAGGGAGAAAACAGGAAGTGCAGGGGGCTCCACAGAGAGCAGAGGCAACGACACAGGTCCCCCTGGGGAAACCAAAGTCCAGAGGACAGGCAAGAGAACAGCCGACATGGCCTCACTCACTCGGCAGATGGACTTTCCCGTCGAGAAGTCCCCAGCACACAGCATCTCTTCCCGCACAGGGGAGTTCTTGTCTTCTCCAGTTCTTTGCTCATATAACATATTACAGAACGTGTTCTCAATGATGCCTACCTTACCCTCCTGTAGAGAGAAGGGCGGTGACAGGTGCACTGCAAAGATAAGGGGAGGTCAGTGACGTGCAGCGTAGGTGAGCCAAGGAAGCCCAGGCTACTCTGCACTGCCGCTCTTCCCACTGCACCCCACTACCCCCCAGACGTGGGTTTTCTCAAAATAGCTGGGCTTTCAACACTGCTTGAGTCTTCTACCATCCTTGATAAGCTCCTCTCCTTTTGCTCAAACTTTTCCACATATTCATCCTTTACTTCCACCTCTCTTACAGCCACAGGCCATACTTCTCCTAGTGCACAAGAGGCAAAACCTGCCAACACACGACCCATTCATTGCATCTTAGCAAACATTCTCTCACCCACCTACTCTTTCATGAACTGTCCCATCCATTCTCCACACATCTATCACTAACTCTTCTCCCATCTCTTCATCCACCTGCCTGCCCATCCATTCACTCACTCACCCATTCCTTCATCCATCTACCATCTTCCCACACACCCCATTCATCCACTCATCCTTCTATCCATTTGCCCATCCATCGGCACTTCCATCCATCTCTCCATCCATCCCTCCGTTAGTCACCCACTCATCCTCCCTCCATCTATCAACACATCACCCACTATCCACCCACTCCCTAATCCTTCCATCCACACATCCATCTACCTGCATAAACACCACCCATCCATCCATCCATCCATCCATGTGCTCACCCATCCTTCTATCCACATATCCATTCATCTATTCACTGGTCCTTCTATCCATCCATCCATATATCCATCCATCCATCCACGCATCCATATGTCCATCCATTCACTCTTCCTTCCATCCATCCGTCCACTCACTCAATCACTCTTCTCTTCATCTACCCCCATGCTAGTTGTCTTTTAGACACTAATGACATAGTAATACATTTTTAGTTGGGAGAGACAGTAAGTGAAGTAGCTAAATAAATAAAATTATTTTTGATCTATTAAGTGGTATGAAGGAAATAAAACAGAGATGTGATAGTAGGGGAGGCCTCTTTTAGCTCAAATGATGATGGAGTTTGGATGTATTGTCCTCCCAGAACTCATGAGGAAATTTGATCCCCAGTGTTGTTTAAAAGACCCTGGCACCTCCTCTCTCTCTCGTGCTTCCTTTTGCCATGTGATCTGCTTGTACCCGCCGGCTGCCTGCCTCTTTCCACCATGAGTAGAAGCAGCCTGAGGCCTGTGCCAGATGCAGCTGTCCCAGAATCGTAAGCCAAATAAACCTCTGTTCTTTATAAATTACCCAGTCTCAGGTATTTCTGCTATAGCAACACGAAATGGACTAATATAAATGATTAAGTAAAACTCAGGAGAGGAGCTGAATTGTAAATGTAAAGTAGACACCAGTCATGCGAATATGACACGATGGAGTGAGCTAGGCAGGGAAAAAAAACTGCAAAGCTAAAGGCTCTGCAATGGGAATGGCCTTGGCATATTCAAGAAGCAGCAAGGAGGCCCATGTGGCTGGGGTGTGTGTGTGTGAGGCATTGCAGTAGGAGATGAGGCAGATGCCAGATGCTGGCACCAGATGAACCAGGTGCCGGCACCATGCAAGACCTTATAGCCAAGGTGGGGAGTTTGGATTTTATTCTAAGCACAGATGAGAAGGCACTGGAGGGTACTGAACAGGGAAGTGACATGACCAAAGTTTTAAAGTAATATTCTGGTAAGTTGTGTGGAGGCACACAAGGGTGGAAGCTGGGAGGCCAGTTCAGGGGCTACAGGCAAGAAGATGGTAGCACTGCAGTGCAACCAAGTCAGAGAGTAAGCAGTCGTGTGTGTATGTGCGTGTGTGCGTGTGCGTGCGTGTGCATGTGTGTATATAAATGCAGGAGGCTGGTTGTCGTATGATTGGGAAGTGTTCCTGGCTTTATTAGGCAAGGGCGAGGGATGCCAGCAGAGCCCCACTCGATGAAGTCATGTTCTGTCCAAAATACCTGTAGCACCTCTGTTGAGAAACTCTGTAACAAATTGTGACTCCCAAAACATTTACAAGTATGTTCTTTCTTTCCCCCTTAACATTATAACATAAGCATTTCCCCAAACCATAAACACTTCCTTCAATAAACACTCTTATGCATAAGTCTTTGCCTACATTTTTCTTCTTTCAATCTAATCAAACAAAACTTCCTTCTCTGTTACTCAGTTCACCTAACGAGAGTATGAAGTAGACATTGATCTAGGTTAGGATAAGAGTGAAGTGAGGTCGGGAGAGGCTCGGCACCCCCGTGTTGTAACCATTCTGACTTGATCGTTCGGGCTCAGAGGTCAGAAGCCACAATGTTTTCTCTCTGCTTTTCCCCACGTATCTTCTACGGCAAGGGAAAATCGAGGTGTGTGGTGGGGACCTGGAATGGGCCAGCCCCCAAGCTTGACTTTTGAGTTGAATCAAGTCATCTCAGACCCATGGCTGATTAAAAGCATTAAAATCAAGGACCATGAAGACCCAAAGAACCCAGACCCTTGATGCTGAAAGTCAAAGATTCGCAGACTTTCAGAGCCTGGGACTCGGGATTCTGGAGCCATGGAATCGCACACTTGCAAAATGGGAATGGCCACAGGTGGTCCCGTCCTCATCTTTCAGGTCATGGAAATGAGGCACATCAGGCCAAGGACCAGTGGCTTCAGAAACCAGCCTGGGCCTCCTTGCCTAGTTGAGCCTCTGCTCCCTTCTTCCCCTCGCCTCCCTCCTCCTCCTCCTCCCCTGTCCTCCCCTCCCTCAGCCTCTGCCTCTCCCACACCCTCTCACTGTCCTCGGTGAGCATTCCCCAGCCAGTTATCCAACAGGATGCGTTACTGGGCAGCTGCATGTCTGGGGGTGGGAGGCAGGCAGGGATGACATAGGAAGTGAAGTTCACGGGCAGGTGCAGCTGCAGCATGGCAATGTCACTCCCGAAGGGGTAGAACTTCTCAAAATCGGGGTGGCTGATAATCCGGTTCACAGACATCTTCTGGCTGTGCTGCGTGTGCTGGTACAGTTGGGTGTTTCCCAACAGAACCTGATAGTCCTCCGGGGCCTGGGATTTGCTGGAGGAGGAAGTGCCATTATGATGATCACAGTTGTCCCCAGGTGTGGGGCCAGCACCCTCTTCCTGAATGCTCATCTCACTGCCCACACCTCCCGGGCTCCTCCACCTCGCCATCATTCCCAGCAGCTCTGTCGCCCCCTTCCTAACAGTCAGGACCGCTTCTTCCTTGAGGCTGAAGGATATTCTACTCACAGTCTCGGGATACGTGGCTTCCCATCATACCCTGAATCGGAGGAGCAGAGAATCCTACCGCTGGATGGGTCCTTGCTAAGGTCTCCAAACCAAGCCCTTTTATGTCACTCAAGAGGAGCTCTGGCTCAATCCCAGCTCCAGCCCGAGCTTCTGAGGGCCTCCGAGGCCGGCCCGCCCCCTGGCCTGACCACCTTTCCTTCCCCTCCCTGAGGGTGTTGTCCGCGTCGCTGGAAGCGCTCAGAAGGGCCTGGCTAAGCGCACAGATGGGCCCGAAACTGAAGCTCTCCTGCCTCCCCAACACGACGGGTCCGCTCCCTGCCTTCATGGCTTGTTCAACAGGTGCCCACCGCCCACCGGGGAGGCCCTCCCCACACTCCCTGTGCCCGTCTTCCCTCGGGCAGCCCCTGCAGCCCCCAGGCCTCCCCGACAGCCGCCTCGCTCTCGACCCCCCACCTGGGAGCCTGCCCTTCTCACCCCCTCTGGGCTCTCTCCCGCCGCATCACACGACTGGGGCTTGTGTCTCGCCTTCCTGAGAGGATGGAGACCCCTGGATGTGGGGTCTTGCCATCCCCTGTGCCATAGAGGGTCTCAGGGGAGAGTGGCACAGGGTAGTTGCCAACAGAACCCAGCTGGGGTCTCAAAGCCAGGAAGCTCCCATCTGTGACTCCTGACTGGACCGTGGGGACCCTACTCCTGGGCCCCTCCACATCTGTTCAGAAGCTGGGAACTGAGTCAGACCCAGGAGGGTCAGAGGAGTTACACTCCTGCCCGTCCACGTTGTTCTCCAAGGTCAAGGACCCCACCCCTCCCACCTGGCACTCAGGGACTGTGACCGCCATGGCTCCTCCCAGGCATGCAGTTTTACATGAACGATAAAGGAATTGCCTGGCACTGGTGGTATTGAAGAGTCCCAGGTCCCTGCCGAGAGTGTGATTCAGGAGTGTGGACAGTGAGGAGAAGCCCTGCAGCCACTGCCAGTGCTCTCGGGGCATGTCACTGCTGGGGGGACAGACACAGGAGGCCGAGGGCTCCCTGCTGGAGCTGAGGATGAAGGATGAGGAGGGTCTGGGCACATGAAGGAGCACTGGGTGGCGAGTGGGGACAGTCCAGGTGTAGGGTTCTGCAGGTCAAAGGGAAACACAACGTGTGTTTGGTGGCAGGAGCCCGCCCCAGAGGGAAGCCCTGAGGAGAAAGGCGCAGGACCCCAGCCCTCTTTCCCCCTCCTCCCCCGCATCATCCTCCCCTGCCAGCCCCTCTGCTGGGGGCCCCACGGAAGGAGGACTCACTTGAGAAAGCAGTGGGAGGTCGAAACCAGCCAGTGGGAGTCAATGAGGACGGCTCCGCAGAGGTGCGAGCCCTTGTAGAGCAGGCTGGCCTGCCACGGCCACTGGCCGGCCACCGCGTCCTGGCCACCGTAGATCTTCCCTATCGCCTTGGGCTTCCCGCACACTGTGGAGACACCCCCCACCCACCTGTTAGAAACACAGGTGGTGCCCCCGAAGGCCACCCCAAAGAGCCCCCTCCTCCACTTCACAGATGAGAAAACCAAGGCCAGAGGACAAGTGACCTGGCCAAATGACTGAGGGCTGCCCGGCTTCTGCCTTCAGTGGCCAGCACCAAGGACAGATGGCCGAGCACAGCTGAGTAAGCTCTGGGGGAAAGAGGACCCAGGGGCCTGGGGGAAATGGGGCAAGGGTGACTGAGTGTGGCCACAGCAGCTCATCCTTAAGTGGACCTGCCAGGGCAGTGGACTGGGACCCAGGCCCTGTGCCTTTATTTCCTTCCCCCAGCACGCCTGGATGCCTGCTTTGTAGGTCAAAGAACCAAAGGTCTCAGAGGTTACTAATGGTGCTTGCTCAAGGTCATGGCTTCTAAGTGGCTATGCCCCCTCCACCTCACTCCAGTATCCCAGGGAGAGAGAATCACTGGCAGGAGTCTGTGCTGTGTGACCCAGGAAAAGTCACTACCCCTCTCTGATTCATTATCCTCCATTTCTAAAAGGAAGGGGGTGGGCTAATGAAGGCAACCTTGGTTCTAAGACACTTCTGGGAGGGGAGTTGTGGTTGCAGCCTTGAGAGGCAGTGCCCTGGTGCAGGCCTGTGGTCCCCCGGCCTCAGGGAGGGGGCATGAGGCCCCTGGGCCCACCTGACTCTGGGCCCCTCAGCAGCACTCCTGGCGCTCTCTCCCTCCGCCCAGCCCCAGGGCCAGGCCTTTGTCATCTGTCCAGATCCACGCCTCCCACACCAGGCCCTGAGGAAGGTTCCCCAACCCACCTTGGCTGATGCTGTCTGTGGAGCCACCTGGTTGAGAGGGGAGGGCAGAGAGGACAGCCTCAGGTGACTTCCAGCACAGGGCACCTGGCCTCCAGCCGGCCCTCTCCGCCTCCTCCCCTTGTTGGCCAGCACCTCCCAACGCCCCGTCAAGTCTGGGCCCCCAGCCAGCCAGCCAGCCATTGGGCCTCCCTGGCCATCTCTAGCCTCCCCATCCAGCCCCATCCAGCCCCATCCAGCCCCAGCCGCCCTCGGCCCCCGCCCACCGCCATTTGATCGCCCCCTCCAGCACCCCAGTCTGGGCCCCCACTCCAGCCCAGTGTGCCAGCCCTGCCCGGGGCCCGGCTCCGCCCCACACGGTCTGCTTCAAAGGGACCTTGGTCTGGGGCTGCAGAGCCCTGGGGCCCGCTGCCCGCGGGTCCCCGGCCCTTCTGAGCCCCCGGGCTCGCTCCTGCCTCCCCCGGAGCCTGCGAGGGGCTGGGGACGCGGGGCTGCTGGTTGGGGGCCGCCTCCTCCTGTCTCGGGGACAGCAGCAGCAGCAGCAGCAGCGGCCAGAGCAGGCGGCCCGGCCGGCCTCGGGTCCTTGGCGACTCCACACCCATCGCTCGACACCCGCGCCAGAGGGTGGGAAGCGGGAGCAGGCCTTGACCCCGCCCCTGGCCACGCCCTGACCCCGCCCTGACCCCAGCCCCAGACAGGCCCTGAACTTTCAGAGACAGGCTGACCTCACCCCGACCCCATCCCAGTACAGACCTTGACTCTCTTCAGAGCCTTGACACCTGCCCGGCCCAGCCTCAGACCCAACCTTGACCCCGCCCCTGAACGGTCTGAGTATGGCACGACCACGACGCAATCAAGAGCTCCTGCACATGAATGACACGAAATATGGGAAAGGATGTTAAAAAGGTAATTCACGGGAGAAGGAATTAAAAGACCCATACACAGGGGAAAACGTTCAGTCTAACTAGTTATGTGGAAAATGAACATTAACGTGTCATTTTCAGTAATCAATGGCAAACATTTTATGAGAGCGATAAAGATCTCCAATCTCTTGTTAATCAGTGACTTCTCCATAGACTGGTGGAAAGGGAGTGGGATCTAAGTTTCAAAGACACGTTCCCCGTTTCTATGAGTGAACTTCTAAAATTCATGCAAAGATTCATATTGTCTTTCGATTCCATTTTTCTGCAAACGTTTTGAGGTGCCCTCGTATTTCATGATGTAATTTCTGAATTTGTTTCTATTAGAAGTGAGATCCTCTCATTTTACATTTATTTCTGTCTTTGTCTTCATCACTACACTGTAAACTCCGGACTACGGGGAAATTATTATTTTATTCACCACTAAGTCTAGGCATAAGGGAGATAGCACTGCACACAGTATACATGAAAATATCAATTTAATAGTCAATATCGCTAAATAATCAATAGTAACAAATATACACTAAAATATCAGTTTAATAATTGTTATAATGAAAGCAGAACCCAAAGGTCACACAGCCTTATTTATTAAGGACTTAATTTCAATTAATTGTTAAACCAGTATCTAGGGTTTAGCAAAAGTACGTTAGTGTAAGGGAAAATGTATATTTCTTTAGAAGGACTGAAAGAAGAATTCATACATGTTGTGAAAGGGAATATAAGATTGATCTCAAAGGGGGTGAAGAGCATAAGAACCACGTTAAATGTAGAGACCAAAGCATACGAAGGAGCCAAATAAGAAAAAGGAGCCAGTAAATGACAGCATGGGATAAACTTAAACCATAGATGTGGGGAGCTGCCCACGTTACACCGTAATCGCCATTACAAGATGGCGCCGGCCGACACTGACAATCGGCAAAAACAAGTCTAGAGCGCATGTGCTGGGAATTTCCCCACCTCTAGTCTCTGCCTCTCCCGTGGCGTCATCTGGGCTGATGCACGACCGCCAATCAGATGGGAACACGTCCTAGGCGAGGGACTGTCTCTATATAAGGGGCGTGGCTCCCCTCGCTCGGGGTCTCCATTTTTGGCAAGCTTATGCTCTCCCTCTCAAGATGCATTAAAGCTGATCTGCAGAAGGATCCTTTGTGTGCCGCGTCGTTCTTGCTGTCGAGACGGTAGCGCGGGACAATAGAAATACTAAATTAGGTATAATTTAGATCTGTATTTATGTAAGACTCCTTATTAATGTATATAATACATATTTGTATATCATATAACTCATTCATTATAAGTGGACATGAGTGTGCTGGAGCTGGCTTGTACCAGCTTCGGGCAGCTGATGGTGCACATCTGTCCCTGCTCTGTGACCAGTGACATCAGGTTGGTAACTTGAAATCAGTCCTGCTGGGATATGTATATCAGGTAAACTCCACAAACCCAGGCGTTTACACCTCTCCCAAGAGAACATTTTATGAAGCATTTACCAGCACACCACTGGTGTGTGTGTGTGTGTGTGTGTGTGTGTGTGTGTGTGTGTGTGTGTTCACGATGTAGGAACAGATGTTGGTGTGAAGCAAGAATATTCAGGTGTCAGTGGGTGTGTGTACTGGGGGACTCTTCATCAATTGTGAGTGGGGCGTCAGGAGTGGTGGGCACTTGTGTGTGTGTGTGTGTGTGTGTGTGTGTGTGTGTGTGTGTGTGTGTGTATTGACCCTGGTCATTCTGAGTCATTGCCTTGCTCCTAACCAGTTGGGTCATCCTTTAAGGCCAAAGAATCTACGTAAATGTTGGTGATTTCTGGTTCCTCCTTATGCAGATCGATTCCAGGGTGTCTGTATCACCAGTTCTCAAACAATCTATCTCCATGGAAACCTGAGGCTTCTGGGAGAGGTAGGGCCCCCAGGAAGTCCCCAGTCCTGAGAGCAGTCTTTTGTTTCTGTGTTAGGAGCTATGTCTCAGTGGCCATGGTCAAAAAGAGGCAGTCAAAGGCATGTGCTGTCCCCTTCTTTCTCCTGGTGAAGCCAGAAATAAACGTCTGCCACGTTATTCTGAAAGTCTGTGTGGGAGATGAGCACTCAGACTGAATAGCCCAAGGCAGCTCCTGCTCTGTTGTTTGGAATGTGTATTCTAGTGTCTTCTGGGGACAAGGGTCTACATCAGCTTTGCAATGGGAGATGTTGGACAGAGCTTTGCAGTCCCCTCTGAGCTGGGCTGTAATTCTAGGGGCAAAGTGACAAGTAGATAGGCAGTGGGGTCAGCATGACCTTAGCACCTGGGCCTGGGGAGAGCAGGTGCAAGGAAGCCTGAGTTCACATGGGCTCTGGTCCTGGGACAAAAGCTAGATACAGAGCCTGGGGAGCCAGCCTCGCCACAGCCTCAGGTGAGGTGGGGGAAGCCTCTGCATGTGCTCCTGTTGGGGTACACCGAGCTGCAGGTGGAGGTCTCAGCCAACTTGTACAGGGACGTATGGCCGGGCCTGGCTCTGTTGGGTGGGAAAGGTGGGAGTTAAGAGGAGGAACTGGGTCTATGTCCCTTCAACACTCTGGAGGTCGACATTAGATCCCATGAGGGCAGGTTTCTCAGCCGCAGATGGGTCTCATCTCCTGGTCCCAGGACCCCACTCTTTCTGGCAGGGAGGTGCTGGCTCAGGGGGAGCAGGAGAAGTCTGGTGGGGACTGGGTCAGTGAAGCCACAAGGACAGAGGTCGGAGGCTCTTTGCTGAGAGGGGAGGGGCCGAGACCTGCAGAGATGGGGAGGGCCACTGCACGAAGTGCATCTCAGCTTCATGTTTCTCTGGTAGGTGATCCAACTTCTCTATTCTCTACTCCGTATCCAGCTACAAACTCACCAGAGGGAGCCTCATCCAGGTGGCCTGAAAGTGACTCCACAGCTGCCTCTCCCTCCCTCGACCCACCCGAGGATTTCTGGGCCTTGCTCCTTATGGTGAGTCACCTTCTGGCCTAAAGTGCCAACATCACTTCTGGAATGTAACTGCTTTCCTGTAGTACAGATGGATTGCGAGTGTCTCTCAGGCTCCTCCACATCCTGTCCTGATACAATGTCAGTATGTTGTGCTAATCGTGTTATGCTTTGTTAGCAGAATGGAGTTTTTATCTTTCAAAACATCATATATTTTAAATAAAAATGCACTGTAATGTACCTTCTTTGGATTTTTATTTGCTTTGTTTTGTTTTGAAATGGGAGGCCGTGGATCCTGGGTTTTAGGGGAGAGGAACAGGCCTATCTTGGTGTGTTGAATCAGCACTGAACATCTCCCACCCAGTCTGCATGAATGGAAATTGCTGGAATGGCTGAGGCGGACTGACCTGGGTGTTCTGGGGCCAACATGTTTGGAGGTGTATGTCAGGGGACATCCCCTGCATCTGCCTTCTCTCCTTGGACAGAAGAAACTCTTGGCTGTGTACCAAGTAGCCTCTCTGGCCAGGGTCTTAGAAGTCCCTGAATGTTTTGTTTCCCAGGGGTTGAAGGGAAGAAGGATCTGTACCCATCTCAGTCCACACTGGAGTGTGGGGCGCAGGGCCCCGTGTGACACAGTGGTGGGTCTGAGGACACCCAGAGATGATGATGTGGCCACTGAGGAGCTGCCCCTACAAAGGAGGCCATTCTGATGTCTGCTGGAGGAGCCTGAGGTCAAAGGGAAGAGGCTGTGGTCACGGTCAGAGGGAGGAGGCTCAGCATGCAGAGACCAGGAGGACAGAATGCGGGTCAATGGGACAGTAAGAACAGAGCAGGGGGAGGCCAGGGTCAGGAATGGAGACTGAGGCAGGCTCAGACTCTGCAGGAAGAGGTCCAGGGAGCAAGTCAGGGATCATGAAATCCCCCACCCACAACACGAGTCCTTCGTGCTCTGCCCCTTTCCCAGACTCACCTCCTGAAGCTACAAATAACAGGTAACACCAAGGGAATGTCAGCTTGGGGCTCAGAGGTCCAGGTCCTTCCCGCAGGCCAACTCTTCAGTCACCCATCCTTTGAGGAACACATATGTCGGTGGTGTCCCCATTAGAATTGGGGTATTTAAGAAATCCCAGGGCCTTTTCTCCAAGAACACCCCAGAAACCTAATTGGATGTGGGGACAGATGTGGCTGGAGCTAACCCAGGGTTGGAGAAACCCAGGCTCAGCTCAGGAAGCAGCAGCAAGAGATGGCGTGTCCTCCCAGGGAGGAGACTGCTGCCCATGCTGAAAGCGGAAACTGGAATGTGCCTGGAGGGGTGACCCTCCCATGGAGACCCCACAGTGTTGGTGGAGCTTCCTCTCCAGAGCAGGTAACCAAGGTGTCGCTCCTGTATGAAGTGCCTTCTCTGCACTCAGCACCTCTCCAAGGCCTGGGAGGTTCTTCCAGGGGCAGCTGAGTCAGGCAACCAGTCCAGGCTGTGGATCCAGACTGTCACATCCCAGAGGCCCCAGTTAGGCTCTGTGACCTTGTGACCTTGGGCAAGCAGCTTAACCTCTCTGAGGCTCAGCTCCCTCTTCTGTAGAATGGGGGATAATAGGCTAGCTCTCCAGGGTTGTGAAGATTAGAGTGAGTTTGTGTAAAGTGCTTGGAGCAGTGATTGGCATGCTGTGAGTTCTCTTCATAAATTTTAGCTAGTCTGGTGATGAGTCTGCACAGGACAAACCTGCCCCTGTCCCTAACACAGCCCCCCTCCCATCTGCACTCAGGGCAGCAGTACTCTTCAGATGGTCCAGGGGGCATGGGCTCCCTGCTCTCTCCTAAAACCCCACCCTCCATCTCTGCCTCACTGCAAAATTAGTGCTTTCAACCTCTGTCTCCTGCAGGGTTTTGACCTCAGGGACAGGGGCAGACCTCTTCACCTAGAATCCTCCAGAGCACCCATTCTGGTGTCTGCACCAAGGAGGTGACGAGGAATGGAGGGATATAGAAAATGATTTTCACTCTCCCCACAGTACTTGTGTGATAACCTGCTACTGAATTAAATTTGTCCCTTAAAGTCTTCACCTTGTTGTGGCAGAAATGACCCCAAATCCTCACCTTGCTGCCCTGTCATGTGACCTGACACAGCCTCCCTCTCACTCTGACTCTGGGTGGGGCATGGGACCTGCCTTGGGGTCTTCCTCTTGCTGTTCTGCCCATCCCCAGAAGGACATGGTCAGGCTAGCCTGCAAGAGGATGTGGGACCTGGGAGAGCCATGTGTCCCAGTCATGTGAGTGAGACCAGCCTGGAGCCGAAGGACCATCCAGCAGACCTGAGCCAAAGTCACTGACCCTTAGATGCTCAATGTGAGTACATGTGTATGGTTTTAATCCATTGAATTTTGCAGTCGTATGTTTATCTACAGCATTGCTGCAATAGATAACTGGTAGACCTGAATGCAATCATGTACCTCAGGCCAAGATTGCAGATACCTCATCAGGCAGAAACCACAGCAGTAAAAACCATTTTATATGAGAGAATATACTTTCTCTTTCACACTTTTATATTCTCATTTTCAAACATCCACTGTTTTTTGATAATTCTCAAATTTGTATTCGTGCCCGTATACTTCTATCTACAGAACTCTATCTACAGGTTAAGAGCCCTTAATCAAATTCCTGATTGCACAGCTCCAAATTTCCTTGTGTGTACACACGCACATGTGTGTGGTGAATGTGTGCATGTGCGCACAGTCTTAGGGCATTGTGTTTGCATATATGTTTTATGTGTAGAAGGGAGTGGGGAAAGGGCCATGAAACAGGATGCAGTGGATTATGCTACTCTAACTAAAGGGTGTGGGGGGACTTGTGTGTACATGTTTGGAGGGATGGGATGGTTTGGTGTAACAATAGCAATGTGTAGGAATTGTGCATGGGTGATATTTTGGTAAATGTCAGGGGAAGGCCTTTGGGAGTACACAGCTGACGTGGCATTGTGCGTGTGTGTGTGTTTGGTGGTGGATCTGATTCTGTGTGTTTTGAGAATATTGTGAGCTTTCGTGAATGTGCGTGCATGCAGTTGGGAAGAGGTAAGTTATGCATGTTACTGCTTTGCATGTGATCTGTGTATATTCACAGTAGAGGGATTTGTACTTGAATTACGCTCACGATGTCCAGGTAAGAATTTTGGGGATGTATTTTTGGTGTGAAGGAATTTGGGATGAGTGAGGTTATAGGGTGTATTTGAGTTGTGAATATATAGTCTAGGGATGTAGAAGGATTCTGTTTGTAGTTTCTCACTATGGAGGAGCATCATATGTGAGTATTTAGGAGAAGGTAGGAATGTCTGTGTGTGTCTGAGGGATGTCGTTACATTTGTCTTCAGCTTTTGAGGCAATACATATATATACATATTGATGACATGAGGGATTGTATGTGTTGTATATTAAAAAATGTTATTTTGGGGGTGGAGAATTGTATTGTATATTAAGAAGTGTATGAGTTTGGTTTGGGTGTACTCAGTTATTGTCAGAAGGTTTGTGTAACTGCATTTTGGGGTGTTATAAGGTTGGGTGTATTTTTGTGGGGTATGAGGCTATGTGTATCTTTTTAAGTGTTCGTGTGAGGGTGGTTGGAAGGTGTGTTTGTGTTAAAGATTGTAGATTGTGATTTTATTGGGGTTTTGGGGGTATACGTGTATTTGGTGCATGAGGGATTCTGGGTGTACAATCAGGCACCTGGTAGGTTGGAAGTTGGTGTGATTAAAAATTTTCAGTGTTCCATGGGGCTGTGTGATTTTGACTGTGTACTTCAGGAGGTTTGGGGAGTCTTGTGTGTTTCTGGTGACCGTCAGGATGTGGCTGTGTTTGTATTTGAATTTGTGGTGTATATATTCAGGCATCTGGGTGCTTAAGGTATGGTGGCTGTGTGTCCATTCCAGAGCTACGGGTGTGTGTGGTCTGTTCTTTTACTGAGTAAGTGTAGGACAGTTACATGTAAGTGTAGGACAGTTATACGGGAGTAGAAGTTATGTTACAGTGCTTCGCAGGTGATGGTGTGTATGCATAGTTTATGGCATGATGGGATTCATGGGAGTTTATTAGCAGCAGTGTTTGAAGGGAGGATTTCTGTGAATGTTTATAATTTTGGACTTGGGAGGAGTTTGGAGTGGGAGAGTGAGGTAGGGAAATGTGTGTATTGGGGCACTAGTGGATGGTGTGTGTACTGGGAAATGATGGGTAAATTGTGCCTGGGGTTGTTGGTGTGTATTTTTGGAGAGTGTTGGAAGGCTTTATGTGTGTTTGGGAGTTGGTGTTGGAGCATCAATATATTCTGGGAACATAGAGTTGTTTATGTATGTATGTTCAGGGTTATGAGTCTGAGTGTTTCTTCAGGGTTTGGATTCGGGTGTTTGTGATTATGTTAGGTATTATAAATTGTGTATGTTGGGGATGCAGCAATATAACTTATGGTTGGTTATTGGATATTTGTATTTCTCTTAAGAGGATCAAGTCTGTGTGACTTTTCAGAGTATGTAGGATTCTGTTATGTGGATTCTGGCAATTAGTAGGGTTTCATGTGTGAATTTTCAGTGTTTTGTGGTATTATGTGCATACGTATTCAAGGGATGTAGTGTAAACATGCGGAAGTATAGATTACAACTACATGTATTTGAGTACATAGGGATCACTAGCATGTGTATTTGCTACACATGTGTGGGTGGGGGTGTGGTGAGTATATTTGTTAGAAAGTAAAGTGTTGTGTACTATCCAGGGAATGTCGGGTCAGGGCTGATTTGTGTGTCTATGTTTTGCGGGGTGGGAGTTGTGGGTCCTGTGTCTGTTTTCACACGTGGGGGATTGTCACATGTGTGTGTCGGTGCAGGTGTGTGCATGCATGAGCAAGAGGGTGTGGCCAGGTGGGGTGTGTGCTGGGGGCTGGAAGGGGGTTATGAGGCATAGTGCTGGTTGTGAGGCTCTCCTCTGTGGACTGGCCCTTGTTTTTTCTGAGCATGTGTGTTGCTCACACTCATCCAGGCTCTCTAGAGGGCAGTGACTCCACCAGAATGACCAGCGATGTTCTGCCTGCTCATCCTTACCCGGATGGGTCTGGCTACCTTAGTTCTGCCAGCAGGTGAACTTGCCTCTCGCACTTGAATGGTGCTGGTGTCCAGGATCGGGGGCTGGTAGACAAATGTAGAGCAGGACTGACCCCCCAGCAGTGCTCTCCTTAGTGGTGTCAGAGCTAGGGGGGAGGGATGGTTGGGGGGGGTAGGAATGATGGCTTTTCCTCCAGGAGATGAGACAGGAAGAGTCCTCTCCAGAATGTGCCTGAGGGGCTGACTCAGAGGAGGGAAACTGCCAGGCGATCAACAGACCCTGAGAACAATTCCTGAGAAATCTGTGCCTGGCTTTCTGCTGCTTTCTCCCTTGGGTGGCTTCCACTGCAGAGAACAGGACAAGCCCCTCAGTGTGGTCCCCATAGGGCCCTTCTCACCTGGCCTGGCTGGCTGGCCTGTCTTTCCACACACCCTAGCTCATGACTTGCAGCTCTCATGCCCTACTTCCTTTGGCTCATGCTGTGCCTGCTCCTGTCCCACTCTCCCTCCCAGTACTGTGGGCTCAGGAGTCACCTTCTCCAGGTGGGAAGGTTCGCTCTCCTCCATGTTTGCACAGAACAGTGACTTTTTATTCTGTTCTGTGCCACCCACTGGTCTCAGAACAAAACCCAAAGTCCTCACAGTGCCCCTTGCCGGGCACAGTCTGGCCAACCTCCTTCCCCCAACTCCTCACCTGCCACTTTGGCCTTGGTTTGCACTTAGGCGCAGTGGCCTCCTCTCTGTTCCTGAAACACACCTGGGGCCTCTGCCTTCTCTTTTCCCTCTGTCTGGAATGCTCTTGCAGGCCTTAGAGATCCCTTTTCTGACTATAAGATCTAACATGTCCCTGGCCTGTCACTTTCTTGACAATTACCTTATTTCGTTTTCCTCAAAAGTTGCTCTTGGCCTCTCTCATTACTAAAATGAGAGTCTGATGAAGGTCTTGGTCACTGCTATGTCCACACCAACTGGCATATGGAAGATTTTCAGAAAGACCAACCATGAGTGACTGAACTGCACAGTCTCCTGCTTGACAGCACCAGCAGCTCACAAGCTCCTGGAGGTGGAGACACCAGGTCTTCATTCTACCCTGTCTTTCTCCAGGGCAGATTCCAGGGCTGACTCCTCGTCAACTTATCACTGGGAGATGCAATTAACTACCAAACACAGATGCTCCTTGGGGAAAACTCAATTGGCTCACATTTCAAAGTGCAATGAAGCAGACATGAAATATAATTTAAATAGATTGGCTGTAGCATTGTAAATGTCTGGTAACCCTTAGAATGCCACATGTTTCTTATGATCTGGATGCTTATAGCCAAAGTCTTGGTGTCCTGGGCCACTGAAGCAAGATCAGACCCCAAATGAAGACCCAGCTGTGTTGGTTGGGCTCCACTGAGAACCTTAAACAAGGGATCACCACCTCTCTTGCGTCTCACCATGAGCCTGGCACTGGGATGGATATGCTCACACTCATGCTTGCCAAACCATAAAAGCCCCTCTAGGTGGGTAAACATCATTAGTTCCACTTTTTAGATGATGAAGCTGAGGCTCAGAGAGGTAAAGAATCACAACCAAGTACCCTATATGTGCCAGACTATTAAGCAGATTGGTTAACCCATGAAACAAAGCCACACATGACCCTGATTAGTGTGCTCAGATGCCTGTGAGAGCTGTGAAAGCACAAAAGACTTCGTCCCAGCAGCAGAACGAACAGTCCCAAATACCCCTCAAAAGGTGGAGGGTTTATATCCTGCTTTTTAAATAAAAATAACTGTAATAAATCAACCTGTGATTTCCTACGCTATTAATAGGAGCAAAACAATGTGCATTGTCCTGTACAACTATTTTACAATAACATGTATGGTCCAGAGTGCTTCAGTGATCTTCCCAAATCATCATGAAGTTGGGATACTTCTTATAACACTGCAAGTCTTCCAGACTGGCATATTAGAATCTGCTAGGTCAGTTCTCTGGGTAGCAACCATGGACTGAAGGATCCCAGAGAAGAGAAGATAGGAAATAGGGCAGAAGCAATATGTGTAGTGCTGAGAAAGGTACCATGGTCAAGGTTCAAACATTAACAAGGAGATAGGAAAAATAATGGACTTAAGACTGTAGTAAGGATACGTAATGCAGCTTCCCAGGGAACAAATTATGAAGAATATTAAACTAAACAATTTTAGTGAAATTAGCACTTTATCAGAAAGGTGGAATAAGCAAAGCATTTGATATATGCAAAAAAAAAAAAAAGAAGAGGAAAACGAACCTGGAAGTAGTACAAATAGAAAATAATTACATTGTAGATATAAACCTCGTGATAAGGCAATTTAGATTTATTTTGTTTAAAATTTATTTTTTCAAGCATTTTAGGTTTATAGAAAAATGAACAGAAAATATAGTTTCCATATACCCCTTACTCACCCACCCTCATACACAGTTTCCCCTATTATTAACATCTTAATTAATATGGCACATTTGTTAGAATTGCTGAGACAATGTTCACTGTTATTAACTAATGTCCATAGTTTACATTAGGGTTTACTCCTGGTGTTGTACATTCTATGGATTTTGAACAATGTGTAATGACAAATATATGTTGTAGTACCATACAGAATAATTTCACTGCCCCAGAAATCTCCTGTGCTCCAGTTATTCATCCTTCTCTCTCTGCCTCCAAATTCCTGTCAACCACCAATCTTTTTACCATCACCATAGATTTGCCTTTTCTAGAATGTAATATAGTTGGAAATCATAAAATATGTAGCCTTTTCAGATTGGCTTATTTCGCTTAGCAATATGAATTTAGAGCTCCTGCATGTCTCTTCCTGGTAGACTTACTCTTTAATTACCATTCTTCTAACACTAAGAAATATGATAAATAAGTAAATGTCATCATCAAATTACCTCTTTTCTAACAGTACATAAATATTTACTTGCTTTTATATGCCAACTCACATACTGTAAGATAAATTAATTTCAGACCAAAAATTGGGGGTAGAACAAGATAGAAATTATAGATACAAACCTATTGACACAAAAACATGTAAATCTCCCAGTTGCATTGTCTCAGAAATTCAGTTGCAGTTCTTAGGTCTGTTTTCACTTCTCCCACAGCCAGCCATCCCATCTGTGGTGCATGCCATTTTCTTCACTATATCTATAGGGTGGGCACTCTATTAGAGTTAGGATATTAGTGTGAAAAACCTGTTAGAAAATGGGTTGTTTTTTATGCCTTCACAATATTCCATCGTGTAGATATACATTTTGTTTAATCCATCAACAGTTCATAGACACTTGGGATTGCTTATAACTTTTGGAAATTGGGAATAGTGCTGTTCTATGAACAGTCATGTGTAAGTTTTTGTTTGAATACCTATTTTAGATTCTTTTGAGATACACCTATGAGTGAAATTCCTGGGTTCTGTGGAGACTGTAAGTATAACTTTTTTGAGGAATGTCAAACTGTTTCCTACAGTGGCTGCATCATTTTATATCCCCACCAGCTATCCTAGTGTATAAGTGATATCTCATTACAGTTTTTATTTGCATTTCCCTCATGTCTTATGATATTAAGCATATTGTCATGTGCTTATTGGCAATCTCTTTGGGAATTGTGAATCTCTTTTGGAGAAATGTCTATTCAAGTCCTTTGTCCACTTATAACTGAATTCTTTTACTTTTTATTTTTCAGTTATGAGTCCTTTATTTTTTCTGGACATAGAACCGTTATCAGATACACTTGCAGACATTTCCACCATTCTGTATGTTGTCTTTTCTATTTCTTGATAACATTCTTGGATGTACAGAAGTTTTTAACTTTCATTAAGTACAGTTTATCTATTTTGTTGTTGTCGTTGCTTGTGATTTTAGTGTTATATCTAAGAATCCATAATCAAATGCAAGTTTATAAATGTCCACTCCTATGTTTTCTTCTAATAGTTTTATATTTTCTGTTTGGGGTTTTGATCCATTTTGAGTTAAATTGTTGTATTTGGTATGAGCTAAAGGTTCAACTTTACTGTTTTGCATTTCAGTATCCAGTTATCCCAGAACCATTTGTTGAAATGACTATCCTATCCCCACTGAATGATCTTACCACCCTTGTAAAAAAATCAATTGACCATATAAGTGAAGTTTTATTTCTAGGTTCTTTATTCTATTCAGTTGGTCTATATGTCTGCTCTTATGCCATTATCACAATGTTTTGATTACTGTAACAGTGTAGTTGGTTTTAAAACGAGGGACTGTGACTCCTCCAATTTTTTTTCAAGGTTGTTTTGGCTATTTTGGTCCCTTTGCAATTCCACATGAAGTTTAGAATCAGCGTTTTCTATTTCTGCAAAAAAGATCCCAGGGATTTTGATAGGGATTATAATGAGTCTGTAGATTGCTTGTTGTAGTATAGCCATTTTACTGATACTAAATTTTCCAATTCATGAACACAGGATATCTTTCTATTTGTTAGGTCTTCTTTAATTTTTTTTAGCAGTGGTTTGTAATTTTCAGTACACAGGTCTGTCATCTCCGTTTAATTTATTGCTGAGTATTCTTTTAGATGCTATTATAAATGTATTTTTTTTTCTAAATTTCATTTTTTGATTTTTCATTGCTAGAGTATATAAATAAATATTGATTTCTGTGTGCTGATCTAGTATCCTGCAACTTTGCTGAATTAATTAATTAGCTCTAATAATTGTGTGTGTGTGTGTGTGTGTGTGTGTGTGTGTGTGTGTGTATTCTTTAGGATTTTCTATGTATAAGGTCATATCATCTTTGCAAAAAAGATAATTTTATTCTTCATTTCCGATTTGGATGATTTTTTATTTCTTTTTCTTGCCTAATTACTCTGGCTAGAACTGCTAGTATAAAATTGAATTACAGAGGCAAAAGGAAGCATCCTTGTACTTGATCTTAGGGAAAAGCTTTCATTCTTTCACCATTGAGTGTAATGTTAGCTGAGGGTTTTTCTTAAATGCTTTTTATCATATTTCAGAAGTTCCTTTTTGTTTCTAGATTGTTTAGTTTTTTCTTTTTTATCATGAATGTTAGAGTTTATCAAATGATTTTTCTATATGAATTGAGGTGATCATGTGGGGGGGGGTTTCCTTCTTTCTATTATTGTGGTGTTTTACATTGATTTCCATGCATTCAATCACCTTCACATTCCTGGGATAAATCCCACTTGGTCATGATGGATAATCCTCTTATGCTGCTGGATTTGGTTTGCTAGTATCTTGTTGAGGATTTTGGCATCTATACCCATGAGGGATAGTAGTCTATAGTTTTCCTGTGATGTCTTTATCTGGCTTTGATATCAGGGTAATGCTGGCTTCATAAAATAAGGTAGAAAGTGTTCACTTTTCTTCTACTTTTTGGAAGAGTTTGAGGATTGGTGATGATTCTTTAAATTTTTAGTAGAATTTATCAGTTAAGCCATCTGTCCCTGGGCCTTTCTTTCTGAAAGGTTTTTGATTACTGATACAATTCCTTTACTTGCTATAGGTCAGTTCAGATTTTCTATTTCTTCCTAAATTTTGGTATTTCATGTGTTTCTAGAAAGTTATCTGTTTCATTTAGGTTAACTACTATGTTGGTGTGTAATTGTTCATGATAATATGTTATAATCCATTTTATTTCTGTAAGATTGGCAGAAAAATTCCCATATTCATTTGTGATATTAGCAATTTCAATCTTCTATTTTCTTATGCATCTGCTAAAGGATTGCCAATTTTATTGTCCTTTTCAAAGAACTGATTTTGGTTTTGTTGATTTTCTCTATTTTTATATTATTTATTGTACTTATCTCTGCTCCAGTCTTTACAGTTAACTTCCTTCTGCTAGCTTTGGGCTCAGCTTGCTCTTATTTTTCTACCTCTTTAAGGTATAAAGTCAAGGTATTGTTTTGTGATCTTGCTTCTTTTCCCTTGTAGTTGTTCAGAGCTGTAAATTTATCTTGATTAGTGCCTTTGCAGCACCCTGTGAATTTGGATATCTTGTGTTTACATTTAAATTCGTTTAAAAGTATTTTCTAATTTCACTTGTAATTTCTTTTTTCACTAGTTTGTTTAGAATATGTTGTTTACTTTCCACATATTTGTGAATTTTCCAGTTTTCCTTATGTACTTGATATCTAGTTTTATTTCATTGTGCTTAGAGAAGATACTTTGTATGATTTTAATCTTTAAAATTATTTAAATTTAAATTTTTTAATTTGTTGAGTCTTGCTTTGTGAACTAAAGTTCCATGTGCATTTGAGAAAAATGTATATTTTGCTGTTTTGAGGTGGAACCTTCTATATGTGTCAGTTAATTTGATAGTGTTGTTCGAGTTCCCCATTTCCTCATTGATCTGTCTCATTGTTCTATTCATTATTGAAAGCACAGTAATGAGGTCTCCAAATATTACTATAAAATAGTCTGTTTTTTTCCTTCAATTCCATCAGGTTTTGCTTCATATAATTTGGGGCTCTGTTGTTAGGAGCATATATGTTTATACTTGCTACCTTGATTTATGGACCCTTTTATAATATATAATGTCCATCTTTGTATTTGGAATAAGTTTTGACTTAACTCTTTTGGTTATTGTTTGTATGGAATATCTTCTCCCATTCTTTCACTTTCACTCTATTTGAGTCTTTGGATCCAAAGTGAGTGTCTTGTAGTTGGATAATGTTTTTGTTATCCATTTTGCTAGTCACTGCCTTCTAATTGAATAGTTTGATTAAAAGATATTATTGGTAAGAAAGATCTTCTACCATTTTACCATTTATTTTCTATATTCTTATATTTTGATCTTCAATTACTCCATTACTGCCTTCTTTTGTGATTGATTCATTGATTTCTAGTATACCATTGTGATTCCTTTCTCATTTCCTTTCTGTATACTTTTTAGATCTTTTTTTTCTTATAAACAACAAATATTTATTGCATATAGTTCTGGAGGTTGGGAAGTCAAGGTTCTGGCAGATTCAGTGTCTTGCTTCCTGGTTCATAGACAGCCATCTTCTCACTGTGTCCTTACATGGCAGAATAGGGCAAGGAAGCTGTCTGGGGTATCACTTATTCTTTTATTTTTAATTTTTATTTTAACTTCTCAATATACATTGTAGTTGATTTTCATGTCGTTTTACACTTTCCTCTCCCCCCGCCACCCGCCACTACATCACATCTGTTCACTTGTCTTAACAAGTTCAAGGAATTATTGTGATTGTTGTGTCTTCTTCCCCTCTCCCTATATTTGTTTGTATATTTATTTATTTATTTATTTTTAGCTCCCACAAATAAGTGACAACATGTGGTATTTCTCTTTCTGTGCCTGACTTGTTTCACTTAATATAATTTTCTCTAAGTCCATCATGTTGTTGTGAATGGTAGTATTTCATTCTTTTTTATAGCAAAGTAGTATTCTATTGTTTAGATATACTACAGTTTCCTTATCCACTCATCTGATGATGGACATTTGGGCTAGTTCCAAACTCATGGCTATTGTAAATAGTGCTGCTATAAACATGGGAGTACAGGTATCCCTACAACATGATGATTTCCATTCCTCTGGGTATATTCCCAGCTGTGGGATAGCTGGGTCATATGGTAGATCTATCTGTAATTGTCTGAGGAACCTCCATACCATTTTCCATAAAGGCTGCACCATTTTGCAGTCCCACCAACAGTGTATGAGAGTTCCTATTTCTCCACAACCTCACCAGCATTTATCATTCTTAGTCTTTTGGATATTAGCCATCCTAACTGGAGTGAAATGCTATCTCAAAGTGGTTTTGATTTGCATTTCCTGAATGCTGAGTGATGTTGAGCATTTTACCATGTGTCCGTTGGCCATTCATATATCTTCCTCTGAGGAATGTGTATTCAGCTCCTTTGCCTATTCTTTAATTGGGTTATTTGGGTTTTTGCTGTAAAGTTGTTTGAGTTCCTTGCATTTTCTGGACATTAATCCTTTGTCAGATTTATGTTTTCCAAATATTTTCTCCCACTCTGTTTGTTGTCTTTTCACTCTGTTGATTGCTTCTTTTGCTGTGCAGAAGCTTTTTAGTTTGATGTAATCCCATTTGTCTATTTTTCCTTTGGTTGCCTGTGCTTTTGGGGTCGTATTCATGAAGTCTGTACCCACTCCTACTTCCTGATGTGTTTCCCCTATGTTTTCCTTAAGGAGTTTTATTGTTTCAGGATGTATATTTAATTCTTTAATCCATTTTGAGTTGATTTTGGTATATGGTGAGAGGTATGAGTCTAGTTTTATTCTCCTACATATAAATATACAGTTTTCCCAGCACGATTTTGCTGAAGAGGCAGTCTCTTCCCCAGTGTATACGCTTGGTGCCTTTGTCAAAGATCACATGGCTGTAGGTGTGTGGGTTGATTTCTGGATTCTCTATTCTATTCCATTGATCAGTGTGTCTGTTTTCATGCCAGTACCATGCTGTTTTGGTTATTATAGCTTTGTAGTATAGTTTAAAGTCAGATAGTGTTATGCCTCCAGCTTTATATTTATTTATTTATATATTTTTCCCCTCAGGATTGCTTTGGTTATGTGTGGTCTTTTATTATTCCATATAAATGTCTGGATAGTTTTTTCCGTTTCTGAGAAAAATGTCATTGGAATTTAGATGGGGATTGCATTGAATCTGTAGATCAATAGGTTAATATGGACATTTTCACAATGTTAATTCTTCCAATCCAAGAGCATGGGATATCTTTCCATCTTCTTGTGTCCTCTTTAATTTCTTTCAACCATGGTTTGTAGTTCTCTTTGTAGAGATTTTTCACATCCTCAGTTAACTTTATTCATAAGTATTTTATTTTTTTGGTGGCTATTTAAATGGGCTAGCTTTCTTGATTTCTTTTTCTGCATGTTCACTGTTGGAGTATAAAATGCTACTGATTTTTATGTGTTGCTTTTGTATCCTACAACTTGGCTGAAATCATTTATCAACTCTAAGAGTTTTTTTGTAAAGGCTTTAGGCTGTTCAATATATAGGATCATATCATCTGCAAACAGGGACAGTTTGACTTCATCTTTTCCAAACTGTATGCCCTTTATTTCCTTCTCTTCTCTGATTGCTGTGGCTAGTACTTCCAACACTATGTTGAATAGGAGTGGTGAGAGTAGGCATCCTTGTCTAGTTCCTATTCTTAAAGGAAAGTATTTCAGCTTTTCCCCATTCAGGATGATATTGGCAGTGGGTTTATCATATATGGCTTTAATTATGTTGAGATACTTTTCATCTATACCTATCTTGTAGACAGTCTTTATCAGAAACAAATGTTGAATTTTGTCCAAAGCTTTTTCAGCATCTATAAAGATGATCATATGGTTTCTGTCTTTACTTTTATTGAGTGCTGTGTCACATTTATTGATTTGCATATGTTGAACGAACCTTGCATCTCTGGGATGAATCCCACTTGATCATGGTGTATAATTTTGTGTATGTGTTGCTGAATTGTGTTAGCTCGTATTTTATTGAGGATTTTTGCATCTATATTCATCAAGGATATTGGCCTGTACTCTTCTATTTTTGATGTATCTTTGTCTGGTTTTGGTATCAGGGTGAAGTTTGCCTCACAGAATGAGTTTGGCAGAATGGCTTCTGTTTCAATCTTTTGGAGCAGTTTGTAGAGAATTGGTATCAATTTCTCTTTGAATGTTTGGTAGAACTCTGCAGTGATCCTGTCTGGTCCTGGGCTCTTCTTTGTTGGGAGCCTTCTGATAAGAGCTTCAATCTCTTTTATTGCTATTGTTCTGTTCAGATATTCTATATCTTCTTGGCTCAGTTTTGGTAGTTTGTGTGTGTCCAGAAATTTATCCATTTCCTCCAGACTTTCAAATTTGTTGGTGTATAATTGTTTATAGTAGTCTCGAATGATTCCTTGTATTTCAGAGGTATCAGTTGTAACATCACCTTTTTCATTTCTAATTTTTGTTATTTGGGTCTTCTCTCTTCTTTTCTTAGCCTTGCCAAAGATTTGTCAATCTTATTTATCTTTTAAAAAACCAACATTTTGTTTCATTGATCTTTTGTGCCATTTTTCAGTTTTCTATTTCATTTAGTTCTGTTCTGATCTTAATTATTTCTTTTCATCTACTAACTTGGGTTTGGATTGTTCTTGTTTTTCTAGTTCTTTAAGGTGAGGTGCTATGTTGTTTATTTGCCATCTTTCCATTCTTCTGAAGTAAGCATTTAATGTGATTAATTTCCCCCCTAGTACTGCTTTTGCAGTATCCCACTGGTTTTGGTATTATTTTCATTAGTTTCAATAAATTTTTTGATTTCCTGTTTAATTTCTTCTTGGACCCATATGTCATTAAGTAGAATGTTGTTTAATTTCCATATGTTTGTATAGTTTCCAGAATTTCATTTGTTATTGATTTCTAATTTTAATCCATTGTGATCTGAAAAAATAAATGGAATAATACCAATTTTTTTGACTTTGTTGAGACTTGCTTTATGACCTAATGTGTGGTCTATCCTGGAGAATTTCATGTGCTGATGAGAAGAATGAATATTCTGAGGTTTTTGGATGGAATGTTCAGTAGATATCTACCAAGTCCAATTGGTCTAAAGTGTTGTTTAGATCTTGTGTTTCTCTATTGATTTTTTGCCTAGATTATCCGTCCAGTGTTGAGAGTAGGGTATTCAGGTCCCCTGCTATTATAGTGTTAGTGTCTATCTCATTCTTTAGGTCTAATAGTTATTGCTTTATAAATTTGGCTGCTCTGAAATTGGATGTGTATATATTTATGATTCTTATGTCTTCTTGATGGATACTTTTGTCATTATATAGTGGCCTTCTTTATCTCTTTTTACGGTTTTTGGTTTAAAGTCTATTTTAACTGATGTAAGAATAGCTACTCCAGCTTGTTTTTCATTTCTATTTGCATGGTATATCTTTTTCTATCCTTTCACTCTTAGTCTGTGTGTGTCTTTACAGATGAGGTGAGTCTCTTGAAGGCAGCATATTGTTGGGTCCATCTTTTTAATCCAGTCAGTCAGTCTGTGTCTTTTGAGTGGGGAATTTAGTTCTTTTACATTTAGAGTTATTATTGAAAGGTGTTGATTTACTCTTAGCACTTTATTGATTTTTGTTTAGATGTCTTAAGTATCCCTTGTTCCTTTCTTTCTGATTTTCTGCTTGTCTTCTGTGTTTGTTAGTTTCTTGGGGTGATAGATAAAGTATTTTTTCTCTTTATTGTTAACATTTTTGTTTTACTGGTAGCTTTTGATCTTTCTTGAGTATTCATGGCAGTGATGGTTGTTTTTAAGGTATCAACCCCAGGACTCCCTTGAGAATTTCTTGTAAGGCTAGTCATGTGGTAGTGAACTCCCACAGTTTTTATTTGTCTGAGAAATACACTATTTGTCCTTCATTTTGGAAGGACAGCCTTGCTGAGTAAAGTATTCCTGGCTGACAATTTTTGCCCTTTACTATTTTGAATATATCATCCCATTCTTTTCTGGCTTTTAGGGTTTCTGATTAAAAGTCTGATGTTATTCTGATTGGGGCTCCATTACAGGGGACTTGCCACTTCTCTCTTGCAGCTTTTAAGATTCTCTCTTTGTTTTTGAGTTTTGCCAGTTTGACTATCATATGTCTTGGAGAGGACTTTTTTGGGTTGAATATATTTGGGGATCATTGGGCCTCCTGAATCTGAAGATCTGTGACTTTCCCTATACCTGGGAAATTTTCTGCTATTATTTTATTGAACATGTTTTTAATGCCATTTCCTTTTCCCTCTCCCTCTGGAATACCCATAATTCAGATATTTGAGCGCTTAAGTTTGTCTATTATCTCTCTTAGATTTTCTTCAATTTTTAAAATTCTTTTTTAATTTTTTCTGATCTGCCTGTGATAATTCAAACAGCCTATCTTAAAGGTCGGAAATACTCTCTTCTGCTTGTTCTAGCCTGCTGGTTAGACTCTCTGTTGTGTTTTTAATTTCCTGAATGAATCCTTCAGCTCCACAACCTCTGCTACATTCTTTTTCAGGGCACTGATTTCTTTGTGCATTTCTTCTTTCAGATCCTGTATACTTTTTCTCATTTTATTGTGCTGTCTAACTGAGTTTTCTTGTATCTCCCTTTGTTTCCTTAGAATTGTAGCTCAAAATTCCCTGTCAGTCACTTCAAGGACTTCCTGTTCTATAGGACCTAGAGCTCAAGAGTTATTATTTTCCTTTGTTGGTGATGTACTTTCTTGATTTTTCGTATTTCTGGTATCTTTCCTTTGGTGTTTAGTCATTGTGACAGGGGGTATCATGGTCTACTCATTTCACCCTGATGTCTGGCCTGGATCCTGAAGGGACTGCCAATTATGGCAGCAGAGACAAGAATGGGCTGGGTTGTTCCATATACTATTGAATGTGGAGTGTGAAGTCACCAACTATTATTATAGAGCTGTCTATTTCTCTGTTCAATTCTGTCAGTGTTTGCTTTCTCAATTTACAAGCTCTGTTATTTGGTGCATATATATTAATAATTGTTATATCTTATTAGTGAATTGACACTTTTATCATTATATAATGTCCTTATCTGTCTCTTGTAACCTAAATGTATCACCCTATTCCTATATAGCTACCCCTGTTCTCTTTTGGTTGCTGTTTGTATGGAGTATCTTTTTCCATCCTTACATTTTCAACCTGTGTGTCCATAGATCTAAAGTTATTCTTGTAGATAACATATAGTTGGATCCTGTTTTTTAAGTCTGCTCTGCCAATCTGTGTCTTTGATTGAGAGTTTAATTCATTTACATTTAAAGTAATTACTTTAATAAGTAATATTACTTATTAAATAACGATAGGGAAAGACTTACTATTGTCATTTTGTTGTTTGCTTTCTATATTTTTTATAACTTTTTGTCTCTCATTTTCTCACTTATTGCCTTTTTTGTGTGTTCAGTTTATGTTTTGTGGTGACATGTTTTAATTCCCCCATTCTCTTTTGTGTATAATCTTTAGCTATTTTCTTTTTAGTTACTATGGGGATTATACATAATATTCTAAAGTTATAACAATGTATTTTAAACTAACTTCAGTCACATACAGAAACTGTACTTCTTCACAGCTCCACACCTCTTCCCCCTATTTATCTTGTTCACATCACAGATTGTGTGTTTATATATTGGGTACTCATTAACATATAATTTTTTATGCTTCTTTCCCTTTTGAATCCTGTAACAGAATAAAAGGTGGAATTATAAGCCCAAATCACAATAATACAATTTTTTATATTCCCGCACATATTTACCTTTACCAGAGGACTTTATATTTTCTTAAGTTTTCTTAAAGCAGTAAATCACTGTCTAACATCTTTCCATTTCAACTAGGAAGAGTCCATGTAGTATTTCTTGTAAAACAGGTCTAGTGGTAATGAACTCCATCAGCTTTTGTTTATCCAAGAATGTCTTAATTCCTCCCTCACTTCATAGGACAGTTTTTTGGATATTAAATTATTGGCTACATTTTTTTTTTTTTTTTTAGCTCTTTAAATGTATCATCCTACAACCATCTGGACAGCAAAGTTTATGCTGAGAAATGTGCTTATATTCTTATTGAGGATCCTCTGTATGTCACAGCTTGCAATTCTCTTGCTGCTTTCAAGATCCCTTCTTGTATTTGATTTTACCAGTTTGATTTTAATATTAGTTGATTTTGGTCCTACTTGGTGTGTGTTAAGCTAGTATTTGTATATCCATATCTTTCAGCAAATTTGGGGAGTTTTTGCCCATTGTTTCTTTAAATTAGCTCTCTGCCTCTTTCTCTCACTTCTCCATTTGATATTGCCATAATGTACATATCAGTATTAGTTTGCCTGAGGGTATCCTATGCATCCATTAGGTTCTGATCATATATCTTCATTCTTTTTTCTTTTGTTCTCATCAGACTTGAGCATTCCAGATTACCTATCTTCGAGTTTGCTGATTCATTCTTCTGCCAGTTTGAGTTGCTGCTGAACCCCTCCAATGAAGTTTTCAATACAGTATTGTACTTTCCACTTTCAGAATTTCATTTTGGTTCATTTTTCATAGTCTCATTTGTTCACATATCACTTTCCTGATTTCTTTTAATTCTTTATCCACATTCTCCTTTAACTTTTGAGCATATTTAAGACAGTTGTTTGTGTGTAAGTCTGAAGCCTGTATTTCTTTTGGGTCACTTTAGGCAGATTAATTTTGTTCCTTTGAATGGCTATATGTCCCTGTTTCTTTTTATGCTTTTTGTATCTTTTGTTCAAAACTGGACATTTGAAAAACAGCCACTTTGTCCACTCTTTGCAGATTGGCTCTGTGCAGGGGAATACAGTCACCAATCAGGCCACTGTAAAGGATTAAGATCTTCTCAGTTCTTTTCTTTGGATAAATCTTCCCTGAGCCTGTTTCTTCCCCAATCCCCCTATATACATGGATGCCTTTAATTTCCCTCATAGTCTGACATGTATTTTGGGGGGCCTTAGATATTCGGTTGTATTCATCTGCCCATATTCTCTCACTATGAGGTGCCCATTGGTTTGTAGTCTCCATGCAGCTTCCATTCATCACATGCTCACCAGTGCTTTCAACCTCCATAAATCTGATATCTAAAATGTGCCACCCTTCTTGTCTGAACTCTGAGTCAGGTAAGACAAAAATCAGTCCCTCAAACAGTCCCCTTAGAAGCCAGAATGTTGCAAACAAGTTTCACTCTTCTAAGTCAGCAATGAGGGATGAAGTAGAAATCGGGTGGTATCCACTCAACTGCACTGTACCATGCCATAGCAAGTAGGGAAGGTGAGCTAAATTGCCATGAAACTTCCTACTGTTTTGAATGTGGCTTTTTCTTAATTGGGTATTCACTTGGTTGCTGCAGATCTTTGACTGGTTTCTAGAGTTCCCATAAAGGTATTCCACTCAGTTTGTTGTTTTTAATTTGACAATTTTTGTGGGTGAGCCAGGGCATGGGGCTTACTAGTTGCCATCTTACCTATGTCACTCCTCTCTTTCATTTTTGAAAAATAGTTTTGCTGGATATGGTGTTCATGGTTGACATGAGGTTTTTTTTCTTTCAACACTTAAATATGTAATGCAACTGCCTTCTCTCTTGCTGCTTGTTTTTTAGCTTTTGACAATTTGACTATAATGTCTTAGTTTGGATCTCATTGAATTTATCTTTTGGAGTTCATTGAAATTCTTGGATATGAAGATTCAAGCATTTCATTAAATTTGGGAAGTTTGGGGCCACATTTTTTCATATGTTTCTTATCTCTTTTACTGTCTCCCTTCACCCAGATTAAGTGTATGTTGACATGCTTAATGGTGCCCCACAGATCCTTTAGGCTCTGCTCATTATTCTTCATTCTTTTCTCTTTCTGAAGCTTGGTCTGGATAATCTCAATTAGTTCTTTAAGTTTTCCCATTCTTTATTCTGTCTGCTAAAATCTGCTGTTGAACACCTTTAGCAACTTTTTCATTTCAGTTATTGTATTTTTCAGATCCAGAATTTCTATTTTACTCCTTCTTGTAATTTCTGTCTCTTTATTAATATTCTTCATTTGGAGAGACACCATTCTCCAGTTTTTTATTGTTCTTATTGTTGTTCTTTGTACAAAGTTTCCTTTAGCTCTTTGAGCACATTTAAGATAGTTGATTTAAAGGTTCTGTGCAATAAGTTTAATCCCTGGGCTACTGCATGAAATTTCCCATTAATTTTTTTTCTGTGAATGGGTCCCTTTCTTGTTTCCTTTCCTGCCTCATAACTTTTTGTTTAAAAATGGTCTGTTAAATAATATAATGTGGTTATTATCAAACTCAGTTTCTTTCCCCTCACCAGGATTTGTTGTTATAGCTGTTTGCTGTTGGTAGTGTCTTTACTGCTTTTTCCTTGAATCCAGCTTGTCTTTGGGAAGATGCAATGGTGGTTATGGGTAGATCAAAACATTCCTGATATGAGAAGCCTATATTGCATTTGTGATTTTGATTTAAATTAATACAAAACAATATTGCTTCTCCAGATGTATTCTTGTGTTCAAGGCCTCTAACATTTAAGATTCAAATATTTGACAAAAAAGTATCAAATACATGGTAACTTAGAACTCTGCTTTTTATAAGTATTTGATTAAGAGTATCCAGTGGTGATATTTTGAGTATACATAATTTCATGGCATGACATAAACATGTCATGGACTTTTAGTGCCCTTTTTCAATCACTGGAAAGAGTCATTAGTGCCTGCAAATTTAATAAGATTAAAGAACTAATTCCAGAAACCCCAGAGCCAATTCACATTGACCTTTTGTTAAACTAATGAGTATAATGAAAATGGCTGATTGCTCCTGACTGTGGTGGAGAAAGTGAAGGAAATAAAAAGAGGAGCTCAAGGATTCAAATTCCCAACTTAGTCTCCACATACCTGACCTGAAAGTAATTTATGGCTGCTCTGAAAGAAACCTTTATCTCCCATAACCACAGAGTGGTGATTTTTTCTGAAAATGAAACCTAGAGTCTCATCCTGAATTACAACACAAGTTAAATTTCCAACTTAGTAAAGTGTCTTCTGTTAAAGTAAGGACACTCATTGGGAAGGAATGGGATTCTGAAAATTGGAATGGGAACATATGGGAAGATCTTGATGAGGCTGGGGACACTGAACCTTAAAATTCTGCTGAGTCTTTTTTGCAGTATAAATAACCATTCTGCCACTTTCTGAGATTAACCCTGCTTTGCCTGAAGAAACTGTAATGGCTTTCCCTGAAGTAGCTGGCTTGCAAGATGCTGCTGATTCTCCTTAGGACTCACCCCTACCACCTTTGTTTGTTTCTAGCCTTATAACTAAACTCGAGTCCCAGAAGTCCTCAAAGGGTGAAGCAGAAAGTGTGACCCATGAGGAGATATGCTACACTCCAAAAGAGCTGCATGATTATTCCAATTTGTATGGACATAAACTCAGGGAATATGTGTGGAAATGCATATTAAGGGTGTGAGATAATGGCAGAAGGAAAATATAGTTGTGTTAGGACTAATCTTTTCAATATGGACCCAATAAGCAGAGATTCTGGACTGAGTGTTGTAACTTGAGTGGACAGAAATATCTCTGCTTAGTTTGCTGCAACAAGGATAAAAGGTGGTCTGTAATAAATGAAGTTGAAATGCCAAAACTTCCTTGGTATACCATAGAGGAAGGTGTCCATACGCTTAGGGAGATTGGAATGTTACAGTGGATTTATTATGTAACACCTGTTCACCCACCCTGGAAGGGTCCATAGGGTACACCTTTCACCATGACTGTGAGAAATAGATTTGTGAGCAAAGCTCCAGAATCCTGAAGAGCTTTTTTTGCTGCTTTTCTTTGTAGGTTTAAAGTTACAATGGGACTGCTGCCACTGAATTGGTATCCTTGAAAATAATTGGGTGACAGGAGCCAAGTGGCAACACTAAATTGCAAAGACAAGGTGGGTGTTGTTAGCATAATGAAGAGTGGGGTCATAGCAGTTATCACAATAGTTTGACCAGCAGAGACCTATGGTATTGGATAGTTGATTATAGTGTTCCTAGAAGAGAAAGATATGAGCAGTCTACTAAATCTTTACTTGATCTGATGATTTCTAGTTCAAATGAACAGAAATAGAATTTGTCACCAAAACAGAGTTGTGGCCCTTCAATCATTTCCTAGACTTACGTTAGTTTGGTTCACAGATCCAGAACCCTTTCAGTGATGGGGGGAATGGGTAACCTTGAGTAAGCACCCACTTCACTACCAAAACTTTATATTTTCCATCTTCCCTGCAGCCATCCTGAACCAGACTTACAGCCCTTTACCAGGGTGATTATATATTGGGAAGAGTAAATAATCAGACCTTTCAGGGATTACTGGATATAGGCTCTGAAATGACACTAATTCTAGGAGACCTAAAATGTCACGTTGGCCACCAGTTACAGTAGGGTTTTAAGGAAGCCTTTTGATTAATGGAGTTTTAAGCCCAAGCCCATCTCACAGTGAGTCTAGTGAGTCCCAAAGCCTATCTTGTGCTTTTTTCCCCAGTTCCATAAAACATAATTGGAATAGACGTATTCAGCAACTGACAGAATCCCCACATTGGTACCCTGCTCTGTGAAGTGGGGGATATTATGGAGGCAAAGGCCAAGTGGAAGCCACCAGAACTGCCTAAACCAGAAGAAACACCACATTCTTGTGGGGACTGAAGGGATTTGTGCCACCACAAAGGACTTCAGCAATTCAGACATGGTGATTCCTACTACATTCCCATTCAACTCACCTATTTGGTTTGTGCAGAAAACAGATGGATCTTGGAGAATGACAGTAGATTATGTAAACTTAACTAGGTGGTAACTCCAATTGCAGCTGCTGTTTCATATGTGGTTTCATTGCTTGAGAAAATCAACACATCCCCTGGCACCTGGTTAGCAGCTATTGATCTGGAAAATGCTTAGTACTGCTTAGTAAGACCACCAGAAGCAGTTTACTTTTATCTGCCAAAGCCAACAATACACCTTCACGGTCTGACTTCAATGGCATATCAACTCTCCAGTCCTGTGTCATAATTAAGTCCACAGGGACTCTGATTGCCTTTCCTTTCCACAGGACATCACAGTGATCCATGCATTGATGACATTATGCTGATTGCATCTAGTGAGCAACAAGTGGCACTACTCTAGACTTACTGGTAAGACTTTTCCATGAGAAAGGGTGGGAAATAAATCTGACATTACTTCAGGGCCTTCTACCTCAGTGAAATTTCTCACGATCCAGTGATATGGGGCATATCAGGGTGTCCCTTTTAAGGTGAAGAATAAATTGTTGCAGCTGGCCTTTCTTGAAACTAAAAAGGAACCTTGAAACCTAATTGGCCTCTGAATTTTTGAGGCAACATGTTCCTCGTTTGGATATACTACTCAAGTTCATTTACCAAGTGCTAAGGTCTGAATGTTTGTGTCCCTCCACAATTCATATGTTGAAACTTAATCCCTAATGTGATAGTATTAGCAGGTGGGGCCTTTGGGAGGTGATTAGCTCATGATGACTTTGCTCTCATAAATAGGATGATTGCCCTTATAAAGACATCTGAGGGGACAGAAGGCAGTAGCATACCCAACGACCTAGGCAGGAGAAATAAGCAGCCTCCCCCACCTGAGAGAAGGCTGGAAGGATCCTCGGGACCTAGGCAGGAGCTGCAGGCAGCCACCCACCTGATAGAAGGCAGGATCAGGCTACAAACACTGCTTCAGTGCTGGTAGCCCACCACAGCCACTGTCACAGCTGTCATGAGGGTGTCTCACAACCATAGTAGAAGCCATGGCCACAGTGCAGGCAGCCTGTTGCCCACTTGACTGCATTGACACAAGGAGAGTCACCAGCAGAGCCTGGAAAAAGAAGTGGAATTCTCTCTCCTCAAACCCCATAACAAAGCAATAAAAGAAACAACTTCTCTACCAGATGACCAGACATCAATGTAGAGATACTAGAAACATGAAAAAACAAACCAAAAGAATGACACCACCAAAGGAATACAGTAATTCTCATGTACCAGATTCCATAGAGCAGGAAACCTTTAAATGACTGAAAAAGAATTCTGAGCAACAATCTTAGGGAAACTCAAAGAGATAAAAAAAGACTCAGTTGGAGAACACAATGAAACAAGAAAAAATATCCAGGATATGAAGAAGAAAGTTCACAGAGAGATTAATACCGTTAAAAAAATGTAGCAGAATTCTTGGAAAGGAAGGATTCATTCAATTAAAAAAAAACAAAAAAAAACAAAAAAAAAAAACCCAGCAACCAAGAGCTGAAGCAGCCAGTTAGAGCAAGCAGAAGAAACAATTTCTGATCTGGAAGATGGTCTTTCTGAAATAACCCAAGTAAACAAAAGGAAGAAAAGAATTTTTAAAAAATGAAAAAAATCTAAAAGCTAGGTGACAACCTTAAGTACACAAACACCTGATTCATAGGTGTTCCAAAAGGGGAGGAGAAAGGAAAAGGCATTGAAAACCTATCCAACAAAAGGATAATGGAAAAATTCCCAGGTATAGGGAGAGACATGGACCTCCAGATCCAGGAGGCTCAAAGATCCCCAAACAGATTCAATTCAAAAAGATCCTCTCCAAAACACATTATGGTTAAACTGGAAAAGCTCAAAGACAAAGAGAAAAGTGTCAAATCACTTATAAGAGAGTCTCCATCTGACTAACAGCAGACTTTTTAACAGAAACTCTATAGGCCAGAAGGAAATGGGATTAAATATTCAAAATACTAAAAGAAAATAACTGCCAGCAAGAATACTATACCCAGCAAGGCTATCCTTCAGAAATGAGGGAGAAATAGTATATTTCCCAGACAGACAAAAAATGTGGGAGTTCACCACATGACCAGCCCTGCATGAAATCCTTAAGAGAGTCCTGCATCTGCAATAAAAAGAACACTAATCACTACCATGAATACACAAGAATGAATAAAACCCACTGGTAGAACAAAAACACAAATGAGAAAGAATGAATCTTACACCTTACCACCTCAAAAAACCAACAAACATTGAAGACAAATGGTGAAATAGGAAGAAAGGAACAAAAGATACTTAAAACATCTAAAGGAAAATTGACAAAATGCCAGAATTAATAAAAAAAACTTTCAATAATGACCCTAAATGTAAATGAATTAAACTTCCCACTCAAAAGACACAAACTGACTGATTGGATTAAAAAGCTAGACCCAACTATACACTATCTTCAAGAGACTCACCTCACCTGTAAGGACACACACAGACTAATAATGAAGGGATGGAAAAAGATATACCACAAAAATGGAAACCAAAAATGAGGAGTAGTTATTATATCAGATAAAATAGACTTTAAGCCAACAACAATAAAAAAGAGAGAAAGCCACTACATAATGATAAAGGGATCTATCCAGTGAGGAGACATAACAATCATAAATAGATATGTACCCCCCACCAGAGCCCCTAGATATATAAAGCAAACACTATTAGACCTGAAGAAGGAGACAGACTGTAATACAATAAATAGTTGGGGACCTGAACAACCCTCTTTCAGCACTGGACAGATCATCTAGACAACAAATCAACAGAGAAACACAGGATTTAAAGTACACTTTAGACCAATTGGACCTGGAGGGTATCTACAGAACATTATATCCAACAACTACAGACTATGCATTCTTCTCATCAGAACATGGAACATTCTCAAGGATAGACCACATTAGGTCACAAAGAAAAGTGCAGGACTGCATGGCTTTATTGCCTAATTCTATAAAACCTTTAAAGAGGAATTAATATTGAAACTGTTCCAAAAAATTGAAACAGAGCCCATTCTCCCAAATTCATTCTATGAGTCCAGCATCACCCTGATAACAAGACAAGACAAACATGCAACAAAAAAAAGAAAATGACAGGCCAATATCTCTGATGAATACAGACACAAAAATCCTCAACTAAATAGTAGCCATCAGAATACAGCTATACAACAAAAAAAATTACACATCATGATCAAGTGGGATTCATCCCAGGATACAAGTGGTTCCAAATATGCAAGTCAATAAACGTGATACACCATGTCAAAAAAATCAAGGACAAAAACCATATGATTATCCCAATAGATGCAGAAAAAGCATTTGACAAAATTCAAATCCCTTCATGGTATCCCTTCATGATAAAGACTCTCAGCAAAGTAGGTATAGAAGGAAAGTACCTCAACACAATAAAAGCTACATATGACAAACCCACCACTAATATCATCCTGAGTGGGGAAAAGCTTTTAAGATTAGGAATAAGACAAGGATACCCACTGTCACACTTCTATTTAACATAGTATTGGACATACTATCCAGAACAATCAGGCAAGAGAACGAAATAAAAGGCATATAGACTGGAAAAGACAAAGTCAAACTGTTCCTGTTTGCAGATGACATGATCTTATACATAGAAAAACCTAAAGATTCTATCAAAAAACTATTAGAGCTCATAAGTGATTGTAATAAAGTTTCAGGATAGAAAATCAACACGCAAAAGCCAGTAGCTTTTTAATATTCCAACAATGAACTAGCAGAAAAAGAAATCAAGAAAGCAAGCCAATTTACAATAGTTACCAAAAAAAAAACAAAAACAAACAAAAACTAAACAAACAAAAACAACAAACTAAAAATAAATTTATCCAAGGAGATAAAAGATCACTACCTTGAGAACTACAAATCACTACTGAAATTAAATAGGACACAAAAGGATGGAAAGACATTCCGTGCTCCTGAATTGGAAGAATTCACATTGTGAAAATGTCCATACTACCCAAAGTGATCGATAGATTCAATGCAATCCCTATCAAAATACCAATGATATTCTTCACAGAAACAGAAAAAACAATCTTAACATTCATATAGAACAGCAAAAGACCCCAAATAACCAAAGCAGCCCTGAGGGGGAGAGAAAACACACACACACACACACACACACACACACACACACACACAAACACACAAACACATAAAACAAAACCAGAGGAATAACACTACCTGACTTCAATTATACTACAAAGCTATAGTAATCAAAACAGAGTGGTACCAGCATAAAAACAGATACTCAGACCAATGAAACAGAATCAAGAACCCAGAAATCCACCTACATACTTATAGCCAACTGATCTTTGACAAAGACAACAAGAACATACATTGAGGAAAAGACAGCCTCTTTTATAAATGGTGCTGGGAAAACTGGACATCCATATGTAAAAGAATGAAAGTAGACCTGTACTTCTCACCATATACCAAAATCAACTCAAAATGGATTAAAGACTTAAATATAAGACCTGGAACTATGAAACTCCTAAAAGGAAACATTTCAGGAAGTAGGTTTGGGCAAAGACTGTATGAATAAGACCTTAAAAGTAGAGTATCCACAGATACTCTGATCCAATGAATAATGAACTAAAATTCATTCAAATCTTTGACACTTGACAAAATGATACCCAAGGACACCCCTGCCCCAGTTAAAATAATCAGTATGGCCCAATGTAAATGAGAACAGGGTCTTCAAGGATTAAAACATCATATAAGATCTAATTAATGAAGCAATCATTATCCCTACTGCTTCTCCATTTAACAGCCCAATTTGTCTTGCTCCTAAAACTGGAAAAAATAAATGGCACCTTACAATGGGTTACCACAACCTTAATGCTGTGGTCCCATCCATTAAGGCCCCTGCCTTAGTCTGTTTGTGCTGGTATAATAGAATACCTGAGACTCAGAAATTTATAAAGAACAGAAATTTATTTTTCACAGTTCTGGAAGCTGGGACATTCCAAATCAAGGTGCTGGCATCTGGTGAGAGCTGCTCACTGCTTCCAAGATGGCACCTTGAATGCTATGTCCTCTAGAAGGGAGAACATGGTGTCCTCACATGGCACAAGACAGAAGGGCAAAAAGGGCCAAACTCCCTCTATCAAGCCCTTTTATAATGGCACTAATCCATTCATGAGGGTGGAGTTTTCATGACTTAAACATCTCTCTAAAGGCCATATCTCCCAACACTGTTGCACTGGGGATTAAGTTTCCAACACATGTATTTTGGGGGATACACTCAGACCATATCATTCCACCCTGGCCCCCCAAATTCATGTCCTTCTCATGTGTAAAATACATTCACTCCATACCAATAGCCACAAAAGTCTTAACACATTCTAGCATCTACGCAAAATCCTTAAAGTACAGAATCTCATCTAAATTAGATACAGGTGAGAGTGAAAGTACACTTCATCCTGAGGTAATATGCTCTCTAGCTGTGAACATGTGAAATCAAACAAATTATGTACTTCCAAAATACAATTGTGGGGCAGGCATAGGATAGACATTCCTATTCCAAAAGGGAATAATAGGAAGGAAAGGAGTAACAGTTCCCAAGTAAGTCCAAAACCCCAACAGGATGAATAACATCAAATCTTAAGGCTTGAGAATAATCTTCTTTGATTCCATGCCCCACCTCCAGACACACAGGGGTGGAGTTGGGACCCTAAAGACCTGGGCAGTCTCACCCCCATGGATTTCCCACATGTAGCACATGCTTCAGCTCTCATGCATCGAAGTCACATGCCTGTAGCTTTCCCATGTTGGCACTGCACACTGGTGGCTCTATAGTTCTGGGGTCACAGGGGCCATGGCTCCACTAGGAATTGCCCTAGTGGGGACTCTGCAGCAACTCTGCCTGGGCCCCAAGGCTCTCTAAGTCATTCTTTGAAATCTGGGTGGAGGAAGCCATGCCTCCATTGCTCTTGAACTCTGCACACCTGCAGAATAAGTACCACATGGATGCTGCCAAGGCTCACTGCTGACACCCTCTGGAACAGTGCCCAAGCTGCACCTGGGCCCACTTGAGCCATAGCTGAGGTGGCCAAGGAGTGCTGCATTGGAATGCAGGGAGGAGAAACCCAAGACATCCTTAGGCAGCAAGCCCCAAGACCCCATGAGTTCCCTGGGCCCTTCTCCTGAAACCATTCTGCCCCAAAGCCCTAGCACTCAAGGCCTGTGATGGGTATAGCAGCCCCCAGAGATCTTCAAAATGCCTTTGGGGTCATTCTCCCGTTCTCCTGATGAATATCAACTGGCTTCCTTCCTCCATAGTAATCTCCTTATCAAACATTCATTTGGCCACACCCTTGGTTTCCCCTCTAAACATAACATATTTTTTTATTATTTACATGGCTGGGCCAAGAATTTTCCAAATCTTTAAGTTCTGCTTCCCTTCTGATTATAAATTCCATCTTTCAATCGTTTATCTCTTCTCACATTTTACTATAACCAATTAAGGGAAGCATGAAGCACAGTGAGTGCTTGCTGCATCGAGATTTTTTTCTGCCAAATATACTAGTTTATCGCTCTTAAATTCTGCCTTCCACAAAGTCCAAGGACATGAACATAATTCAGACAAGTTCCTTGCCACTTTACAGAAAAGATGGCCTTTCTGCCAGTTTCCATTAAGATATCCCTTATTTCTGCCTAAGACCTCATCAGAATGGCCTTTACTATTTATGATTCTGCCAGCATTCTGAAGTGATCTCTAAGAAGAATGAGGCTTTCCCTACAGGTCTTCTCTTCTGAGCTCTCACCAGAATCTCCCTTAATATTCCATTCATGAAATACAGACTTTTCCTAGCATTCACTTCATAACGGCTTTAGCCTCTACCCATTACCCAATTCCAAAGCCACTTCCACATTTTTGGGTATTTGGTACAGCAAACCCCAACTCCTCTGCTATCAATTTCTATTTTAGTCCATTTGTGCTCCTATAACAGAAGACCCAAGACTAGGTAGTTTATAAAGAACAGAAACAAACGTGTGTGTATACACACACACATCCATATATCCTAATGGTTCAGTTTCTCTGGAGAATTGAATGGATACCCTAATGTTTCTTTGTTTTGTTTCATTAGTTTCTGCTATAATCTTTATTATTTTCTACCTTATTTTTCCTTGGGATTTATTTGTTATTTTTCTAACTTTCTGAGTGAAATGCTAATTTATTGCTAATATTAGTTTCTAATAATGGAATCTAGGCTATTGATTTCCCTTTAACTTAACAATTTACTTGTATTGGTTTCAGTATTATTTGGTGATACTTTTACCAGGTTTCCACTATGATTTAGTTTTTGACACTGAATCATCTAGAATTATTTTTGTTTCCAAATGTAAGAGTTTTTTCCCTATAGTTTTTGTTATTATTTGTAAATTCTTTGCACCATGGTAAAGGAAATTTTGTGTAATAGCAGTTCCTACCTTTTTATTCTGACTTTTGCTCATATTTTGATGATTTCCTAAAACGATAAGCTACAATTAACTTTAATTGTATACTTTTTGAAAAATTTCTGTGTTGGGAGAACGGGTGCATATGTCAGTGCAATGTCATATTTCAGGGATCCCAATATTTGATGAGAAGGAAAAAATCCACCCTAACATTGTTACTTAGATTATTTGTTATAGAGTTACAGCTAAAAATGGGGAATGTTATACTATTTATTTATTGGCTACTATATTACAAATATTCCATATGTTGCCTCCTTAATTAAAAAAAAAACCTGAAAGGTTGATATTATTACCAGTTTCAAAATAATTGTCCTATGATCACATAGTTAGAAGACTCAGTAGTCTAAACTATATCTGCTAACTTTCTCAAGCACGTTCTTCTTTTACAACTCCAACTTGTTCCCCTGATTCCAAGACCAAAACAGTAGAGTATTTATCTTATTGACTTGTAAAAAATTAAAAACACATAGAAAGGCAAATATAACCTTTTAAAGACCAAAATAATGAGATTGCTGCAAGGTTGGAAAACTGTTACCACTGAGTAAATAAGCATAGGATAATAGTTCTCAAATAATAAAATTTAAACTTGAAAGAATAGATATGATACACTATAATGATAAGTCAGCTTATATTGTAATATATTTTTAACTTCTTAGGACTAAATGTAACTGGGAAAACTTCAAAGTCATAGTTTTTAAATTCTTGAAAAATAACTGCTTGTAGCTTAATTTTACTGTTTCCAGTAACATAGATCAAAGTGAGAGTCAACAGGGCAGTATGTCCGAATTCTTTTCTTTAGTCTCAGTCTTCTCTGTGCTCTTGTGTTGTACTTACTTCTCATATTAGGCATTGCTCAGAAGAAAACACCTTCCTTCCTTCCTTCACATCTTACTTCAAATCTTTGTATTTACTTCACATCTTGGGCACTTCTTAGAAGACAATTAGCAAGTTTTTTTAATGGGGCTAAAACTGGACAGAATACTAAATAAGAGACATTTTTTTTTGGCATCTCATTATCCCGGTCCTCTCTGCTCTGACATGCAAACCCATTCTGTCCCCTTTCTCTAGGATTCAGTGTCCATATTTCAAAGAACCTCAATTCAAAGTGAGACATATTCAATCAGTATCAGGAATTGTGCAAAGCTATAATGAAACAGAACTGGTCTTTTCTCTCTTTGTGATCATGTATCTTTTTTCTAGTTCAGAGATTCACATATTGTTCAAGAATTTGTTTCTCATTCTATACAACAAATGAAAATGTTGAACATGGCCAATTTCTGACTGTATAATAATGTGGTATTGTACTGGGATGCTGTCAGTAGGTAAAGTCTGAGCACTAAAAATCTGAGTCATACTGAACTGGATCTCTGTTATGTGAGCATCTGAGAGTAACTGCCCCAAAATCTTATGTACCCAGATAAACTGAGAAATCTGCAGTTACCTTTGAGTTTCTCTACCTGCCTGAGGCCAATGTCTCAGAATTTATAATTTTATTCAATTGTGGTCTATGTCCTGTTGGCAGGATTTCACTGTTAGCCCTGGCACAGCTACTCCTAGTGCATTTTACGGTTCTTCATGCAATCCTCTTAATGTAAATCAGGAAATGCCAAAATCTATACATTTAGAACTGTCTTCTGCCTATATCTCATTGCCTTCTTGACAATTTCAGTTGGATATTTGAAAGACATACCAAAATCAACATGCCTAAATCAGAGGACAAGTTCCTCCCAAGTTATTCACACTGCTGCCCAAGCGAGTGGTACACAAGTCAACTGTGACTGACCCTTTTCCACTACCCAGTGGCTACTTCCCTCACTATAACATAATGTTATAAGGACATAGGGCATGTCTGAATTGTTTACTATTGCATTCTTAGTGCCAAGCTAAATGCCTGGCCCATGTTTAGATGTTCTGAAAATAATTATAGAATAAATAATTAAACCCAGGACAATCCTGGGTTTGAATCCTGGTTCTGTGATTTACCAACTAAGTTAATTAACATTTCTTACCCATTTTTAGGTCTCTAAGAGTCTAAATATGACCTACCTTATAGGACTGTAGTAATGATTAAATTGGAGAGTGCATGTGAAATATTTGGCACATGGTAAGCACTAACTAAGGATTGGTTACTAACGGAAAAAAAATCACAAAACAGTGGGGACCCTTGCTGTATGTGGTTTATGTTCTGTATTTCCATGGTTTAATTACCTGAGCTATCAAAAATTTTAACTTCCCACTGGCCTTTTCCAGTGAAATTCTACTGTCTTAATGGCTTTTCTCTAGTTAGCTATAAAGAAGGATATCTAGGCAGTAACATGGAAAGGAGGTCAAAAATACTCATACATTTGTTCCTTGTAAGTATTTAGCTTGCAACTTGTATTTCTTTTTTTAAAAGTGTATTCATTTATTAATATATATATATATTTACATTCTATGATGTTGTTGTGGAGCAGTTGGGGGAGGGGGAGAGGGGAAAGGGGAAGGAAATAGGGTGGGAAAAGGAGGAAGGAGGAGGGGCAGGGTTGAGGCCCATGGCACCCCCCTCATTCCTGCAGGGGAGACCAGGGGGCTTCCAGTGGTGGCTTGCTCATTGCTGGGCTGGGTGCAGATGTCAGGGGAGTGTGGCTGAAGCTGTCACCCCCCACCACCCCAGCTTGGGAACCTGGAGTGTTTCTTGTGGTGGATTCATGGTCTCCACTGGGCTGGTTGTGGGTGTCGGGGGGCCGTGGTGGACGCCCTCAGCCTCCCACCACTACAGCTTGGGAGAGCCTGGGGTGCTTCCTGTGGAAGCTCAGTGGTTGTCACTGGACTGGTTGGAAGTGTTGGGAGGGGCATGGCCATGGCCCTTTGCCCCCCATTGCCCTGGCTCAGGAGAGCCTGGGGTGCGTCCTGTGGCAGCTCAGTGGTCATCTCTGGGCTGGTTGTGGGTGTCAGTGGGGTGTGGCTGAGGCCCCAGCCCTCCCCCCACCTTGGTAGCCCAGGGGACTTCCAGTCATTCTAGGTTTTATAGGTGTTCTTTGGTTATGTGAGACCTTTACTAGCTAATATTAAACTTTGTCTCTAGTCTCAGGGTATTTTGCATTTTCTTTCAGTTCTGTGTTGGATTCTTCACTGTTTCCAGTACTTAAACTCTGCACTAGAACTAATTTGTTGTCCTTTGCTTACTTCTGAAATGGGGGAACTTCCTGTAGGGACCAGCCCTTGAGCTGTGTGGTTGAACTAAATTGCTGCCCAGCCCTTGAGCTGTGTGGTTGAACTAAATTGCTGCTTTGCTGCTGATGCCCTAGGGAAGGCTTTTTGTGTAGCTCAGGTTTTAATGGTTGACTTTATAGGTGCTTCGGGGTCTTGTGAGATCCGGTACACATGGGTCGTGTAGAAACTCTGGTCTGAGACTTAGTCTTTTCAGCAAACTGCACCTCCTGCAGTTCTGTATTCCTGGCCAGTCTCCACTGAGTCATCTTACGCTGACTTGGGGGCAGATCAGCTGTCCTTGCTGTACCCCAGTGTTCTCCCAGTGGGCCCATCTCCCCTACTGCCCCTGCTCCAAACACTTCCCATGGGGCAGCCATGTGCTGATCCTTTGTGATGACTCACTGGCCTCTGAGCGGCTCCTTTTTTTCAGTTGTTGTGGCTCCTTGCTCCTATGTGGGTCCATGGGAACCCTAATAGTAGTCTTGCTGGCCTGGGGGCTACCAAGGCCTTCTTCTCCCCTGCAGCCTCCAAGCAACCTCATAGGAAGGGCACAGCTGCAGCTTTTGCCAGCTCCTGCCCTGTGCACTTACCAGCTCCAGCCTTGAAGTGGCTAGGGCTCAAAACAGTTGGAGTGGTCCTTTCTTTCTCTCATTGTGGTTTCTCCTGCTCTTGCCTGATGTGTAGCAGCCCCAGCTTGGCTGTTGTTGCTTTTTAATAGTTGGAAATTGGTTGATTTGTTGGAGAGAATGACACTGGGGACCATCTACTCTGCCAACTTGACCAGAAGCCTTGCAACTCGTATTTCATCTTATAAAATTAAACTCCCTCAATGGAAAATTAAGGACTTTTTTTTTTTTCCTTTTCAATATAAAATAATATGGACTTTTCACCTGGGAACACAATATTCGTTCATATGCTAAAATAAAATATAAAAGACAAGTCAGAAATTCTCTTTGATTCATGGGTCACACATTCAAATGTACGATCATTTTAAAATCATTGTTCAATCACACTGTATTAAACTGTGCCCAATCCTATATCACATTTTAGAATGATATTAAGACAAATTCACTGTAATTTTCATTCATTAATGTGACTTAAAATTTCTTCTTTTCATGTTAATTTCCAAGAAATATCTAAAGTAAAAGGAAATAGAACTAAACATTTAACATATAACTTCAACTGTAGAACTAAGAACAGGGTAAACCCTACGTGTATCTACCTAGTAAGTTGTCTCCCTTGTGTTTCTCAATTTCAAAACTGAGAAAAAAATAAAACATTTTAAGGAACTTTTACAGTAGTAGAGGGCTAAATTCAGGATATTTTAATACATATGTTAGAAGTCATACCCATTTTAAGCCTGCTTTCATTTCAATGTATGGATAAGGCCCTTCAAAGGATGTACTCCTTATAAATCTCATTGTAAGTTTATAGAGTAAAATAAGCTTCCATCAAGTCCTAGAAATGAGATTATACTCTGAAAATTTAGATTAGGTAAAATACAAAATGTGTAAGATTAGCCATCTACTGACATTTTCAGATGCATGGAAAATTCAACTGATACTTGGCTGAAAGAGATTAAGTGATAGGCTGTACATGTGTTGTTCATTCATTATCTAAGATTTTCTTAATATTATCCAAAAAGAATATAAAGGCACAAACTTACTAAAATAGAGAATATAAGAAGGTGATAATCAGTGAGTTGAAAATGTTTAAAACATTTTCTAGAAACAGAAAGTGGTAATTAGTAAAGCAGGGTGGAAGAAGCCACAACCTCAAGTTTCAATGGAGATGACTGCAGGTAAAGAGATATTCCATTTTCCCAGCTGGATTCAGAATGAACTCTAAAGAAAATGAAGAATGCAAATAAATCACAAGATGACAACAAAAGGATGAATTCAATTTCTGTATATAGCACAATTATTACCCCCATCTATAAGAGCAGAATAACTGAAAACCAGACATCTACTTCTCCAAGGAAAAAAGTGGATGCTAGTTTTCCAAACAAATTGAAAAAGTAGGCTTAGAGTAATCAACACAGCCTGTGAGGAGGTCCTCTACATTCTGGAATTTAGGGGTCTGCCAGGTGAATAACAGAATCTATACCTCGTTAGAAAGAGGCTCTCAATCAACCTACCTAACCAAACTATCAACAGCTCTTGTTTGGAATACTTTTCCTTTTTCTTTTATACGAATGGTCAAAGATCACCAAGAATTTAAGTAAACCTTGCAATGTGAAAATGAAAGACAAATAAAAACAAGTGACTCTGGAAGAAACAGCACACCATGCAGCCTAATTCGCATCCTCAGAAAGACTGATGATGAAAATGTTCTATCCAGGAAACAGGAAAGCTGGTCTATGAAAAAGGAAGAATGACAGCATTCACTAATACATAAGTGCTACAGGCTAAGAGATTAGCAGAAAGATAAGAAACTCATCATTGCTATATCCAGACCTTCCATATCTGAAATTAAGCTCACAAAAGAGGGGTTTAACACCAGAATAGTTTCAGGCGAAGAAAGGATTAATGATTTCAAATACAGTTTAGTTAAGAAAAAAATACGGACCAAAGATTAGGAAAAATACAATGCTGGAAAATAAAGAAATAAGCGTAAGGAATATATGGATTATCGTAAAAAAGTTCAACACGTGTGTATTATTGGAGTCCCACTACAGGAAGAGAGAGAAAGAACAAGACGGAAGCAACATTTGATATACCTTTGAATAGTAATAAAATAGCTGATAATCATTCCAAATGAATGGAAGTCAGGAAGCATAATTATTCACTGTAAGTAAAGTGAATAGAAAGAAAAACACACCTAGACGCATCGTAATAAACCTGATAACAAATGATTACAAAAAATAATTCCTAAGGTATTTAGAAAAAGGACAACTGGGACTTTAAAAGAGAAAATGAAACTGATGACTGACTAGAACCATGGAAGCCAGAAGTCAATAAAACAACACTTTTAAAATTATAAAATAAAGTGAATGATAGAAGCCTATAGCCAACAAAAATAACCTTTAAAAATAAAGGTTTCACTTTCAGACAGTCAAAAAGTAAGAAAATCTTTAGCCAGCAATTCTACCTCAGAAGAAATTCTTACTAAAGTCCACCACAAAGATGGAATATGAACCTCTGTGGAACCATGGAAAGGAAAGAAAGAACGAAGAGCAGTGGAAAGGGTAAATGTACTGTTACATCAAAATACGTATTGAGTACAAGACAACAATATTAATTTCTTTTGAGATTTAAACTGTGTAGAATGAAATACATGATAACAATAACACAAAAGGGAGGAGAAGGGCAAATTAAGGAAACATCTTTCTTGGCTTTCTCAATGAAGTAGCAAAAGCATTCACATATAATAGAATCTAGCCAAGTATTTATGTTGAAACCTCTAGGGCATACACCAAAAGAATAGTAAAAGAATTTATAACTCAACAGCTACTAGAATATCGGATGCATTAATTAAAAATATCTGATTAATAAATATATCAAAACATCCCATTGTACCTCATCAATGTTTAAATTAGGATTTATCAACTAAAAACAATATTCTAAAAATATGAAGAGAAAAAAAGAAAAATGTAATAGACAACAGGTGGGACAAAGAATGAATAAATGGAAAGGCGGTAGATAAAATTCTAGATATACCAGTAATGCCTTTATCAGTAAATAAAATATACGCTCTTATTAAAATAACTGGATTTTTAAAAAACTAGTACTATGTGTTGCACACAATGGACACAACTTGTATATAATTAACACAAAAAGATTAAAAGTAGATGGAAAGAGATATATGCAAGCACTACACAAAAGAAAGTTGATATAACTGTACCAATGTGTGAAAAATACATTTTAAAGAAACAAACATTCCTGGAGTAAAGAGGGACATCTCATGATGATACAAGGGTCAATCCACAAAAAAGATGTAAAATTTTTACATTTCTAAATGGCTTATATCATTTTAATAGTTTTTGTTACTAGTGTTGGACAGATTCCTTCCTTAAGCTCTTCCTTGTATTTGAAAGTGAAAATATATTAAAGAAAAACAAAACAAAACAAAAAAACTGCAGTTGAAAGCCTTCCCACAAAGAAAACTCCACTTTCAGAAGATGTTATCTTTGAATTCTTTCACACATTGAATGAATGAAAACACCAACACAACATGAACTCTTCCATAAGACACAAAAAGTGGGAAACCTTTCCAACATGTTTTTGAAGACAGGATAACCCTGAAAGCAAAACTTAACAAGGACATTAAAAGAAAAATAGAAGTCAATCTGTCTCATAAATACAAATGCAGAAGTCCAAAATAAAATATTATCAGACCAAGTAATGTACCAAAAGTTCTTACATCATGACACAATTGAGTTTATTACAGGAATGCAAGTTTTGTTCAACATTTGAAAGTCAATTGGTACAGTTAACCATGTTAACAGAAAGATAACAACATATGGTGATCTCATTAGAGGCAAGAAAAAACATTTTTAAAAATTCACCACCCAATCATGATTTTTTTGAAAAAAAAAATCCTTAGTAAATTAGGAAAAGAAAGGCAATTTCTCAATCTAATAAAGCATATCAAAGAATTCCAACAGCAAACATTATATAATGAGGGGATAAGGGATGCTTTTACTCAGCCATGATCCAGGCACAGATGGTAACATCATCACTTCCATTCAACATTGTAGTTTAAGACCCAGTGCAATAAAGTAAGACAATGAAACAAAAAGCTTAACGATTTGAAGGTGAAAAGAAAGTCCTCATGCATACTATTATATTATTTACATAGAAATTCATAAGTAAGTTAATATTTAAGTAATACTGGATTGTGGCAGTTATCAATATTAAAACAGAGGCACTTAAACCCTACCAAAAGGGAGCCAGGAGGCCCTGAAGGAGCCTGAAGCACATATGCGTATGATGCATAAACTCCTCAAAAATGCAGTATTCCAGATAAGCCACTTACACAAAGACACTTGCTCAACATCAGCTGCTTCCACCAATGAGCTAACACCATCTCCTACAACGAGCTCCCGTAATCAACAGTCTTTGCTTCAAAGCAGTTTATGTGGACTTCCTTTTGTCTTTAAAAGCTTCCACTAGCCCCCACCTCTTTGGCTTTGCCTATGGTCCACCATAGCATATGTATCTCAGATTGGATTCCCCCATTACTCCCAAATAAACTTTCTTTAGAGATCCTGTCTCCCTCTCTGCTGTTATTTTAGGTTGACAGGATATAAGCTAATTAAACAGGAATAAAATTTAACAATTGTAAAATAAGTAAACAGTACCATTTACAATAACACCACTAACTAGTTTCCAAGCATAAATCTTATAAAATCTTATATGGCCTCTACACAGAAACTGGAAAATATTACTAAGACACAGTAAAAAATAACAAATGGATTAGAAGACTTTCCATGAATTAGGAAACTGAATATTGTGAATATATAATTCTCTACAAATTGGCCTATGCATGGAGAAATTCAAACAAAAATCTTCTCAATAATTTCCACATTTGGTTCTTTTCTCCAATTTCTAGTTATACTTCATAGTTTCCATTTCTCTGGTGAGAGTCCCCATCCATTCATCATAAATGTGTTTTTCTTTATATTTTTAAATGTATTTATAGTAACTTCTTTAAAGTCCTTGTCTGGTAATTCCCATTCAGGATGGCTTCCTTTTACTGCTTTTTCTCTTTGTTATCAATCACATTTTTCCTGTTTTTTGGTATGTCTAGTCATTTGAGATTGTATTTTGCACAATATGAATAATATGTTTTAGAGATTCTGAATTCTATTATTACCTCTCAAGAGTTTTTTGTTTTGTCTTGTTTTGTTTTTTATTAGTGAGATACTAAATTCACTTTTCAAGTTCCATACACACCTTTCCCTGTTGGTTCTATTGGGGCTGCAGAAGGAGCTTCTCCAGGACAGACTGCTTGGTATCCCTGTGTGGGAGAAGAAATGCTCTTGCCCAAGGGGATGGAGAGGGTTCACAGACTGAGCTTCTGTAGTGACAAGATCCTCTTTCCCAGTATCTGATGTGAACCTGGAATATGCTGGTACTAAAAGAAGTTTCTTCCTTGAGAGGGCAGTTGTTTAGGAGGAATCCCTTTGCTAGTACCACGTGGTAGCTATGTATCTTGCATTTGAGAAGGGTGTCTCAGGCCTATGGGGATAAGTCTTCCTGGGATGGGCACTTGTTTGGGAAGGATCCCTCCGGGTGGTGACACATGGCCACATGATATCTCTAGGTAAGGGGAAAGGAGTCTCGGGCCTTATGAGAAAGAGAATACTCCCCTTTACCACTTACTATAACCAGGGTCCTATCTGATCCCACCTACTACTGCTATCTGTTCACTTGGTTTTGTCAACAGGATTTCTGTTCTGTCTAGGAGAGGAATGAGCTGACTGGGGCTGCCATCTGTTGCCAGTTTGGGGCTGGGAAACACCAGGCCAGTGTCACTTCCTTCTTTTGGGGGGATGTAAGACACCCTGATACTATGTTGCTCCTCCAGTCGCAGAATACCAAAATAGCCCACCTTACTCTTCCACCTTTCAGAGTTCTCCTTTGGCTATCTTGTGCATTATTTCCAGGGTTTATAGTTGGCTGGAGGACATCTTGTCTAGATGAGTCCCAGATATTTCTTAAAAAGCAACAAGAATACTTCACTTCTGGAAGAACAAATTCCTTTATTACTTTAACTCCTGTTATGTTTCAATACTGGGTTGACACCCTGATATATGAGATAGTCAAAACAACTATTCCTACTTCTGACCAATGTATTTTGATGAGTCTTTTCAATATTGTCTCCCAAATTCAGGCCCAACCTGAGAATAATCTAACCCTTATAATATCTTTTACACCTCAAATTATCTTTCATATTTCTAAGATGGGTGCTAAGTAACTACTGAGAATTCCTTTTTCACCTTATAAAAGGAAGGAATGTAGACATACTTAGGTTCATTTGACATTCTCCATATTTTAATAAAATCAACATTAGTGAGGAAAGGTTTAACAATAATCTTTCCTTTTTTGCATGACTTGAACCCATGTTAACTCCATTAACTTCCAACCTATTTCCCTGAAGGCAGATGAAGAAGGTATGTCTCAACTATGTTACAGGCTACCTTGCATATAGCAAAAATGTCTCCTGATTGGTAGACTGACTCTGACCTTGGAGGAACTGGAATAACCTGTACGTATCTGAAGGGGAGCCATACGTTTGGCTGCCTTGACTACGGTGGCTCATGTGTGGGGCACCCATGGGAGAGACTCTAAGCTGTAATAGGAGATCTCGGTTCCTATGTGGAATGAGGCTTTAGGTCAGAACATCTTCCACATCAGCCTAATGTGATTTGTCTCCTCACATCTGACCTGAACTGCTCTGTGGACATTGTAAATCCTCCTGAAGAAGAGGAATCCCTGATACTGACTGACCTCCGGGCAAACAGCAGTCCTGGAGTCCCATCCTGTAAACTCTGGATAGAATGCTGCTAAGCATGTTCCCTCGATGCCATCACACAATGGTGTGTGTGCTGTTTTGCTCACCAAACCCAGGATTTAAAAATATCTGGCAAATCAAAAAGAGGTGCTCAGCATTTGAGGGTTAATAATAGATAACTTATTAGTAGTATAAAGATGTTTAAGAGGTTATATACATTTTCATTTAAGAAGCATGTTCTTATCCATATACAAAAACTAGTGTGAACTATACAAATTGATTTTTTAAAATATGAACATTTACTTGTACATATGTGTGGAGTACAGTGTGCTGCTTCGATACATGGATATACTGCACAGTGATTCACTTAGATACCACTATAGATACCATAGCTTTGTACCTGTTTATACACCACTTCCCCTCATCCTCTTCCCCTTCCCCTCCTGGTCTCCGGTAGCCATTATTCTACTCTATCCTTCTATGAGAACCACTTTTTTTTTTTTCTAGATTCCACATATGAGTGAGATCATGTGGTATTTTTCTTTGTGTGCCTGGCTTACTTCACTTAACACGATGGTCTCCAGTTTCATCCACGTTGCTGCAAATGACAAGATTTCTTTTTCTTTTTTTTGAATAGCTGAATAGTATTCTGTTGTATATATATGTCACAGTTTTTAAATTCATTCATCCATTGATGAGCATTTAGGTTTATTGTATCTCTTGGCTATTGAAATAGTGTTGCAATGAACATGGGAGTGCATATGTCTCTGATATATTGATATCATTTCCTTTGGGTATATACCCAGTAGTGGGATTGCTAAGTCATAAGAGAGTTCTATTTTTAATTCTCTGAGGAACCTCTGTTAGGTCAGCAAGACAACAGACTAAAGGACTCTGAGCTAAACATTATCATGTAAGGGAGTTTATTTCTAGTGAACCTGGAGGAGAAACTGAAAGATCAGTTTCCTGCCCCTGTACAGACTAGAAGAGGCTTTATAGGGTTTGAATTTGGAAAGGAGGGGTTAGGGGGAAGAGCCTAAGTTCTGAGAAGGGGTTGGGCAGCTATTCTGAGCACTAATGGCTTTGTGGTTTTCTTGGTTTTTACGAGATCCTGTTTTGTACTGGATGTTCTTATCAGAATGCATAGGCCTGAGGGAAAGGGAGGGGGTAGGGGAACACGGTCAGGGAGAGGTCAATATGGCTGTGCTTATGTTAAGCTGACTATGAGGCCTAATAACCTCCATACTGTTTTCCACAACGACTGTACCAACTTACATTCTCACCAACAATGTTCCCTTTTCTTTGCATCCTCACCAGCATTTGTTATTTTCTGTCTTTTTGATAATAGCCATTTTAATTTGAGTGAGGCAAAATCTCAGTGTGGTTTTAATTTGTATCTCCCTGATGATTAGTGTTACTGAGAATTTTTTCATGTGCCTTTTGGCCACTTGCATGTCTCCTTTTGAGAAATGTCTCTTCAGGTCCTTTGCCCATTTCTTTAATTGGCTTATTCATTTTTTTACTGTTAAGTTGAGTTCCTCAAATATCTGGATATTAGCCACTTGTCTGATGTGTAGTTTGCAAACACTTTATTGTCGGGTCCGCTGCCAGCCGACCCGAACAGCCGTAGCCTCGTTCCTTTCGGTGGGCGAGCGAATGGCCCAGATTACTCTTTCCCTTTGGTCCCCTTTGGGGGAAGAAAGCCGTGAAGAGAGGTGAGCACAGCCGCTGGTCCCAACCAGCCTGGTTTAAAGGACACTCAGAGGCGGCGGGGGTTCTGTTGAGCAGTTCCGTTTATTATCACACAAGCACTTGCTTTTATAGGCAGATGGGGAGGGGAGGTTTTAACATAATCCTATCAGCTTAACAGTCATGAGCATGCATCCTGTCTCAATGCCTAGCTATTGCAATCACGCAGTGTTCACAAGCGTGGAAGCACGTATTTGGCCAATAAGGGCTAAGGCAAGGTTCCTACAGACACTCCCACCCTACTTCCTCCCGGCGCCCTCTTAGGCTGCCACGTTAATACGCCCTTGTGGGCCCATAATGGCGCAGCTTGTAATGTCACTTAAGGTGGCATTAGTTTTTAAGGCCCAACACTTTATCCCATTCTGTAGGTTGTCTCTTAACTTTGTTGATTGTGTCCCCTTGCTATGTAGAAGCTTTTTAGTGTGATTTAGTCCCTTTGTGTATTTTTGCTTCAGTTGCCTGTGCCTTTGCTGTCTTGCTCAAAAAAGCACTGCCCACTCCCATTTTGTGTGGCATTTCCCCTATGTTTTCTTTTAGTAGTTTCATAGTTTTGGGTCTTAAAGTTAGGTCTTTAATCCATTTTGAGTTAATTTTTTTGTGTATGGCAAGAGATAAGGGTTTAGTTTCAATCTTGTGCATGTGGATATCCAGTTTTCACAGCACCATTTATTGAAGAGGCTATCCTTTCCTCATTGTATATTCTTAGCACTTTTGTCAAAAATCAATAGGCTGTAAGTGTGTGGGTTTATTTCTGGACTCTGTATTCTGTTCTGTTGGTCAATTTGTTTGTTTTTAGGCCAGTATCATGCTATTTTGGTCCCTACAGCTTTATAATATATTTTGAAGTCATGTAGTGTGATGCTTCCATCTTTGTCCTTTTTGTTTAAGATCACTTTGGCTATAAGGGGTCTATTGTGTTTCCATACAAATTTTAAGGTCATTTTTTCTATTTCTGTGAAGAATGTCATTGGCATTTTGATAGAGATTGCATTGAATCTGTAGATTGCTTTGAGTAATATGGATATTTTTATATTAATTTTTCCAACCCATGAACCTGGGATATCTTTCCATTTATTTGTATCTTCTTCAATTTCTTTCACCAATGTTTTATAGTTCTCATTGTAGAGGACTTTCACCTCCTTAGTTAAATTTACTCCTATGTATTTCATTTTTTTGGTAGCTATTGTGAATGGGATTATTTTCTTGATTTCCTCTTATTTTGTTATTGGAATATAGGAACACTATTGATTTGTGTGTGTTGATTTTATATCCTGCCACTTTAGTGAACTCATTTATTAGTTGTAGTAATTTTTGGTAGAGTCTTTAGGGTTTTCTATGTTTATGATCATGTCATCTGCAAATAGAGATAGTTTGGCTCCCTCCTTTCCAATTTGTAGGCCCATTATTGCTTTCTCTTGCCTTACTGCACTGGCTAGAACCTCCAGTATTATGTTGAATAAGAGTGGGGAAAGTGGACATCTTTGTCTTGTTCAAGATCTTAGAAGAAAAGCCTTCGACTTACATCTGTTCAGCGTATTAGCTGTGGATTTGTTGTATATGTCCTTTAGTGTGTTCAAGTACATTCCTTCTTGATGTAGATTGAATGTCCCTCCAAAACTGATTTGAAGCTTGACCTCCATTGTGATAGTGTTAAGGCGGTGGGAAGTCCTATTATGCTAATTGAAAGGTGGGGCCTTTAAGAGGTGATTAGATTGTGAATGGACTGACCCATTCATGGAGTGATGGGTGTGGTTCTGATGGCTTCATCAGGAGAGCGAGTGAGCAGGTTAGCTATCTCTTTTGTGCAGCCATGACAATACCCTCCCTGTGTTGCTGTAAAACCACCACCACCAAGGCTCTCACCAGATGTGTTCCTTGGACTTTGGACTTCCCAGCCTCTGAAACTGTAGGAAATAAATTCTATTTTTTTATAAACTACCCAGTTTCAAGTATTTTGTTATAAGCCACAGAAACAGACTAATGTACTTTACCTAATTTGTTGAGTGTTTTTATTATAAAAGGGGGTTGGATTTTATCAAATGCTTTTTCTGCATCTATTGAAGAGATCATGTTTTTTTTCTTCATCCTCTTGATGTGATTTATCACATTTATTGATTTGCATACGTTGAGCCATCCTTGCGACCCTGGGATGAGTCCCACTTGATCGTGGTGAATGATCTTTTTAATGTGTTGCTGGATTAGCTTTGCTAGCATTCTGTTGAGGATTTTCACATCTCTGTTTACTACAGATATTGGTATGTAGTTTTCTTTTTGTGTGTCTTTTTCTGGTTTTGTTATGAGGACAATGCTAGCCTTTTGGAATGAGTTTGGAAGTATTCTCTCCTGTCCTTTGCTGAAAGTGAGACATTAAAGTCCCCAAATATTATTGTGTTGGAGTCGATCTCTCCTATTAGGTCTAATAGTAACTGGTTTATATATTTGGGTGCTCCAGTGTTGGGTGCATTTATACTTAGGATTGTCATATCCTCTTGCTGAATTCATCCCTTATCATTATGAAATGACTTTCCCTACTTTTTTTTTTTTTTTTTTTTACTTTCTTTGACTTGAAGTCTATTTTACCTGATATAAGTATAGCTACTCCTGGTTCTTTTTTGTTTTTCATTGCATGAAATATCTTTTTCCATCCCTTCAGTTTCAGTTGATGTGTATCTTTGTAGGTGAAGTGAGTTTCTTATAGGCAGCCTATTGTTGGTTCATATTTTATAATACATTCAGTCACTGTGTCTTTTAATTTAAAGATTTAATCCAATTACATTTATAGTTCCTGCTATATAGGGACTTGTCACTGACATTTTGTTACTTTTTTCTGGTTGTTTTGCAGATCATTTTTTCCTGGTCTTACTGCTTTCCTTTCTGGTTGAGTGGTTTTCTCCAGTAGTATATTTTGATTTCTTGCTGTTTATTTTTAGTATGTCTGTCATAAGTTTTTGTGTTATGGTTGCTGTGAGGCTTGCAAAATAATTACAGTTAGATTATTTTAAACTAACAAAAACTTAACTTTGATAGCTAAGAAAAAAAAAAGCCAAGTCTATTCTCTGATGTCATTCCCCCAACCCCACTTTTTGACATTTTGTTCTTTCAAGTTACATCTTTTAATATAGCCTGTCTTTTATATGACTTTTGTATTTGTAATTATTCTATTAGATTTGTCCTTTAGTCTTCATACTAAGGATATAAATGGTTTATTCACCACCTTACAACACTAGAGTATTCTGAGGTTGTCTGTATACTTAATTTACTAGTGAGTTATGTATCTTCACATGTTTTATTGGTATACTTTGGTGTCATCTTGTTTCAAATAAGAACTCCTGTAGCTTTTCTTGTAAGACAGGTCTACTATTTTTTGACAGCTTTTTATTGAAAAATAATTGATTACATATATTTGTGGGGTACAGAATCAAGTATCAATACATGTGTACAATATGTGGTGATCAAATCTGGATGATTAGTATACTCACGTTTACAAAACATAATCTTTGTGACCTCTAACTAGTTTCTTGCCAATCTCCTCCCTCCACCTTTCCCACCTCTAATAACCAAAATTTTTTTTTAAGTTTAATGTATTATTATGATCCTTCCTTCTTTTTCTTTTTCTTTTTTTTTAAAGGTGACCGGTAAGGGGATTTTAACCTTTGACTTGGTGTTGTCAGCACCACACTCTCCCAAGTGAGCTAACCGGCCATCCCTATATAGGGATCTAAACCTGTGGCCGTGGTGTTATCAGCACCACACTCTCCCAAGTGAGCCACAGGCCAGCCCCCTCCCCCCTTTCTTTCTTTCTTTATTTTAGCTCCCACTTATGAGTGAAGACATGTGGTATTTCTCTTTCTGTGCCTGGCTTATATAACTTAACATAATTTTCTCTAAATTCATCTATGTTGCTGCAAATGGCAGAATTTCATTCTTTCTTATGGGGATAATAGAATAATTTAGTCAGGCTCCCTCAACATTTCTTGTAAACAAGTTGTGTGTGAGTAGAGTTAGTGTGCATGTGCACCAATGTATATTTTTAGTTTTGTTGCTATTGTGTGTTCTTGAGTTTGTGAAGCAGAAGCTGGCCAGCAGAGCTCGCATCTAAAAGTAGAGCATGTTTACTCTGCTGGCAGTTGCTCAGTTTTTCTTTGGACTTTGCTGGTTGCAGTTGAGTTTTGGAGTTTCTCTTTGGACTGCCTAGGTATTAGACATGTGTGTGCTGAATAAAGACTCCTCTTTCTTCAACCAAGGCTCCAAGGACCTTTTTGCTGGTTGCCTAGCTCATAGACCTCCGTGTGAAGGGTTTGTGAATGGGCTCACAGGGTCTGTGAGCTCCAGACCCTAGCCCTAGCTCTACAATTCCACTGAGTATATATACCACATTTTCCTTATCGTCATCTGTAAATGGACATTTAGGTTGATTCCAACTCTTGGCTATTGTAAATAGAGCTTCAATAAACATGGGAGTGCAGGTATCCTTTCAACATGATGATTTCCATTCCTTTAGGTAGATGCCCAGCAATGGGATTACTGGGTCATATGGCAGTTCTCTCTGTAGTTTTTTGAGGAACCTCCGTACTGTTTTCCAGAATGGCTGCACTAATTTACAGTCCCACCAAGAGTGTAAGAGGGTTCTCCTTTCTCTACATCCTTGCCAGCATTTGTTACTCTCTGTCTTTTTTATAGTAGCCAGTCTAACTGGGGTAAAATGATTTCTCAGTGTGGTTTTGATTTGCATTTCCCTGATGCTGAGTGATGTTGAGCATTTTTCATGTGTCTGTTGCCCATTTGTATATCTTAATATGAGAACTGTCTATTCAGGTCCTTTGCCCATTTTTTAATTGGGTTACTTGTTTTCTTACTGTTGAGTTGTTTGAGTTCTTTGTATATTCTGAATATTAATCCCTTGTCAGATGCATAGTTTGCAAATATTTTCTCCCATTCTGTAGGTGGTCTTTTCACTCTATTAATTATTTCTTTTGCTGTGCAGAAGCCTTTTAGTTTGATATAACCCCATATATTTTTTCCTGCATTGCCTGTGCTTTTGGGGCCACATTCATAAAGCCTTTGTCCAGTCCTATATCCTGAAGAGTTTCTCTTAGCTTTTGTTTGTCTGGGATAGACTTTATTTCTCCTTCATAATTAAAGGTTAGTTCTGCTGAATACAGAATTCTTGGCTGACAGTCTTTTTCTTTCAGCACTTTGAATATATCATTCCATTCTCTTCTGGCCTGTTGGGTTTCTACTGAGATATCCACTGAGAGACATTTGGGGACTCAGTTGAACATTGTTTTTGTTTTGTTTTGCTTTGCTTTGTTTTTGCTGCTTTCAGTATTTTTTCTTTGTCTTTGGTTTTTGATAATTTGATTATGACATGCCTTGGGATGTTCTTCCTTGGACTGAATTTGATTTGTGACCTCTGAGTTTCCTATACATGGATGCTGTCATCTTCCTCCATACTTGGGAAATTTTCAGCCATTATATCCTTGAATATATTTTCTAGGTCTCTTCCTTTTTTTTCTCCTTCGGGTACACCAAATATGCAGAGGTTATTTTTTAAAGTAGTCCCATAATTGCTGCAATTGTCTCATTTTTCTTATCTTTTTTCTTTTTGTTCCCCTGATTGGATAATTTTGTATGTTCTGTCTTCAAGGTCACTGATCTTTTCTCTGTTTGATCAAGTCTGCTGTTGGAGCTTTCTATTGAGTGTTTCAGTTCAGATAATGTATTCTTTATTTCCAGAATTTTTTTAAATTGCTTTTGTTCCTTTGTGAAGTTTCTTGTTCTGCTTCTGGGTTGTTTTCCAAATATTGTTTAGGATTCTATCTGTATTTTCTTTTGACTACCTGAACACCCTTAAGAGAGTTATTCTGAATTCTGTCAGACATGCCATAAATCGACTATTTGTTTACTTCCATTTCTGGCACTTTGTTGATTTCCTTTAGTGGTGTTATATTTCTCTATTCTTGATCTTTTTGTCTTTATGCTGATTCCTGTGCATTTGAGGAGATGGCTACCTTTTCCAGGTTTTGTAGGTGTTCTTTGGTGGTATTAGACCTTTACTTGTTAATATCAGCACTTTGTCTCTTGTCTGTGGTTTTTTTTTTCTGTTCTGTGGTGGATTAATAACAGCCACGACCACTTAAACACTACACTGAGACTAATTTGCTGTCCTGTAATTATTTCCCAAATTGGGGAAATCTTCCTGTGGAGACTGGGACTTGAGCTGTCTGCCTGAGCTAAATTACTGCCTTGATGTTGTTCCTCAAACTGGAAAAAATTTTATGTTTGGACTGGATTTTAATTGTCAGCCTTTTAGTAATGTTTGGATCATGTGTTATCATACCAAACTCAACTGGGCTGTGTGGAAAATCCAGCCTGGGACTATGTCTTTCCTGAAAACAGTGGCCCCTGCAGTTATTTCACTCTGACCAGTCTTCACTATGTGGCCAGTGCCAAATAGAAGGCAGAATAGCTGCCAATGCTGTACCCCAATGTTCCCCTGGTGGGTAACAGCCACCCCCTCCACCAGCACTCTGAACATTTCCTTTGGGGCACGCCATGCATGAGTCCCCCATGAAGACACACCAACCTTGAGGTTATTCCCTCCTCCCATCAGCTGTGGCCCCTACCTCCTATGCAGATCCAGGGGAATTTTGCAAGTGGCTTTGTTGTCCTAGGGAATGGAATGGTGGACTCAGAAGTGATTTTTTTTTCTTTTTGCCAGTGGTCACAGCACACTTTCCCCCCCTGTAGACTCCAAGTAGCTTCGTGCAAAGGGTGCTGCTGTGACTGCCATCTCCACATAGCTGTTATGAGCGCTGGTAGCTGCTCCTTGCGTTATGCCACACTGGCCCTGAGAGCGTCTGAGTCTCGGAATGATCAGAGTGGTTTTTCCTCCTGCTTATCATGGCCTTTCACACCTTCATGGACTTCACAGGTCTCTCCTCTTCTCCCAAGTTCCAGTGATCTCAGAATGACAGTTTTTGCCTTTTAACAGTTGTAAATTGATCTTTTGTGGGGTGGAGTGGAGGGATCATCTATTCCACCATCTTGGTGATATCACTCCTACAAACTAATTTTTTTTAAAAGATTTTGTTTCTAGGATTAAATAAGCTGCCAATGGTAGACCGTCTTTTAATTCCCATTATGGTATAAATTAAAGGCTCTAGAGGTTAGCAATGTTTTCAGTGTTCATAATAAGTTCATACCATGATTCCTAGGTAATTAACCCATTAAGTCCTTATGAATCATCACAGGATACCCCTCAGTAGAGAAACCTGCTTTCTGCAACTCAAACTATTAATTGTTGTAATAAAAAAAATAAATAAAGCCTTTGCTCTTGTTTATGATTAGTTACATCTTTTACCTTAGTTTTGCCTAAAGAACCCTTCTATGAGCTGCAGATTAGGACTGAGTTTCCTGGAACAAACTTTTAAAAGCATTAATCTGAAATGTATCAGGTAAGAACCAGGTCATAGCAAGAAACTGAATCAGGGTTTCAAGTGCCCTATTGGAACAGACAGATGTGGACAATTTCATGGAATTAGACTGCTTAACACAAGACAGACAATTATAACTAGCAATACTGATTTAAATTTCATTTCATTTAACTGTTTTTAATCATGAAGTATATATTTATTTTTGACCTTACTACTACTAAGAAAAACTCTTTACAGAGACAACTCATTATTTTATTTATTTATTATTATTTTTTATCATTGCACAATGTCAACATTTTTTGTGGCCCTTTACCAATTTCTCTGTAACCCCTTCTTCCCCTGCCCCTTTCCCACCTCTGTTGTCCTTAGTTACATTCACTCATTTTGAGAGTTCAAGGAATTACTGTAATTGTTGTATCTTTTTTTGTTGTTTTTTTGTTTGTTTGTTTTCAGTTCCACTTATGAGTGAGGACACGCAGTATTTCTCTTCCTGTACCTGGCTTGCTTCACTTAATGTTATTTTCTCTAAATTCATCCATATTCCTGTGAATAGCAGAATTTCATTCCTTTTTATGGCAGAGTAGTATTCTATTGAGCATATACACCAATTTTCCTTATCTAGTTGTCTGTCAATGGACATTTAAATTGATCCCAACTCTTAGCTATTATAAATAGAACTGCACTAAATATGGGAGTGCAGGTATCCCTTCGACATGATAATCTTCATTCCTTTGGTTATACACCCAGTGGTGGGATTGCTGGATTGTATGGTAGTTCTATCTGTAGTTGTTTGAAGAAACTCCACGCTGTTTTCCAGAATGGCTGTACTAATTTACAGTCCCACTAACAGTGTAGGAGGGTTCCCCTTTCTCTACATGCATGTCAGCATTTGATATTCTCTGTCTTTTTTATAATAACCAGTCTAACTAAGGTGAGAAGATATCTCAGTATGGTTTTGATTTGCATTTCCCTGATGCTGAGTGGTGTTGAGCATTTTTTCATGTGTATGTTGACCATTTGTACATCTTCTACACTGGTGACTTTTTGTGTCAATGCAGTTGAGTATCTGGTGGGCTGCCTGCATGGTGGTTGTGGCTACTACTGCTGCAGTGAGCCACTTTTGCAGCAGCCATGGCTCTGGCAGTGGCTGTGGTGGGCCACCCACGTGGAAGTGGTGTTTTTGTCATGCTGCCTTCTGTCAGGAAAGAGGTGCTGCCGTTGGCTCTTGCCTATGATCCTGTGTGTGTTCCTGCCTGCTGCTGGATGGGGGGTGGGGGGCTGCCCTCAGCTCCTGCCTAGGACCCCATGTGGTCAAACTCATTAATTAGAGTTAGTAAGATCATATCTGCAACAGGGAATTTAAGTAGCTTTAGGGATTGTCACCCACACTTCTAATTGGAATTCAAAGAAAGTTCTTTCTACTAAATCATTTTACTGGAAATGTTACCAGGTGAGATTGTGATGAATTCATACATAAATTAATTTCTTCCTGATTGGCTAATAATTATATCTTTCATGCTGGTAAAATTCAGAGACCAGTCTTGAAGAGAAACAAAATTAGTTTAAATGGTCTAAATATTTTGTTAGATTTTTTAATTGACAAATAAAAATTGTATATAGTTATGTATAACATGTTGCTTTGAAATATGTACACATTATGGGATGGCAAAATTGAGCTAATTGACATATGCATAGTCTTACATACTTTTGTGGTGAGAACACTTCAAAACTACTCACAGCAATTTTCAGGAATACAAGACATTGTATTAACTATAGTCACCAATAATATTAATTACTGTGATCTCTCGAATTTATTCCTATCTAACTGAAATTTTGTATCCTTTTACCAACATCTCATACCGCCCCCACACCCCCAGCCCCTGGTAACCACTATTCTAGTCTTTGCTTCTATGAGTTCAACCTTTTTAGATTTCACATATAAGTGAGATTATGTGGTATTTGTCTTTCTGTGCTTGGCTTATTTCATTTAACGCAACGTCCTCCAGGTTCATCCATATTGCCACAAATGATGGGATTTTCTTCTTTTTTCAGGCTGAATAGTATTCTATTGTGTACCTGTGGTAGAATTTTTTTTAAGGTATGCACTGGTACTACTACAATCTTTGGAAATATGACAACAACTTAGTTATAAAAGATAACTCTTCTGTAAAGACATACAAATCTAATCATTTTGCTGATGATATTTTACTCTGGTTGTACCCCTACTGGATTCAAGTATTTGTGTCATAGTAATGCTATCACACGATGAGAGCATGTAGAAAGAAGGAATCTGACATCTAGGAACAATTTTTATGCCAATATTTTGTTTTAAAATTTCAACACTCACTCGTAATATGTCACATGACCTCCTCTTCTCTCAACCATGTGCCTGCTGAAGTGCAGAGCTCCCCAGAGCAATCAGAGATACTGGGCCCCAACGCTTTGTGGGTAAGTCTTTCTCTTCACTCACCCTGTCAGATTCTTAGCAAATGAAGAACAAAAGCCTTAGTATGCTTAAGAATGGGGCCAGACAGGATTGATTTACATTATTTACTGACAGAATAAATCAGCTGAGACCTACAATTGGATATATACTTTAGGATAAGATGGAGAGGCACCTCATAAAATCAAGAAAAAGATGACTGTTGAAGGTCAAATCAGTTGAGTAATATAAAAATTTTTTTTCAATCTTTGGCTTAGACAAAAAGGAGGCTGGTTGAGTGAGCACTGACAAACATTAATTGTCACTTTTGAATTACTATAAACTGTTGTTGGTTTCAAATGGATTATTTATAGTCTTAAATGCTACTGTGAAGCCACTACCCCACGAGTTTGTGATTCTACATAAATGAGCCTGAAACGACTTGATGGATTTAATACCAATGAACACCTGAAACAAGCGGGAAACCTGATGATCTTCCTGTCTTCTGTGTAGATATCCTACTGTTCTGGGTTCAGGGAAAAACAACAAAAAGTACTGTAAAAGGAACATTTCCACTTACAGCAGCACTTGTGTAGAAGATATCCAAAGGGAATGGTCAAACATATTGTATGATTCCAGTTACATGAAATGTCCAGAATAAGCAAATCTATAGACAGAAATAGATAGTGGCTGCCAAAGGCTGGGGCATGAGGGAAATGGGAGGTGGATGATAAAGGACAGTTTCTTTGGGGGTGATAAAAAAGTTCTAAAATTAATTTTGTAATGGTTAGTCAATTCTGTAAATACACTAAAAACTACTGAATTGTACATTTTAAATGGGTCACTTGCATGGCATGTGTATTATGTTTTGATAAACAAGAGAAAAACCTCTAAAAGAGTGAGTGATTGACTGATCTTTTGTATTGTTTTTTGGGTTTCAATTCCATTCAGTTCTGCTCTGATCTTAATGATTTCTTTCCGTCTGCTAACTTTAGGTTTGGATTGTTCTTGTTTTTCTAGTTACTTAAGGTGAAGTGTTAGGTTGTTCACTTGCCATCTTTCCATTCTTCTGAAGTGAGCATTTAATGCGATAAATTTCCACCTTAGTACTGCTTTTGCAGTATCCCACGGGTTTTGATATGATGTATCAGTATTTTCATTAGTTTCAATAAATTTTTTGATTTCCTGCTTGATTTCTTCTTGGACCCATATGTCATTAAGTAGAATGCTGTTAAATTTCCATGTGTTTGTATAGTTTTCAGAATTTCGTTTGTTATTGATTTCTAATTTTAATCCATTGTGGTCTGAGAAAATACATGGGATAATTCCAATTTTTTTGAATTTGTTGAGACTTGATTTGTGACCTAATATGTGATCTGTCCTGGAGAATAATCCATGTGCTGATGAGAAGAATGAATATTCTGAGGTTGTTGGATGGAATGTTCTGTAGATATCTGCCAAGTCCAATTGGTCTAGAGTATTATTTAGATCTTGTGTTTCTCTGCTGATTCTTTGCCTAGATGATCTGTCCAATATTGACAGTGGGGTGTTCAGGTCCCCTGCTATTATGGTATTAGTGTCTATTTCCTACTTTAGGTCTAATAGAGTTTGCTTTATAAATCTGGCTCCTCCAACATTGGGGGCATATATATTTATTATTCTTATGTCTTCTTGATGGATCAATCCTTTTATCATTACGTAGTGTCCCTCATTGTCTCTTTTTATGGTTTTTAATTTAAAGTCTGTTTTATCAGATATAAGAATAGCTACTCCAGCTCGTTTTTCTTTTCTGTTTGCATGGCAAATCTTTTTCCATCCTTTCACTCTTTGTCTAGGCGAGTCCTTATGGGTGAGGTGGGTCTCTTGAAGGCAGCATATAGTTGGGTCCTCCTTTTTAATCCAGTCAGCCAGTCTGTGTCTTTTGATTAGGGAATTTAAGCCTTTTACATTAAGAGTTGTTATTGAGAAGCATTGATTTATTCCTAGCATTTTATTATTGTTTGGTTGTCTTAGGTGTCTTTTGTTCCTTTCTTTCTGATTTAGTGTTTATTTTCTGTATTTGTTGATTCCTTGGGTTGTAGATAGCCTTTTTGTTTGTTTGTTTTCTCTTCATGAATGCCATTTTTATTATACTAGTGGGTTTTGATTTTTCTTGGGTTCTTATGGCAGTGGTAGTTATTTTTCAGGAACCAAACCCAGTACTCCCTTGAGAATTTCTTGTAAGGGTGGTCATGTGGTGGTGAACTCCTGCAGTTTTTGTTTGTCTGAGAAATATACTATCTGCCCTTCATTTCAGAAGGATAGCCTTGCAGGGTAGAGTATTCTTGGCTGGCAATCTCTTTCTTTTAGTATTTTGAATATATCACCCTATTCCTTTCTGGCTTTTAGAGTTTATGATGAAAAGTCTGATGTTAGTCTGATTGGGGCTCCCTTATAGGTGATTTGACGTTTCTCTTTTGCAGCTTTTAAGATTCTCTCTTTGTCTTTGAGTTTTGCCAGTTTGACTATAACATGTCTTGGAGAAGACCTTTTTGGGTTGAATATGTTTGGAGATCTTTGAGCTTCCTGGATCTGAAGATCTGTGATTTTTCCTATACCTGGGAAGTTTTCTGCCACTATTTTGTTGAATATGTTTTCAATGCAATCTCTTTTTTTCCTCCCCTTCTGGAATACCCATGACTCGGATATTTGAGTGCTTAAGGTTGTCTGATATCTCTCTCAGATTTTCTTCAATGCCTTTGATTCTTTTTTCTTTCTTTCTTTTTCTTTTTTTTTTTGTCTGCCTGTGTTATTTCAAAGAGCCCATCTTCAAGTTCAGAGGTTCTCTCTTCAACTTCCACTAGTCTGCTGGTTAAACTCTCTGTTGTGTTTTTTATATCACTGAATAAATTCTTCAGTTCAGCAAGTTCTGCTACGTTTTTTTTCAGGGCATTGATTTCCTTGTACATTTCTTCTTTCAGGTCCTGTATACTTTTCCTTGTTTCTTCATGTTGTCTAGCTGAGTTTTCTTGTTTCTCATTCAGTTTCCTTAGAATTATCACTCAAAATTCCTTGTCAGTCATTTCAAGGGCTTCTTGTTCTATAGGATCTAGAGCTTGAGAGTTATTACCCTTTGATGGTGTACTTTCTTGATTTTTCGTATTTCTGGTATCTTTTCTTTGATGTTTATTCATTGTGGCAGGGGGTTTCACAGTCCACAGGTTTGACACTATTGTCTGACTAAGATGTTGCTGGGGTTGCCAATTTGGTATGGCTACCTCAGTGACTGCTCAGTTGGCCACTAGTGCCTTGCCTGTGTGGTTGCCTCGGGTCTTGGGCCTCTCCAGGGAGCCACCTCTCTGCTCAGCTTGGACTCGGCCGGGCTGCTGGGTCACGGGTGGTACTGCACGGTGTGTGGCCTCTGCCGAGCTTCCACCTCCCCTGCTGGACGTCTCCCTGTTCCGCACACACTGGGCCAGGCTGCTGGGATGCACGGAGGCACCGCAGAGCGTATGGTCTCCCCTGAATATCCAGCTATTCTCAATGTCAGGTCTCAATACAGCTGCTCCTCTCCCATTCTTTGTGAAGACTTGGATGCCAAGAATTCAGCCCTGGCCACAGACCGAGAACTCTTCCCTTCCCATCTGGAATCCAGGCCCTTTGGCCCCAGCCTACTTCAAGGACCTCCCCACTGATGTCCAGAATTCACAGTGTGCTCTAATCCACTGCTTCCCTGGGGCTGGAACACAGGGTTTCAGGTGTGCCACACACCGGGTCGCCCACACTTTCCCTGCTGCCTGCCCCTGAGGATGCCTCCTGCCGCCCCCTTTGCCACTCCTGCCGCTGCTGCTATCCTCCTCTGCCTGCCGCCAACACCGCTGCTCAAATAACTACCAGGAAGGTTTGATGGGGGATCCGGATCATTCTATTTTGTATAGAGAACATGTAGTGACTCTGAAGATCAGCCCCAATGAACAGGTCAGTGTTGACTTTACAAGAATATAAACTGGAAAAGCAGTTCAGTGAGAATGAAACCATTCAATGGATGCAGGAAAACTGGTAGGTGATGCTTTCATGTGATTCTGTTCCTTGAGCCCTGCATGTCTTCCCGGAGTGCCTTAATGTCAGAATTTCCCATCCGGGCATGAAGTGATGAATCTCTGGCAGCAACAAGCTGATCACTGAGTTCTCAGGTCTTCTGGGTGCAGGAGACACTGGGGCTGCATGAAGCATGTGGTCTGTGGGTACCCCTGTGCAAACCATGGCTACACAGGCACGTTTTATATAGATTATATAATGTAAAGCATATATGTATGCATAGAGTGATGTCTGCATGACTGGGAAGGAAGGAGAGAAGCCACAGTCCCGATACCCTACTTGTACTACCCCTTGGTTTTCATCTAGATTTGGGGTTTTGTTGCTTGGCCTCCCACAACCAGAATATGAAAGGCAGTGGAGGGAAGACCCCCTCTCACTTTCTTTAACCCTCTCCCACCCGCAACCCTGGGCTCTGGTCCTCACCCTCTCCCCATCCCTCCTGTCATTTCTACTGCAGCTCTCCTACTTCACTGCCCACCAGTCTGCTGCTCCCTGGCCGGATGCCTTCTTACCAGGACCCCTCTTTAATAATTCCAGGAGACAGAGCTTAATTCCCCTCACTTGGCATATGGGCTGGACTTGACAATTACTTCTAAGAGAAAAATGATAACTTTATGATGAAGAAACCTGGCAGACACTACCTTCACTAAGTGATCAAGGGTAACACCACTAAGTCATATTGTGTACCTCTTGATAAGACACAAAGAGGACAATTTGCCTCTGTGGTACACCAGACAATTCCAAATTGAGGGACTTTTATAGAAATCCTGGCCAATTCTCTTCAAGCGTCAAGGTCACGAAAGACAAAGAAAAACTGAGAACAGTTTTTAGGAGACCAAAGGAATGTGACCACTAAGTACAACATGGGATCCTAGATTGGATTCTAGACCAGAAAAAGGCAAACAGTGGAAAAACTAGTGGAATATCCAAATAAAGTCTGTAGTTCAGTTAATAGTGTTATACCAATGTTAACTTCTTAGCTTGACAACTGTACCATCATTGTATAAGATGTTAACATTAGAAGGGACACATGAAGTTACTGATTGTTGACATCCTACTGTAAGAATAGACTTCATTTACGTATATATTTACTATTAGCATAGACTCAAAGTTCTATTTTTTTCAAATGGTTTGTATGTCATCAGTGTACTCAATTAGTTTGGTGCTCAAATTGTCCCAGATTTGGCCAGTGGGTGGAAGACCCTTCAAACTGGTGCCTGAGCCCTGGTGCCATGCTCTGTCATGTTTTTTTTAGCACTTCCTTACTTTATGGCATGACAAAATATTCTGGAATCATCAAATCCTAATCCTGGAAGCAGGCACTTCTCCAAGAAGTCCTGGTTTGCATTAATAGAAAAGGGTGTTGGAAACTAAGATCTGGACATTACATGTGCTCGCTGTTACTGGAGGGTCCTTGCTTCTTGATCATTTCGGTGGACAGACCTATAAAACATATGTTTATATACACATACACATAAATACATGGACACATACATATACATGAATACAAATATGCATGTGCACATAAACAGGCATGGACACACTAATACACATCTTAAGAAACAAAAGTTCACACAAATACTTCCAATGCCAGTCCATCTTCACAGGAAGCTTTCTTACTTTGCTCCATTCCACATGTAAGATTTTCCTTCCCCATTGAGAACCCAGGCTCCCACCAACAAGGACACATGTACTCATCTGCTCAGTCCTATAATGCATATAAAATAGTTGCAGAATTGCTTCACCCGTACCACTACAGTACACAAACCTACTAAAGTTTAGGATTTGCTTTTAATTCTGATACTCATATAACAAACCCTGCCCAAGACTGAGTTATACAGTTAAATACCATGTTCATTATTATCCCTTCTTTCTTACACAAATGGTAACAAACTATATATGCTTCTTGCATTTTGCTCTTTTCACTTGACATTTCCTGAAAAACCACTCCATTAACAGTTTGTTGGTATCTTCTTCCTCATTCTTTTTCACAGCTGCATTGTGTGTATGCACCATTTTTTTTTATTTCCTATGGTGGACAATTGGTGCCAAAGGCACAGAGCCAGGACCAGGTGTGGGGTAGGCATTTGTCAGGATATGGGGCATATGGACTCTAGGGATTAGGGAAAATGAGGGGCCATGGCTAAAGGGGGAAGTGCCTTGGACTCGATATGAGGGTAGGTGGTTTCTGATCCTTAGCCTGTGACTGGAGAACTAAGGAGGGTGGTGGCTGAAGGACCTCACACCGTGGGCTGGATCACTGGCACATGGGCATAGCTAACATGATGGGGCCTTGGGGTGCAGGGATGGAGGTGTGAATACACGCTCTTCAATCTGGTGTTGGGGAGGCTGACTGTGTTGCTAGTGGCTCATCATGAACAAAGGAAGACTTAAGAAGGTGTGAGTTGAAGGCCATAATAATATCACTCTCACTTTATGCAGGACCAGAGTCCAGAATAAATACGTAACTCCTCCATGTCTCCCAAGAGGCTAAATACCTTGGGGTTCTCCTCAATAGATCAGAGAATGAGGTACACAGCCAGTATGCAGCTTTGTAGAGAAGCAGTTTATTAAAACAAAACATCATAAAATACAGAGGCTGCTGTGCAGGAGATAAAGCATAAACCAACTATCTCATGACCAATGAAGAAAGCAACATTTTTCCTCCATTCCATATCAAGAAAGTGGAACACTGACACGTGACTTCTACCATCTTTACACTTATGGAGAAAGGAAAGGAATGGTCAGAACACCCCTTATGGCAGGAGCTGACGGCTGGACAGGAATTTTGGGGGATCCATAGGGCAGAGTGTTATGGACTGACTGGTGTCCCTTCCCCAACCCAACTCACATGTTGAAGCCTTAATCCCCAATGTGTCCGTATTTGGGGATAGGACATTTAAAGAGGTAATTAAGGGTAAAATGAGGTCATGAGGGCGTGACCCTAACACAATATGACTCTCATATGTCTCTCATAAGAAGAGAGACACCAAGAAAGTGCATGCACATAATAGGCTATGTGAGGATACAGTGAGAAGGTAGCCATCTACCAGCCAAGGAAAATGGCTTCAGTAGAAATCAAACCTGCCAACACCTTGTTCCGGGACTTCCAACTTCCTAACTGTGAGAAAATAAAGCTCTATTACTTAAAGCACCCAGTCTCTGGTGCTTTCTTATGTAAGTCCTAGCAAACTAATACAAACTTTGGTACCAAGCATGGGGTGCTATTATAACAAACCTAAAAATGTGGAAGTGGCTTGGAACTGGGTAACAGTTAAAGGCTGGAAGAATTTTGAGGAATTGTTAGAAAAAGCCTGGATTGCCTTAAAGAGACTATTGGTAGGTATATAAGTGTTAAAGGTGATTCTGGTGAGGTCTCACACAGAAATGGAACAAGTCATTGCAAACTGGAATCCTTGCTATACAGTGGCAAAGAACGTGGCCAAAATGTATTCCAGTGTTTTGTGGAATGTAGAAGTTGTAAGTAATATAACAGCAAAATATTCAGATGAGATTTCTACACAGTGATGAAAGCATGGCCTGATTTCTCCTTGCTGCTTATAGTAAAGTATGAGAGGAGACAGATAAATTGAAGAATTGTTAAACAGAAGGGAACCAGAACTTTAAGATTTAGAAAATTCTTAGCCTATCTATATTGCAAAAAATGAGAAAGCATCTTCTAGACAGAACACCAAGGGTGTTGATGGACAACCATTTGATAAAGAGATTTGTACGGGTGTAAATCATGAAACCAATTAACCATCTCACCAGAAACTCTAACTGCTTGAAGTGAAAGGGAGAGAGAGGGGACAAAATGAAGGCAGGTTATTGAACTTCTGGAATTCTAAAGGAAAGTACAATAGAATTACCTAGCTGTAAACATGCATTAATCTTCAAGAAAAGGGAAGAATGTGATTCTCAAAGGTGATTCAGATATGGGCAGGGCTACGACTCTGACCATAGGCTCAGAGAGTACAGATCTGGGGGGCAAGTGTGTCTCCTCCTCAATTTTGTGGGCCAAGAACTGCTGCCCCAGTGAGCCCAGAAGCAGAGCATTGAGCCAAAGGGGATTCTTCTTGAGTCTTAAAATCTAATGGAATTCGTCATCTTGGCTCCACACTTGCTTAGGATCCATCACTCCTTATGTGTTTCTAATGTCTCTCTTTGGAATGGGAAAGTCTAGCTCATGCTTGTCCCACCATTGTATTTGCAGATAACTTATTTGGTTTCATATGATCACAGCTGGAGATGAATTGTACTTGGAGTCTTACCTAAATTTGACTTAGATAATATTGATTTAGATGAGATTTTGGATTTAAAGTTGATGCTGGAATGAGTTAAGAATTTGGGGGTTGCTGGGATAGTGTGAATGTATTTTGTATGTGAGAAGGATATGAACTTTGGTGGTCCAGAGGGCAGAGAGTAATGGACTGAACTGTTCCCCCGAAATTTATATGTTGAAGTCCTAACTCCCAATGTGACTGTATAAGGTCATATGGTTGTGGCCCTACACAAAATGACTAGTGTCTGTATAAGAAGGGACAAATGTGCACAGAGAAAAGGCCATGTGAGGACACAGTGAGAAGAGAGCCATTTGCAAGCTAAGGAGAGAGGTTTCAGCAGCAACCAACATTGCTGACACCTTGATCTGGGGCCTCCAGGCTCTGTAAATATGAGAAGATAAGCTTCTGATGTTTAAGCCACTCAGTCTAGGGTATTTTGTTATGGTAGCCCTATCAAACAAAGACACATCACTCATGCAAAAACCAACCATAAATCGACTATTACATGATCGATGAAAGAAAGTTATGATTTTTTTCCATCAGTGAAGTAGAACATTTACTAGTGATTTTCGCCAGTTTCACACTCATGGGGAAAGGAAAGGAAAGATCAGGAGAGCGCCTCTTGTAGTAGGGGCTGATGGCCAGACTTGGTCCTCCTGTGCCTGTGGAGGTGGGACTTCTGGCTAAAGCCGCGCCCACACTCCCTGCACACGTACGGCTTCTCCCCTGAGTGGGTCCGCTGGTGTCTGATGAGGGCGGATTTAAAGCCAAAGCCGCGTCCACACTCGTCACACACGCACGGCTTCTCTCCTGAGTGTGTCCTCTGGTCAGAGGCGAGGTATGGCTTCTGGCCAAGGCCTTGCCCACACACCCTGTCTACATAAAGCGCCTCTTCTGAGTGTGTCCTCTGGTGTCTGGTGAGGAGTGACTTAAAGCCAAAGGCACGCCCACACTCAGGGCACAGGTAAGGCTTCTCTCCTGTGTGTGTCCTCTGGTGTCTAATGAGGGTGACCTTCTGCCCAAAGCCACGCCCACACTGGGGGCACAGGTAAGGCTTCTCCCCAGTGTGTGTCCTCTGGTGTCCAATGAGGGTGACCTTCTGGCTAAAACCCCGCCCACACTGGGGGCACAGGTAAGGCTTCTCCCCAGTGTGTGTCCTCTGGTGTCTGATAAGGGTGACCTTCTGGCGAAAGCTGTGCCCGCAATCAGTGCAGACGTAAGGCTTCTCCCCTGAGTGTGTGACCTGGTGACTGAGCAGCAGCGACTGCTGCCTGAAGCCACGCCCACACGCAGGGCATAAGAAGGGCCTCTCGCCCGTGTGTGAGCTGCGGTGCTGCAGGAGCGAGGCCTTCTGGCAAAAGCCTCTTCCACACTCGGGGCACACGAAGGGCTTCTCTTCCAAGTGTGTCCGCTGGTGAAGGACGAGGGCTATCTTCTGGCGAAAGCCTCGGCCACACTCCTGACATACAAAGGGTCTCTCCCCAGAGTGAATCCTCTTGTGGTTCGTGAGCGAGGACGTATACCTGAAGTGTCGCCCACATTCCCTGCACACGTATGGCTTCTCTCCTGAGTGCTTCCTCTGGTGTATGGTGAGGGAGGCCTTCTGGCTAAACTGGCGACCACATTCGGGACACAGGTAAGGCTTCTCCCCCGTGTGTATCCTCTGGTGCTTGATGAGGTCTGACCTCTGGCAAAAGCCTCTCCCACATTCAGGGCACACATGATGTTTCTGGTGGCTGAATACACTTGACTTTTGGCTGGGCCCCAGTCTGTATTTTCCGCATGTGACTGTTCCAGATTCTGAGACACCCGCCCCCTTCAACGTTCTGTCTGACTCTCCAGGGCTCATCCTCTGGGCCAGGCCAAGGTCTATTTCTCCTGTTCTGTTGTCTTTCACCCAGTCTACTGGGTGACCTTGATGTGGGCAGAAGAATGTCCTCGAAATCTTGCTCGGCTTCATCTTCCCAAACATGGTGCCAAGGCCTTCTCTCTCTCCACCTTCTCTTTCAATCAAGCACCCTGGAGCTTCCAGTTGGAAGTCACTTTTTGTAGATGAGCTTGTGAAGACTGGAGGGGGACGACCACTTAGCACATATCGTCTGAGGAATGGTGGACTAGAAAAGGCCACCGGGTGGGAGAGACAGGGCTGGAATTCCGTCCCGCGTTCTGCTAGAGAGAAAGTCTTGGTCAGAATCGCCACAGGTGCTCTGTGGGCAGTCATACTTGCTCAGCAGTCACTGCTCAGATGTTCACCGCAAAGATGCCTTTACAGACCTACCTTCCACCCCACAACGACACATTACGCACCCTACTGCAACACTGAAAACCCACGCTACAAACCGGAGCTGAAAATCTCTCATATGTTTTGGTGAAGTGTCTGCTCATGTCTTCTACCCTCTTTTCTACAGAATTTGTTCTTTTCCCTTCAATTCCTAAAATATCTACAAAGAAGGGATATTAATCCTTTATTAGTTATCTTGATTTATATGTTGATAATATATTTTCCTCACATCATTTGTTTTCTGACATTGTTTATGGTATTTTTTCCACAGAAAAGTTTTTGATATTTGTATAGTAAAATGTATTAACCTTTTATTGCCTCTGGATTAGAAAGCCCCTCCCTACATCAAGTTAAAGATGATTTCACCATGTTTCCTTCTTGCATTTTTAATTGTTTTTAACATTTAGATCTCTGACCCATTGGAATTAATTCTAAAGTGTGATGTGAAAAATGTAATTAATTTAATCATTTTATAAACCACTAGCCAATGCCCCATTTATTTAAAAAAAAAATTTGCTCTACTGATTTGAGATTCTACCTTTCTGAAATACTACATTTTCATATGTAGTCGGGCCTAGCCCCACACTTTCTATTATCTTTCCATTGATCCACTGATGTGGAAATATCTCACTAAAATTATAGAGGCTCTGTATCTGGAAGGGCTAGTGCCCCTCAGAGCTCTTCTTGTTCAGTGTTTTTGCAGCAACTCTTATGTTAATTTTTCCATATGAATTTTAGGATTAACTTGTTGTAGAGTTCCATAAGAAAACTCATTGGAATTTCTAATGAAATTACATTGTTTATAAATAAACTTATTGAGAACTGTTATCTTTATTATACTGAGATGTTCTAACCAAGAACAGGAGATGCCTTTCCATTTGTACAAGTCTACTTTGTGTCTTCCAGAAGCATTTTCTAGTTTTCTAATTGGTTTGGCACATTTTTAATTCATGTTATTCCTAAACTTCTTATCATAAGCTAATGTTATTAAAATCAGAGTCATTAATTTCATCCCACAGGAAAAGGACAATATCATTATTACCTTGTGAAAATTACTACTGTGCTCCATTTGAGACCATCATTTTGTGCCATATTAGGTATTAACAGCCAGGCCTATTATATTTCCAGAGCTGAGACAGAGCAACCCTAAGGAATATATGCTTTGGTGATTTGTTCCTTCTTTTCCAAAGACCTACAGCTGAATGTGTTAGGAACAGATTTCCTCTTTCCATAAGATACTAATGTTCATTATCTGTATGGTTTTCTATTACATCAATCAAAAGCGTTCTTCTCCCCTTCTTCCATCACCATTTTTATGTAAATTAGAGGTTCAGATTTATCCAGCATAGAAGTTATAAAAACAAGAGGTCAGTTTTATTTTCTTTGCTGTTTTTAATTTCTACATCATTTATTAGGTCTATTTTGGGTGAATGGTCATAGAAACTTCCATTAACGGAGAAACACAGTAAAAAGTTAATATATATGCTATCGTGGGTATTACCTACATTTCTACTCTCAGTAGAAATTTTTTAGGCTACTGCTCTGAGATGACACGAGATATTTTTGCCACATTATTGAAACATTAAGGCACATACTAATAAAGAACAAATTTTCAGTGTTATTAAAACACAGAATTCATTTCTATTATGGAATTAAATTGAATCTGTATTCCAATACAACCTTTTCTTAGCATACTAAGCACAAAATTTTTAGATTATAATTAAAGCAACTTTGAGGTACTATTTATAAAAAATTAAATGTACACATTTTAAATGTACAACTATAAAACTGCATTTTGACAAAGGTACACATTTATGTAACCACCACCCCACAAGATTTAGAGAATTTCCAACACCCCAGAAACTTCCTCTAAAGGCACTGTGCACTGCCCTAGACCCTTGGCAACTACTAATCTGTTTTCTGTCATTATAGATTTCAATAAATAGTACCAAACAATTTTTAGTCTTTTGTGTCTGCCTTCTGTCACTCAGCATAATGTTTTTAGATTTATATATGTTTCTTCATATATCAGTGGTTAATTCTTCCTTTTGGTTGCTATGCACTATTTTTACTAGAAAGAGAAATCAATCTGAACCATTGATTTTCAAGTGGTAAAGTAACCTTGCAATTCAATAAACTGTACTTCATCATGGTGTGTGTGTGTGTATATATATATATATATATATATATATTTAACATGGTGCTAACCTGCTAATATTTTGTTAAAGATTTTTGCTTCAGTGTTCATAGAACTATTACATTACTATATACTTTTATTATTTTGTAATGTCTTTTTTAGGTTATGGTATTAGGGTTATACTGGCCTCATTAAATAAGGTGGGAAGCTCAATTTTTAAAAAGTATTTATATAACATTGGTATTATTTCTTCCTTGACTATTTAAAGGAATTCACAAGTAAAAACATCTGGGTCTGGGGTTTTCTTTAAGTGAAGTTAAAAAAAAAAAACAATTACATTAATAAATGTAGCACTACTCACATTTTGTTCTACCCTCTGTCAGTTGTATTCTTCAAAAAATTTGTCCATAATAACAACTTATTTAACAAGTTATTAGTATAAACTTGTTTGTAATATCTACTTATTATCCTTCTAAAGTCTGAAGGATATGTGATGTTAACGCCCCTTTCATTTTGGAATTGATTATTCGTATCTTCTTGCTTTCCTTGAATAGTCTACCTAGCAATATATAATTTTGTTGATCTTTTTGAATATGTAAATTTGTTGATCTTTTCAGAGAATCAGCATTTGGCTTTACTAATTTTTCTGTTGTTTATCTATGTTATATTTCATTGATTTCTACTCAATTTCATTATTTCCTTCCTTTTACTCACTTTGCATTTCTTTTGCTCTTCTTTCTCTAGCTTCTCATGGTAAAACCTATGTTATTTCTTTTCTAAAATAAGTATTTAAAGCTATAAATTTCCCTCTAAGCACTGCTTTAGTTGCATTTCACAAAAATTTTATTTTGCTGAGAGGAATTGTAAAAGATCTAAATAAATGGACCGGTATTAGTGGCGTGAAGGCTCAATACCGGCAAGATATAATTTCTCCCCCAAATAATCTACAGATGCAATAATGTCTCAATTAGAAACACCATCCAAGTTTTCCTTTTGTCTTTCTTTTCTTTTTTTTTTCTTTTTCTTTTTTCAAAAGCTGATCCTAAAATTTAAATGGAAATGCAGAGGACCTAAACTATCCAAAGCAATCTTGAAAAAGAAGAACAAAATTTGTGATTAAAAAAAGAAACACAATTAGTCCTCACTTACACTACCTAACTTCAAAAATTCCTATAATCCTACAGTAATACAGTGTGGCTTGCGACATATCAATCAAAGGAACTTAGAATACACAGCACAAAATAGCCCCACACTTAGCCAGTCATTGGATTTTCAACAAAAGTACCAAAGCAATCCACTGAGGGAAAGGCAAGTCTTCTCAGTAAATGATGCTAGAGCTGCTGAGTATTCATATGGAAAAGAAAAATAAACTTTAATCCCTGCCTCACATCATACACAAAAATTAATTCCAGATAGATCATAGACCTAAATGTAAAAGCTAATACTGTATCGCATTTACAAGAAAACATAAGAGAGTATATTCATGACAATGAAAGTGTTCTAAAGAGGGAAAAATGAGACTTCCTTAGAATCACAAACATCTGTTTATCAGAAGATACTGAACAGAGAACAGAAAAGTTTCAGATCAGGAGAAAATATTTGCAAAACATATATATGACAAAAGATTAGTATCTGAACTAAGAAATGACTCAGAGAACTTAACAAGAACAAAAAACAATGCAATAAAAAATTGAAAAAAATTTGAATGGGTACCTCACAAAGGAAAACATGAATGATAACAAAGCACCTAGCAAAGTGCTCCACATCATTACCAAGCAGTTTTAATGCAAATTAAAACCACAATGAGATACCACTATACATCCATCACAGCAGTTAAACACACTGTCAGGGAAGATGTGAAGCAAGAGGAACTCTCATAGTGAAAAATGGAAAACCATTTTGGAAAAGGTCTGGTCACTTCATATAAAACTACATATACAGTTACCCTATGACCCAGTGTACTTGGGTGAATAGTAATAGTCTTCCCTCCAAATTCATGCCTACCCATATTATGTGAATGTGGGCTTATTTAGAGATTTGTATACAGGTGTAATTAAGTTAAGATGAGGTCATACTGGATTAAGGTGAGCCTTGATCCAATGATTGGTGTCCTTATAAGGAGAAAGCTGGATTCAGAGAGACAAAGCAGGAAGAAAACTATATGACAATGGAGGCAGAGATTGGAGTGGCACAGCCACAAGTCAAGAAATGCTAAGGATTGCCAGTAACCACCAGAAGATAGGAAAGAGGCATTCTCCTCAGAGTCTCCAACAGGAATAAACCCTGCCGACACATTGATTTTGGACTTCTGGCCTCCTGAACTGTGAAAGAATAAACTTGTTGTTTTAAACTATCCAGTGTGTGGTAATCTGTTACAGCAGCCCTACAAAAATAATACACCCAGCATATACCCTAAGTATTTATCCAAAAGAAAGAAAGACATATGTTTATTTTTTCAAAAAAAATTAGCATAAAAATGTTAATAGCAGCTTTTATTAAATAGCTAAAAACTGGGAACTGTCAAGGTGTCTATCGAGGGGAATGGATAGCTGCACATTTATCCAATAATATGCTACTCGGCATTAAAAAGGAATAAACTTCTATTGAAGCTTAAAAACTTTATGCTGAGTTAAAGAAGCTTTATACAAAAGAGCACATATTGAATGATTCCAATAATGTGTAATTCTAGAACAGGCAAAACTAATTTATGATGAAATAAAATCAGATCTCTGAGACATGGGGACGGGTTTACAGGGATGGAGCATGAGGGAACTATCTGGGATGACAGTAATAATCTGTATCTTGATATGATTTGGATGGGGGAGGTGTATACCTTTGTTTGAATTAGACTAGTACACTTAAGATTCTGCATTTCCTATAAGTTGGTTCAGGAAGTTAGTTCCTATAGTTCTACCTAAAAGTAAAATATAAACAACTGTAAGCTAATGATATGCATGCTACCCACTCCTCCTGGGTGAATCACCTTTCCTGGGGTCTACCTAGCTGATATGAACAGCCAGGAATTGCCCTCCTAAATTGCAGTATATGGAGATGTTCAGGTAGACATCTGGACCTGATTCCATGAGTCCCTACTTGACAGACCAACCACATGAGCCTACCCAGGAGGAAACTATCCCTTTCCTCACACCACTTATCTGGTTGTCTTGGCCAGGACAGACAGCGGTCCAATCAGACCTTAACACATATTCATAACTGACAAGTACACTGATGGTTCCAGATCCTCTGGAAAAGAATAAGCAGAGGCTAAGAATATGCCATGAAGCCCCCTAACAATGACAGCTATAGCCACCCATTAGCAGGACCTCATAAGATGCTCACTACCTACGAGGAGAACACCAGTCTCTTTTCCAAGAAGAGCAAGGTCTTGATACAGTGCACTTACTCAGATACGCCCAGCTATCCAGATATCCCAGGGAGAAACTGCTTGCACTAACCTCTTCACTCATACCAACCAATGAGATATCATTAGAAAGCTGCCAGAATAGCTAAAATAAAAGCACAGTGATAACATCAAATGCTGCCAAGGATGCAGAGAAACTGGATTACTGAAACATTGCTAGTGAGAATGTAAAATAGTATTCTCGAAATGAGTATTAAACTCTTTTTACAAAATTGAATACATGCTTACCATGACCCAGCAATTGCACTCTTGCATACATATCCTAGAGAAAAGAAAACTTTATGTTCACACAAAAACCTATACTTAAATGTTCCTTACTGTTTTATTCATAATAGCCCAAAACTGGAAACAACCCAAACGTCTTTCAGTGGGTGAATGGTTTAGCAAACTGTGGTACATCCATACCATGGAATACTGCTCAACAATGAAAGAAATGAAGTACTGATGCATGCAACAACTCGAATAGCCCTCAGGGAATTATGCTAAATGAAAAAAGGTGGTCCTATGATTTCTTTTATATAACATTCTTGAAATGAAAATATTATAGAGACAAAGAACAGATCAGTGGTTGCCAGATGTAACAGAGTGAAGAAAGGAGTTGGCTGTAGCTATAAATGGGTAGCACAGGAGATCCTTGCAATGGTACTTTCCCGTATCTTTGATTTTGGTGCTGGTTACATGAAGCTACTTGTGATAAAATTACATAGAAATAAACACACACACACATATCAAAGAGTGAATGTAAAATTGGTGAAATCTGAATAAGAGCAGTATTACCAGAAATACAAGCCTGGTTTAACAATTAAAAAAAAAAACAACCAACAATGTAATTCACCATATTAAGACTAAAATAGAAAGAAAACCTATGATCATCTCCAAAGATACCAAAAAAGCATTTGACAAAATCCAACATCCACTCCCAATAAAAACTCTTATCAAACAATGAATACAAGAAAACTCTGTCAAACTGGTAAAGGACAGCTATAAAAAACTTAAGTCACACTTAGAAGGAAAGCATTTGCCATAAGATTAAGAACAAGGAAAGGATGTCCACTGTCACCATTAAAACTTAACATTGAATTGGATGCTTTCACCTGTGCAATAAGGCAAGAAAAAAAAATTAAAGACACATTAAATAGAAAGAAGTAAAACTAAAGCTACTAAAACTAAAAGGTGAGTTTTGCAAGATAACAGGGTACAAAATCACTATACATAAATTGTATTTCTATGTACCATCAACAAACAATTGAAATTTTAAAACAGCACTTAAATAGCATCAAAAATATAAAATACTTAGGGATAAATCTAACAAGAGATGTCCAAAATCTATGTACTAAAAACTACAAAACAATGCTGACAAAAATTAAAGATGACTTATGTAAATGGAGAGTTATACTGTGTGCATGTATTGGAAGACATTATTATTTACATGTACGTTCTCCACAAATTGACATTGATTCAACTCTATCTCAATCAAAATCCAAGCAGTTTTTTGTAAAAAACTGCCAAGCTGATTCTAAAATCCATATGGAAATGCATAGAATAACTAAAATGACTTGGGGAAAAAAAAGCAAAGTTGGAAGATTTACACTATCTGAGTTAAAAACCTATTATAAAGTTATACTAATCAAAACTATGTGATATTGGCATCAAGAGAGACATAGAGAAGAGAGAAATAAAAAATAGAGTCCAGATATAGACTCACACACATACAGTCAATTGATTTTCCACAAAGGTACTTAGGCAATTCAGTAAAGAGAGAGTAGCCTTTTCAATAAATCGTGCTCAAAAAATTGTATTTTTATATGCAAAAAAAAAAAGTACTTAAATACAGACCCTTTACCAAGTATAAAAATTTACTCAAAAAAGGTTAGAGACCTAAATGTAAAATAAAAAATTATAAAATTTCTGAAAGAAAAAAAATGTGAAAATCTTTTTGATCTTAGTTTAGAATGAAATTTCTTAAATACACCACCAAAAGTGCAATTCATAAGGAAAAAAAAAAAAATGAAAATTGAACTTCACCAAAATTAAGAATTTCTTTTTGAAAGGCACTATTAAGAGAATGAAAAGTAAGACCCAGAGAAAATATCTGTAAATCTCATATCTGATAATGGACTTCTGTATAAAATACATGAAGAACTCTCAAAACTCAATAATGAAAAAAAAAAGAAACCATAGGGCATGGTGGTAATAACACCAGGGTCCAGGGTTCGAGGCCTGTACCAGTCAGCAAAAAAAAAAAAAGGATAATAATAAAAAAATTTTTTAAAATAACCAATTTTAAAAATTAGCAAAAGATAGGAAAAGACATTTCATTAAAGAAGATATAAGATGGCAACTAAGCACATGAAAAGATACTCAACATCATCAGTCATTACAAAAATGTCACTTAACACCAAAGAAAGACGCCACTACACAGTTATGAGAATGTCTAAAATTCAAATAATAACGAAGCCAAGTGTTGACAAAGACAAGGAGCTCTTGAAACTCTCATATACTGTTGGTGGGAATGTGAAATGATGCAGCCACTTTGGAAAACAGTTTGTGAGTTTCTAAAAAAGTTAAATATAGACTGTGTTATACAACTCAGCCATTCCAGTTCCAGATATTTATCCAAAAGAAAAAAAAGCATACATCCACACAAAAACTTGTATGTTCAAAACAACTTTATTTGTATTTGTCAAAAACTGAAAATACCCTAAATGTCTTTCAATAGATCAATGGTTAAATAATTGTTTAAGGAACACTACCATATAAAGGAACACTACTTAGCAATAAAAATAAATCCACTATCGATATACACATTATGGATAAAATTCAAAATAATTATGCTGAGTGAAGAATCCAAATATATCCTGTTTAAGTCCATTTATATAAATTCTAGAAAAATGTAAATCTATAGTCATAGAAAGCAGATCCCTGGTTGCCTGGGTATGGGGGAGGGGAGGAGGGGGGGAGGTAGGGATTACAGTGAGGCACAGGGAAACTTTGGGGGATGACAGATATGCTTGCTATTTTGGTTTTGACAATGGTTTCATGTGTGCAAACAGATGTGAAAACTTACCAAATCTCACTTTTTAAAAATGTGCAGTTTATTATACCTTAAAAACAAATCTTATCCCTTAATTATTATCCCTTCATAATATCTTATACCTTAGCAACACATTTTTATATTATATCTTAATTATGCCTTATATAATAAAGTTCTTTTTAAAATAGACAAAAGCACTCAGTTTGCTGAAAGTGCAACACTAGCTATATGGTTATATATTTAGAAGCAAAAGAGTAACAAAACAAAAATCAATGCCAAGAAGATTGAAAATAAATGAATGAAAAAAGATAAATTAGGCAAAACTGTATCCTTACCTCCCAACATTTATATAAAATTAATTCTAATTAATTCTAATTAATTTTAATTGGATTAAAGACCTGAATGTTTCCAGAATTAATATGGAATTTCTACAAATCACTAACAAAAAAGAAAAAGCCCAACTAAAAAGTAGATAAACACCTCAAACAATCAAATCACAGAAGGGGAAACACCAGTGACGGAGCAACATATGAAAAGATGCTCATGCTTACTGGTAAGCAACTTAAAACCCCTCTGAGATTTCACCTCATACCAAACCAATGGGCAAAGAATGATGTCTGACAATACCAAGTGTTGGTGACAATGTGGATAAAGAACTCCCATACACTGCTGGTACCATAAACTGGCATAACTGCTTCAGAACATGATTTGGCATGACCTAATCAAGTTGAGGCTATGCATGCCTATGAACCAGCTTCTACGCTCCTAGGTATATATCTTAAGAGAAACTCTTGCACATGTTCTCAAGGAGGTATACAAGAATACAGAGCAATATTATTTAATAGCCAAAAATTAGGAACAATTTAAAAATACTATATACAGAGAAGTTTACAAACATGCAGAACAATGCTTTATATGATTGAAGGACCCATGGGATGGAATAAAAAGATAAATGTAGTCATGGAATATTAACTCAGAAACCTGAGGTAGAGGAGCCAGACACAATCAGGGAAGGTACAGGGCTGTCACCTAGTTTTAAAACATGCTATCTCTTAGGCTGTGGGGCTGCCGCATTGCTACTCACTGTACAATTCTTCATACCTTGCTGTAATGTTAAATAAGCCATCATAAAAGAAACAAAGTTACGAGAATCCATGGGATAGAACTGATGCCCCCCAAAGTTGCCAGGTTAAGAACAGAAACAGCAAAGTATTTAGCAGGGCAGCAGACTTAGTCTCAAAGGAAAGGTGCTATTTTGAAGATCAGGCCGACCACAAGAGCCCAAGAACGTCAGGAAATCCTAAATGTGCCCGAGAAGGGAAGCCAAGTGAGAGGAGTGAGGCTGTCTGGTAGAGAAAGGAGGCGGGATGCCAGGGAAGCCCTCTCTTGAGGAGCATGACGATGTGGAAGGGAGTCAGTGCGGTGTAGTCTTCACCAGTGGCCTGTGAGGCCTGGAGCAGAGCTTCCTCCCAGCACCTCAAAGTTGGCCCCTCCTTCCTCACTTGCTGAGCCCCTAACTGCCCAGCATCTCCATCTTCCCAGGGCTTCCCACTCACCTGGACAAAGGTCCAGAAGACATTCGTTTTCCACTCTCCAGGGCTCGTCCCCTTGCTCCAGATGTGTGATGAGTTTTGGTTTGGAAAAAGCAATTCCTACTCACATGAGAAAAAAACTAAGGTGACCTTGGGTTAGTGGCTTAAGAAGCTGTCACAGAACTCAGGGCCAACCCAGGGAATGCAATAAACCTGGAAAGTGGTAGGGACGCATAACTGAGTAGTAAAGAATTACTGAATGCTGAGAAAGGAAGAATAAGGGAAGAGGATCCTGGATCTGAAGGCAGGATAATGATTCTACCCAGTACTTGAGTGAATAAAAAATATTCCCCCATTTGAAGCAAGATAATCTTAGAGGAGAGGCCCAGTCTGGGAAAAGAGGCCTGGAAATGCAGTGTCAGATACCACACACACACACACACACAAACACACATAAAACTTCACTACAAAATCCAGACATTCTCTGGGGGGATAGGGAAAAAAATATTTTTCTTTCTGAGTCAGAAGCATGGAGGCTGCTACATAAAAGCTTAAGATGCCCACAAGTAGAGTGTGAGACCTAAAACAGGCCAGCCTTACCTAGCGAGACCAGGTGGCTATAGTTCTCCAGCATCACTTCTCTGTACAAGGTCCTCTGAGCAGGACTCAGTAGCTTCCACTCCTTTTGGGTAAAGGCCACAGCCACATCCTGGAAGGCCATTAATGCCTGTAACACAAACACATACCTGCTCACTTAAGAGCCAGCCTTGCCCACTAATCAATTTAACTTAAGCAACTAACCAAGGCTGAGGCAGCAAGAAGGCTGTCCTAGGACATGCAGGTGAGATTTATAGATCCTGTTTTAAACCTGAATCCGGTTCCATGTGTTCAAGACTATTAATCCCCTCCATACATTGATGCTGAGTCTATGTCTGGTTTTTCTATTCTGTTCTATTGATCTGTGAGTCTATGATGAACACCGTGTCTCTCCATTTATTTGCATATTCTATGATTTCTTTCATCAGCATTTTGCGGTTTTCAGCATAAACATGCTATAAATGTTTTGTTAGATTTACACCTAAGAATTTCTTCAGCTTTTTTTTTTAGTGATTTTAATGGTATTGTATTTTAATTTCAGTGACCATATGTTTATTGCTATGATATATCATAAAATTGTTTGTACACTTATCTTGTATCCTGCAGCCTGGCTGAACTTACTTATTAGCTCTAGGAGTTTCTCCCCCTAGGTTCTTTCAGTTTTCTACATAGGCAATCATGTCCTCTGCAAACAGAGACAGTTTTATTTCTTTGTTAATGATCTATATACCTTTTATTTCCTTTTCTTGCCTTATTGCTCTGGCTAGAACTTCTAGCACTATGTTGAACAAGAGTAGTGGAGCAGACATCCTTGGCTTGTTCCCCATCTTAGAAGGAAAGCATTCAGTCTTTCACTGTTAAGAATAGTGTTCCACAAATATTAGAATAGATATTACCAAAAATATGGAAAACAAGTTTTTCAGGGTGTGGATAAATTAGAACCTTGCACATTGTTGATGCAAATGTAAAATGTGTGCAGTTTCTATGAAAAACAGTTTGGCAGGTTCCTCGAAAAGTTAAATACACCATTATTATATGATCCAGCAATTCCACTCCTAGGTATACACCCTGAAGAACTGAAAGCAGGGACTCCAACAGATACTTATACAGTATTGTTCACAATAGCTCAAAGGTGGAAACCCAAATGTCCATCAAGTGATAAATGGAAAAAGAAAATGTGGATATACATACAAGGGAATATTTTTTGGCCTTAAAAAAGAAGAAAATTCAGATACATGTTTCAAAAGATGAGCCTTGAAAATATTATGCCAAGTGAAATAAGCCAGTCACAAAAGGACAAATACTGTATGATTTCACTTATATGAGGTACCTAGAATAGGCAAATTCATAGAAAGTAAAATAGAGGTTACCAGGGGCTGGGTGGATTGGGGACTGTGAAGTTATTGTTTAATGGATACACAGTTTCTATTTGGGATAATGAAAGAGTTCTAGAAATGGATAGTGGTGATGGTTGTACAACATTTGAATGTACTTACTGCTACTGAATTGTACGTTTAAAAATAGTCAAAATAGTAAAATTTATTTGTTAAATATATTACCACAATAAAAGAAAAAAAGAATAATGTTAGCTTCAGAGGAGTAATGTTACCGGTAACGTTTTTTGTAGAGGAGGTTCCCTTCCATTCCATATTGTTCGGAGAGTTTGTTTTGTTTTGTTCACAAACGGTCGTTGAATTCTGTCGAATGCTTTTACTACATCAACTTGTGACTTTTTCATCTTTAGCCTATTAATATGGTGGATTACACTGACTGATTTTTCAAATATGAAACCAGCCTTGCATCCCTGGAGTAAACCCTACTTTGTAATGGCATATAATTATTTCTATACATTGTGGAAAGATTTGCTAGTATTTCGTTAAGGATTTTCATGTGTATATTTATGAGGGATGTTAATCTGTAGCTTTCTTTTGTATTGTCCTTGTCTAGTTTTGGTATCAGGGTAGTACCTGCTCCATAAAGTGAATTGGAAAGTGTTCCCTCCTCTTCTACATTCTAGAAGAAATTGCATGGCATTCGTTGGTCTTAAGTCTTCTTTAAACATTTGGCAGAATTCCACAGTAAAATCACCTGAGCCTATAGATTTCTTCTGTGAAAGTTTTTAAATTACAAATTGGACATCCTTAATAGTTATTAGGCCTACTCAAATCATCTATTTCATATTGAGTGAATTATGATAGTGTGTGTATTTCAAGGAATCAGTCCACTTCATATATAAGTTGTTGAATTTACAGATATAAAGTTGTTCATAATGCTCTGGTATTATCCTTTTGATGGCTGCAGAGGTATTTAGTAATATAACTTGTTTCATTTCTGATACTGGTAATTGGTGTCTACTCTTTTTCTTAGTCTTACTAGAGGTTTGTGAATTTTACTGATGTATTCGAAGAAGCAGCTGTATTTGCTTTTCTCTGTTCTTTCTGTTTTTCAATCTCATTGATTTCTGCCTTTATCAGTATTATTTCCTTCTGTTTCCTTAGAGTTTATTTTGCTCTTATTTTTCTAGATTCTTGACGTGGAAGCATTGATTACTGACTTGAGACTTCCTCTTTTCTAATGTATACATTATAGTGCTACAAGTTTCCCTCTCAGCACTGCTTTAGCTCCATCCACCTACTTTTATATATCATATTTAAATTCTCATTCATTTTCATGCATGGTTTTATTGCCTTGAGACTTCCTTTATGACCCATAGATTACTTATGTGTGTGTTTACTTTCCAAGTGTCTAGAGATTTTCCTGCTATTTTTCTGTTACTGACATCAAGTTTGATTCCATTGTGATTAGAGATAAAATCTGTATGATTTCAATTTTTAAAAATTTGTTAGGCTAAACAAATTTTTATGTTTTATGTTATTTTATGGCCCAGGATATTTCAATTTTAGTATATGTTTACATAGGCACTTGAAAAAACTATGTATCCTGCTATTGCTGGGTGGAATGTTTTATAAATGCTGATTTGGTGTAAATGGTTCATGGTGTAAATGAGTCCTTACTGATTTTTCATCTATGTCTTCTATCAGTCATGGAGAGAAGGGTCTTGAAGTCTCCAAGTAACAGTCTCCAACTAACTGTAAATTTGAATATTTCTCCTTTGATTTTTCCCTTCATATAATTTTGAAGCTCTGTCATTTGATGCACACAAGTTAGGATTACTATGTCTTCTTGATGAACTGACCCCCTTTTATCATTACATAATATCCCTCTGTGTCTCTGGTAATTTTCTCTGCTTTGTAGTCTACCTTACCTGATATTAATAGAGTCACTCTTGCTTTCCTTTGATTAATGTTTGCATCATTTATCTGTTTTATTCTTTTACTTTTAACCTGCCTACATTGTAATATTTGAAGTGACTTTCTTACAGAAAGCACGGAGCTGGGCCAAGTTTTTTTAAAAATCCACTGTGCCAGTCTCTCTCTTTTAATTGCTGTATTTAGACCATTTAAATTTTATGTAATTATTAATGTTAGGGCTTAATCCCACCATCTAAATTTTATTTGTTCTCTCATCTTTTGCTTCTGTTTTCTTGTTACTGACTTCTTGTGGATTACATGAACTTTTTCAGAATTCTATTTTGATTTATCTACAGTGTTTTCTAGTGTATCTCATTGGATGACTGTTTTGGTGGTTACTCTAAGTGCTGCATTACATATGTATTGCTTATCACAATCTACTGGTGGGGGTGTTTAACCTGTTTGAATAATTATACAAAACCATACCACCTATTATATCCCCTTCCTATTTAAAATGTAATTTTCTTAAATATTTCCTCTATATACCTTTAAAACCACATCAGAGGACTAATTTTTGCTTCAGCCATCAAAAATAGTTTATAAAAACCATGTGGAATATGAATGCCTACTGTACTTACCCATACATTTCCTTACCATATTCTTCTTTTCTTCATGATTGTGTCAGGGGTCCCCAAGACCACCCCCAGGTTTGATAATTCACTAGAAGGACTCATAAGCCTCACCATATAGTTATACAAATAGCTATGACTGTTATAGTGAAGGCATGTAAACCAAAATCAGCAAAGGGAAAATAATACAAGAGACAGTTTAGAGGAAACCAGGCACAAGCTTCTAAGAATTCTTTCCAGTGGAATCACACATGATGACCCACTTAATTCCTTCAGCAATGACTTGTGACAACATTAAATGTTGTCTGCCAGAGAAGCTCATTAGAGACTCAGTGTCCAAAATCTCTCATGGGGGTTGGTCATACAGGTACCCTCTGCCTAGCACATACCAAAATTCCAGAGACCAGAAAGCAAGCAAGTGTTCAGCATAAACCACATTGTTTACACAGTTTAGGCACAGTGAGCTATTCTTATCAGTTCTGGAATTGATGGGATCCCTCCTGAAATAGAGGGTCCCAGATGCCAGCCAAGGTATAATCTTGTAAGCAGAACTTTCTAAAAATAGCAGTTACAGGCCAGTTATGTTAACTTTAAGTTTCCTTTTATATTGCTTCATTTTGTTTAGAGAACTGCCTTTAGTCATTCTTTTAGGGTAAGTCTGCTGAAGAGAAATTCTCTTAAGAATGTCCTGATTTCCCCTTTCATTCCTGAAGGATATTTTCACTTGATACAGAATTTAGGGTTTATAGTTCTTTTTTTTAGAACTTGAAAATCATTGTGCTAATTCCATCTAACCTCCATAGATTCTGATGAGAAAGCCATCGGAATTCTAATTGTTTCTCCCCTGTAAGTAAGATGTTATTTTTTTTCTGGCTGCTTTCGAGATGTTTTTTCCATCTTCAGTCTTCAGAAGTTTAATTACAATGTGTGTTCTAGCATGGATTTCTTGGGTTTATCAGTTTGAGATTTTCTCAGCTTTTTTAATTCTGTAGATTTGTCTCCTGCAAAATTAGGGAAGTTTTCAGCCATTATGTCTTCAAGTGCTTTTCACCCTTGCCCTCCTTCCAAACTCCAATAAAACAAATATTAGATCATTTGTTCTAGTCTCACAATTTTTGAGGCTCTGTTCATTTTTTTCCCAGTAAATTTTCTCTCTATTGTTCAAATCAACTGATTTCTATTGTTCTATTATCCAGTTCACTAATTTCTTTGTTACCTCTAATATGCTGGTAAGCCCATCCAGTGAGCTTTTTATCTCAGTTCTAAAATGTTTCATATAATTTTTCTTTATATCTTCTATTTCTTTGCTGAGGCTTTCTATCTTTATCATTTATCTCAAGTGTGTTCTTTTGGCTGTGGATATCCAGTGTCCAAGCACCATTTGTATAAAGACTGTCCTTTTCCAATTGAATGGCTTTGGCACCCTTGTTGCAAATCAATTGACCATACATATGAGGGTTTTTTCTGGATTCTCAATTCTATTCTATAGATCTATATGTCTATCCTAAATCCATGCAATACTGTTTTGATTACTGTAGCTTTGTGGTAAGTACTGAAATCATGCAGTGTAAGTCCTCCAACTTTTTCTTTTTCAAGATTGTTTTGTTTATTCATGGTCCCAAGAAATTCCATATAAATTTAAGGATGGGTTATTCTATTTCTGGAAAAAAACACAATGGGATTTTGATAGAGATTGAACTGAATCTATAGATCACTTTGGGTAGTGCTGTCATCTTAATTTTAAGTCTCCCAATTCATGAACATGGAAATGTTTTTCCATTTATTTAGGTCTTCTGTAATTTATTTCAGCAATGTTTTGTAGAACAAGTCTATTGCCTCCTTGGTTAAATGTATTGCTGAGTATTTTATTCTTTCTGATGGTATTGTAAATGGAATTTTTAAAAAATTCCTATTCAGATAGTTCATTGGATATGTACAGAGATACAACTTATTTTTGTGTGTTGCTTTTGTATCCTGCAATTTTGCTGAATTAATTAGCTCTAATGATTCTGTGGATGTCTTGGTCCATTCATGCTGCTATAACAAAATACCTGAGACTGGGTAATTTATAAAGAACATAAATTTGTTTCTCACAGTTCTGGAGGCTGGAAGTCCAGGATCAAGGCACCAGCAGGTCTGGTGTCTGGTGAGGACCCGGTCTATGCTTCCAATATGGCACCTCGTTGCTGCATTCTCTGGAGGGCACAAAAGCAGGGGACGAAAGGCAGAAGGATGAAAGGGCAAAGAAAGGCTGAGCTTGTTCATTCCAGCCCTTTTATAAGGTCACTAATCCCATGAGGGCAGAGCCCTCATGACTTAATCACTTCCTAAAGGCCCCACCTCTTAATACTATCACACTGGAGATTAAGTTTCAACACATGAATTTTGAGGGAAACAATCATGCCATAGCAGAGGGCTCTAGGGTTTTGTAGATATGAGATCATGCCTTCAGATAATTTTCCTTCTTCCTTACCAATTTGGATGCCTTTTCTTTTTATTGCCTAATTATCTGGCTTGAACTGTCAGGACTATGTTGAATAAAAGTGGTGAAAGTGGGCACCTTTTCTTGTTCCTGTTCTTAGGAAAAAGACTTTCAGTCTTTCACCATTAAGAATGATGTTAGCTGTGGATTTTTCATACATGGCCCATATCATGTTGAGGGAATTTCCTTCTATATCTCGTTTACTGAATGTTTTTTATCATGATAGGTGTTCACTTTGTCAAATGCTTTTTCTACATCAAATGAGATGATCATGGTTTTTATCCTCCATTCCATTAATGTGGTGTATTACATTATTGATTTTCACACGTTGAGTCATCCTTGTATTCTAGGAGTAAATCCTACTTGGTCATGATAAATAATCCTTTTAATACAGTGCTGAATCTGGTTTGGGAGTGTTTTGATGAGAACTGTATCTATACTGATAAGGACTATTGGCTTGCAATTTTCTTTTCTAGTAGTGTCTGTGTCTGTGACCTCTGCTATCAGGGTAATGTTGTTCTCACTACATGAGTTAGAAAGTATTCTCTTTTCAGCGTTTTAAAAGAGTTTGAAAAAGATCCATGTTAACTCTTTATATGTTTGGTAGAATTAAAAAGTGAAGCCACTTGGTTATGGACTTTTCTTTCTTGGGTGGATTTTTATTGCTAATTCAATATCCTTACTAGTTATAGTGCTATTCAGAATTTTTACTTCTTCCTGAGTCACTTTGGATAGACTGTGTGTTTCTAGAAATTTTGTCCATTTCACCTTGGTTAGCAAATTTTTTGGCATATATCTCTTCACAACATTCCCTGATAATCCTTTTTATTTCTTTAAAATTGACAGTAATGTCTCCAATTTCACTTTTGAGTTAAGTAATTTGAGTCTTCTTTTTTTGGTTACTCTCTCCAAAGGTTTGTCAACTTTGACGGTGCTTTCAAGGAACCAACTTTCATTTCATTGATTTTCCCTATTGTTTATCTAATCTCTTTTATTTATCTTTGCTCTAACCTTTATTATTTCCTTCCTTCTGCTGGTTTCAATTTAGCTTGCTCTTCTTTTTTCTAGTTCTGTACTCATACAATTCAGTCCCTGATTTGCGATATTTCTTATTCTTTAATAGATACAATTACAACTATAAATTTTCCTTTTAGCAGTGCTTTTGTTGCATTTTATAAGTTTTGTATGTTGTGTTTTCATTTCCATTCATCTCAAGGTATATTCTTCTTTCTCTTGATTTCTTCTTTGATCTATTCATTGTTAAAGAGTATTATTTAATTCCCACATATTCATTAATATTCCAGTTTTCTTCTGTTATTCATTTCTAGTTTTATTCCATTGTGATCAGAAAAGATACTTTATATGATTTCAATAATTTCAAATTTATTAAGTTTTACTTTGTGCCTAATATATGGTCTATCCTAGAGAATGTTCCACGTGCACTTCAGTAGAATATGTATTCTGCTGTTGTTGGGTGGAGTATTCTGTATATATCAGTTAGGGGCAATTCATTTATAGTGTGGTTGAAATTCTATATTTCTTTATTTGGTTGTTCTAGCTATTACTGATGGTGAGGTATTAAAGTCTCCAACTATTATCATAGAACTTTTCTCTTCAGTGATGTCAACTTTTACATGATATACTTTAAGCCTATATTGTTGGGTGCAAATATGTTTATACCTGTTATGTCTTCTTTCTGTAGTGTATGTTTTATCAAAATATGATGTCATCTTAATCCCATAACTTTTATGATTTAAAGTCTATTTTGTCTCACAATGATATAGCTACTCTTTTGGTTTCTATTTGCATGGAATATCTTTTCTATCCCTTTATTCTTAACCTCTCTCCTTCCTTATATCTAAAGTGAGTTATTTGTAGGCAACATACAGATCGTTCTTAGTTTTATTTTTAATCCAGTCTGCTAATCTATGCCTTTTGATTGGAGAGTATAATCCATTTACATGTAAATTTAACTTAAATAGTACACAGTCTGCTCCTATACATTTCCATCCCTCTCTCTTTATATTATAATTGTCCCATATTACATCTTTATACATTGTGTGCCTATTAATATAGATTTATAATTTTTTATGTATTTGCCTTAAATCACATAGGAAAAGCACAAGTTATAAACCAAGCAAAAAGTACAATAATATTGGCTTTTTTATATTTACCTATAAAGTTATATTTACTCATGCTCTTTTTTTTTTTCTTCATGTTTTAGAGTTTCTGTCTAGTGTCCTTTCATTTCAGCCTAAAGCATTCTTTGTAGGGAAGATCTGTTAATAAATTCTCTCAGCTTTATTTATCTAGAAGTGTCTTAATTTCTTCTTCATTCTTGAAGGACTATTTCTCCAGGTATAAAATTCTTAGTTGACAGCTTTCTTTCAGGACTTTAAATATATTATCTAACTGACCAGTGGCTTCCAGGGTTTCTGAAGAGAAATCAGCTGTTAATCACACTGAGGATTGCTTGGAGCTAATGAGTCACTTCTCTCTTGCTGCATTCAAAATTCTGTCTTTGGGCTTTGACAGTTTGACTATAATATGCTTGGTGTGGATCTTTCTATGTTTATTTTGTTTGAAGTTTGTTGAGCTTCTTGTATGTACAGATTTATGTTTTTTATCAAATTTGGAGAATTTCTGCATATTATTTCTTCAAATATTCTATCCTTCCCCTCTGCAATTATCATTATGTGCATATTAGTATGCCTGATGGTGTCCTACCAGTCTCTTAGGCTGTGTTCATTTTTCATTATTCTTTTCTTTTTCTACTCCTCAAAATGGATAATCTCAATTGAACTATTTTCTAGTTCCCTGACTCTTAATTATGCCTATTCCAATATGCTGTTGAACTCCTACAGTGAATTTTTTGTTTCATTTATTGCATGGTGTGACTCTAGACTATCTACATTGTTCTTTTTTTATAATTTTTCTTTATTGATATTCTCTATTTGTTGAAACATTATTGACCTGGTTCCCTTTAGTTCCATGTCTGTGGTTTCCTTAGTTCTTTGCGCTTGCTAAAAAAGTTGAAAGTCTTTGTGCCTCAGCTTCCTCATGGTCATGTGGTAGCTGGGCAATTTAATGGTAGCTAGGCAGTTTAAAATGCCACAGTACTCTCTTGCCACTAATAAGCCACTCCCTTCTTCACCAAGTCTTCCAGTTTTGACTAGATTCCAGAGTTCTACAAAAGTTGATTCTGACATTTTTTCCGGCTCATTATTTGCTTCTGGGGAAGGACAGAGCCTTGTATTTCCCTACTTTGCCATTTTTTATGACATATGTTTGGTTTTTTAAAATTGTATGATCCCACTTATATGAATTAGCTGGAAGAGGTAAATCCATACAACACAAAACAGATTAGTGGTTGCCAGGGACTGGGAGAGGGGCTAATGGAGAGTAATTCCAAATGGGTACAGGGTTTCTTTTGGGAGTAATGAAAACATTATAGTGCTGAAGGTTGCACATCTTTGTTACTATACTAAAATCCACTGAAATGTACATTTTACTTTATTTTGAAAGGTACATTTTAAAAGGGTGAATTTTATGGTATGTGGATTATATCTTAATAAAAAAATCTTTAAAAATTTTTAATTCCAATGATTGGTAAACCCCTAAATAAACTGGGAGTCTCATAAGAACAGAGGGTGTGCTGTAGATATAACTGTTTTTAGACCATCAAAGTCTCCTGCACACAGCAGACATTCAAAAAAAAATTTTAAATCCAATAAACAAGTGCTTACTAATTTCTTATCAGCTAACATCCTGTGTCTGCCAGCCCTTCTTCTATGTTACAACTCTACTGCAAGTTACAATTTCTCCTTTCAGGCAAAAGCCCTTAGGAGACATGCCTAAGTGCCATGTTGTATATATATAGGTCAGATTTTTTAATATAATTCAGATCTGATGCATAACAAAGTACCTGGAAATGTAATTTCAAAAATCATAAAATAAGTAATTTCTATGTCTCAAATAACATACAGCAAAACAAACATACCCCTTTATTCTTTAGTTCCTTCAAAATAACTAAAGATTGTGGTCCCTTTATGCAAAAAAGTATTTTTTAAGTGCCAGACACTCTTCCAGGTATAGAAGCTTCAACTTCAAAAGCTAAGCCTCTCAGATACTTTTACTCTTTCATTAATTTTTCTTGAGGAAATGGCTAAACCAAAGGAAAAAAAAAAAGTGTACTGAGAAATATTAGTACCATCTCTCAAGGATCTATGGATCCCACAGGAAGTGGCGGAGGATGGACAGGATATGTAATGTGTTCCATTTTTGGCCAAGAATTCTTCTCTCTTGACACTATACACAGAAAAGTGAAAAATACAGAAGAAAAAATTCCCCTATTATCTTGCGAAATATCCTGAATTGCATGTGTTACACACACGTTCTCTGTCAAACTCTCTTACATCTTCAAAAGAAATGAGGGACACACAGCTCTCAGTGATGTTCTGATAACATCAAAACCAATCATTTTTAACTCATCCAGGAGTATGCAAATACCCACTATATGAGCGCAGAAGTATGATTATGTCCATTTCTTTTCTCAAAAACATTCTACACTTGACATATTTATAGCATAGTCAAAGCAAAACTGAATTAGCAAAAATGACGATAAATATTTTACGTAATTGATATAATCAGCACAAAAGTACCCTGCCTGTCAGCAGTTTAGATGGTGAGAAAATGTTAACTCCATTCAATTACATCAAGTTCACATGCTGCTTAGTCAGTGGGGAGGATATATTTTCAGAGAAGTAGCCAACCCAGACCTTTAAGTATAATTTTCCAATTTTTAAGTGTATAAAACTCAAATATAAAACATGAGGCCTACAAAACCAAATTTATCCATGCACTTCATGCAGACAGTAGGTCAGAATCCTCACCTCTACACAGAGAAAACTAATGTGGCCAAAGGCTACTATATGCACAAGCTTCCCACATGATTAGGGAAAACCTGCCGGTCACCTGGTCTCTAAGATGATCTAGGCTTCCTGATCAACTCTTCAACTCACCAGATTCTTCAAGGACAGCTCAGACAATTTCTCCCTCAAAAGCCTTTCTACACATTTTTAGGCCTTGGGAATCTCTGGGCACATAAGCATGGATGTCCTGTAAAATAGTAATCTATTTTAACTTCCCAGAAAGTGAAGATCACAGTTAACTACTCGCTGAATGTCTAAGTCATGAATGGGGCAAAGAAGTCTGAACAAGAGCTCCAGATAAAATGAGTCATACCTCCAAGATCAGGGATAAGCATCGCCTAAGCCTAACAAGGCAACCCCCAGGACAAGAAAAGGCAATGGAGCTAGAAAAAAATTTCAGAACTCACCTCGTCCCTGGTTGTCAAGAGCCCTGGGGCCATATTCTTGCTCTCCTGAGTGTTCTTCCTAGAGAAGAGTTAAGTTGCAGAGGTAGATCTGGGGAAAAGAGGAGAGAAGTGAGATGGGTCCTTGTGAAGAACATCTTTCACACTCTGTTTGGCCTCCCAATTCAGTACGAAGTAGGGGCACAGGGGAGGTAAGAAAGGCAGGTTGTAGAGGACATCAGTGCAACCAACTCTTAGCTAGTATCCTGTAAATAAAGTCCACAGAGCTGGACCAGCAAGCTCTGGTTGGGGAACAAAGCCCCTATCTTCCAGCAGCTGGGTGAGACTTTGTTTGGACTCCATTAAGAGAAAAAGGACTTAGAGGGCCCACAGGCAAATATTCATGAACTTTTTTTTCTGGTAATCGATGATCACCAGAAATGGTAAATATGTTCATACACAAACAAGACTATCTCTTTTTTTCTCCTAATTTCTTTAAAATACTTACTGTTTATAGCAAAAATATTAAAATTACCTTGTGATTCATAGCCTGCATACATTCAATACATATGACAATTATAAAGGATAGAGAAGTAGGTGCCAGCATCCCCACAATTACAAGAGCCCTCGTTTTACATGAAGTGTAAACTCTAAATAGGCTGTGAAAAGTTAAATATATATTGTTATCTCTAGAGTAACAACTAGAAAAAAATAGTAAAAATACAAAGCAGTAAAGCTGAAAGGCAATTAAATTAGAATGCTAAAAAGTATTCAATTGACCCAAAGAAGGCAGGTATAGGAACACAAAAACAGAGGAGGCAAATAGAAAACAAACAGTAAAAACAGATCTAAATCTAATCATATCCATAATTACATAAAATAAACATTCCAATTAAAAGGCACAGATTGTCAGAATGGATTTTTTTAAAAAAAGCAGGACTCAACCATATGTTGTCTATAAGAAACATCCCTTAAAGATATAGGTCGGATGCAAAAAAATGGCTGAGAAAAGATATAATACGCAAAGAGTAAACATAACAAGGCTGGAGTGGCTATATTAAGAACAGACAAAGTTCATTTCAAGACAAAGTATTACCAAAGATACAAAGAGCTGTTTCATAATAACAAAAGGGTCAATTCATCAGGAAGATATAACAAAGGTAAATGTGTATGCGTCTTATAACAATGCCTCAAAGAACATGATGCAAAAATTGACAGAATTCAACGGAGAAATAGATAATTCCACAACTGTAGTTGAGGAATTTAACACCCTGTCATAGCAATTGATAAAATAACTTGACAAAAAATCAGCAAGGAAATAAAAGTTCGAACAACCAACTTGACCAAATTGATATTATTCATTTGGTCACCACACCACAACAGCAGAATACACATTCTTTTCAAAGGCCCATGGTGCATTCAGCAAGACACACTATTTTCTGGGCTGTAAAATAACTCCTAATAAGTTTGCAAGGACTGATATTATACATAATTTGTTCTTTAATCTGAATAGAATTAAATTTTAAAAAAGTGACAAAAAGATATCTAGAAAAACTTCAAATATTAGGAAATTAAATACAGAATGGGCAGAGAGGAACTGGATTCATCAAGTGCAGACAGTCTTTTTGATTACCTTCACTGTATGGGGAGCAGGTAGATAGGGTAATGACTGAAGGAAGAAATCATGACACTGCTCCAGTCAAAACCCTGCAGGGGACCCCACTGACCCCAGAACGAGATCCACACTTACAACCTTGGCACCCAAGGCTTTTGCCAATCATAGTCCATTCCCCTTTTCCCACCTGAGTTTCCATCACCCCCCATGGACTTCCCTTTCCAGGCAGAAAGGACAACTCCTCTTATGCTCACAGCCAATCACTCACAGAGATGGGTGCCAAGCACTATGTCAGTGACTGAGGAGGAGCCAGACAAGGTGCCTGTCCCTCAAAGAACTATCTCAAACCAGTGGGACACTCAGAGAGTTGGGATGCACCATGCAAGCCCTGGAGTCCTCACGTACAAAGTGCCCTGGGAGCAAAGGGGAGAGTGAAATTTACTATGCCAGAGAAAACTCTGGAATGCTTTACAGTGAACAAACATCCGTAGCAAGGCATCTTTTGGGACAAATGGGGAAACTAAACACTGAATATTAAATAATATTAAGGAAATTTTGTTAATTTTGTTGAGGGTGATCACTGGTATTGGGGTTGTTTTCTTTAAACTCTTTATTCATAAAAGATGCATACCGAGGTATTAATAAATAAAATGACATCTGGGATTTGTTTTAAAATACTTCAGTAGAGAAGTGCCAGACACTTCATAGCACATTCACAACAGATCCATGAGGTTAAGTACCTTGCTCAAAGTGACTCAGCGGGAAGGCGCAGACCTGGATTTGAACTGCCAGGACTTAGACTGCAGGCCCTGGCACATGCCCCCTAGGGAAACAGACAATTTCCAAAGAAATCCACACTTGGGGTTGCAGATTTCAGGGGGAAAGAAGAGAGATCATTCATTTGTAAGTGATGAATCTGATTGACGAATCCGTGGGACTTCACAGCTATTTCTGATTATGTCTGCAATATTTTCATACTGCAAAGTTAAGAATAAGAACGTAAGTCAGGACGCCTGGCCCCCACTCCCTTTCTCACCCCCAGTAATTCAGGGGTCAGCCCACAGCCCTCTGGGGTCTGGGAAAAGTTCCCTGGCCCTATGTGTACCACTCCACTTGCTCCACCCCATGGTTCCTGGAAGCGTCCCAGTGCTGGAGACAGCCACACGGCGGCAGAAGCCTGCAATCTGGACACGGGGATGCCCAACGCAAGCCACGAATGTCTTATCTCCGCCAAGCCCTTTCCCAACTCACTGAGGTGCTGTAGAGGCCCAGAGGGCCCAAGGACACTGACCCAAGTCGCAGGGTGTCTCCCCATCATCCAGGCAAGTCTGGATGTTTGCCCTAAGGCAATCCCCCCCACAAATCCGGCTCCTCGTGGCCAAGCTGCGCCTCCATCACAACGGTGTGAACCACCCAGCCACGCGCGCCCGATAAACAAGCCGATTGATGCTTCCACCACACGCCCCCACCAGTGGGGATGTTTGCTCCAACCAGGGATGTGTCGTGTCCCCCCAAAACATACTGGCCCAGCCACCTCCCGGTCTCGATGTCGGGGTGGAAGTGCCCCAGGCCGATCCCACCCCACGGCCGCCAAAGCACGAGGGACGCACCTACGGAGTTGCGCGAGAACTCAGTCCAAAGCCGCCCCGGCCCCTCCAGGACGAGAAGTATACTGGGCCCCAAGCCCCACCCGGTTGTCGCGAGACAACGCCCCCTTCTCACCCCAACACACTCGCCCAGACTCCCCCTGCGAAGTGAACCGCTAGCCCCCCAACCTGCACCCCAAAACCAAACATCAAGCAACATGCGGCCACAGCCCGATCTTCCCCCGCCCGCCCACGCCAGCTTCCACGACCTCCGTCCCCGCGGTGGGGCGCAGGAGTGGGGACTACCTGCGACCCCGCCCACCAAAACCGCGGAAGGACGGTCATACGCGCCATGCGACCAAGTAGGGATGCGGAAATACGCTGACCCAGACTGCCCCAGACTGCCCCGGGGCGCGCGACTCCCCTACCTGGGATGCCCTAGAGCGAGGGACTACACTACCCAGAATGCACCAGGGAGCGAGACTACACTACCCAGAATGCGCCAGGGAGCGAGACTACACTACCCAGAATGCGCCAGGGAGCGAGACTACACTACCCAGTACGCCGTGAGGGGCGGGACCATCCTGTCCAGACTCCTCACCACTGGATCTGGCTCGAGCTTCAGGTAAGGCGGTGTGGTTCTTGTTACCTGAATCTGCTACTGGGACTCCGCGATCGCATGACTGAATAACAGCCGCTTAAGCTCTTGGAGAAATTGTGAAAAATCAGAAAGTAAAATCGAACTAACTTTCAAGGACATGAGAAGGGTGGTTTAGGTGAGCACTAATTTATAAGGTCCTTGTAATTTTAATTTACTTAAAAAGAAAAAAAGAAGTTAGTTACCTGGATGTTTTCTTGTTCTCCATCCTATAAATTCACCCCTGTATTTTTACACCCCTGGGTTTTAAATAACAGCATGTATGAATGTGCTTAGAAGTGCATTTTATAAAAACTGCCAAAAATACCGTGGTGGGGTTTTTTTGGTTTTGTTTTTGTTTTTTCAAAGAAGAAGATTCTGAAGTTCGTTTTGTTTTGTTTTGTTTTTAAACCAGCCACCGATATATATATATATCTCCCAAATGATCACAAGAAGAAAAATGAGGGAAAAGGCATTTAAAGAAATTTAAAGGTACAATAATTAAAATTACTGATACAAAAATCGTTTATTGGATGTAACAGAATCGAAAGCCCAGAAACATACCAAACTTTGCAGAGACACACACTGTTTTTCTAGGAATTGACAAAAGTGGTATTTTCAAATTACTTCCTATTTGCTTCTCCTCAAAATGAAGTAATAGGGACCAGATTTAGCCTTTTACCTAAATCAGCTTTTAAAGGGACAAAATATATGAAACAACAGATATGAAGACAATGAAGGGCCATGATCTCAGAGACGTGGGTAATGAATGAGGTTAGCCCTTGAACTTCTTTGGACGGAAAGCATTTTGGGGTCACAGAACAAAGAAGGGTGGAGTTCAACTTGAGTTGAGGAGATGGAGCTGGGAATTTGGGGAGGCCAAGGTAGCTAGAATTCACAGGGCAGAGTACAGAAAAGGAGGGAGAACTCCAAGGATGTGCACAGGGCCCTCTTCCTCCGGTATTAAATGAGTGCTGACCAACGTGTGCATGTGAGGAAACTCCCAGCATCAGGGGTAAACCCACTGGAAAGCATTAGAGGGAAATATGTGCTCACAAAGGGACAGGAATAGTGCCTATTCCCACAGAGTAGATATCTCATAATTCACACAACATCAAGTATTCAAAAGGGTTTTGCCTCAGTAGTGGGACAAAATTAGCCTAAATGCTTCTCTGGTCTCACCTAAGAGAGCTTAAAACCAATCCTAGAAAAGATCAAGTTTTCCCCAAATAACTGCACCCCAGAAAAGAAAGAAAAGCTTAAGAATAGTTGAAGGAATACAAAATGAGCACCCAATAAGGGAAAACTCAGGATTTCAGAATTCCAATGAAAAAAATGCCAGGGTGCAAAGAAGCAGGAATATGTTGCTCAAAATGAGGAGAAAAGTCAATCAATAGAAATGACCCAGAAATGGCACAGAAGATATAATTAGATGAGGACACTAAAACATTTAGTATAATTACAATCCATATGTTCAACAAGGTACAGGAAAGATTGAACATGTAAGTAGAGCTATAGAAGATATAAAAAAGACTGAAATTGAACTTCTAGAAGTGGAAACTATAGTGTCTGAGTTGAAAAATACACTGGATGGTATTATGGTTAATTTTATGTACCAACTCGGCTAGGCTCTGGTGACCAGTTGTTTGGTCAAATACTAGACTAGATGTTGCGGAAGATATTTTATAGATGTGGTTAACATTTTCAGTCGGATAACTTTAAAGGAGATTACTTTCCATAATTTGGGTGGGTTTCATCTAATCAGTTGAAGGCCTTAAGAGCAAAATCTGAGGTTTCCAGAAGAAGAAGGAATTCTACCTGAAGACTGTAACAGAAATCTTGCATGAGTTTCCAGCCTGCTGTCTTGCCCTATGAATTTTAGACCCTAGCCTGCAACATCAACTTTTATCTAAATTTCCAGCCTGCCTGCCTGCCCTACAGATTTTAGACTTTACAAGCCCCCATAATTGCATGAGCCAATTCCTTAAATCAATCTCTCTCTCGGTCTCCCTCTCTCTATCTATATCTATCTATATCTATCTATGTACATATAGATATATATAGGAAATAGAGACAACTGACAGATGTAGATAGGAGATATATATATATATATCTTCTATTGGTTCTGTTTCTCTGGAAGACCTTTTTGACTAATACAGTTGGTATTCCAGCAGATTAGACGTTTCAGAAAAAAAGATTAGTGAACATAAAGATATAGATGGGGAAACTATGCAAAGTGAAACAGAGAGAAAAAAATACTAAAATGAAAATTATTATTACTATTATTATTAAAATTATAAACCCACAGATCAAAGCAGATGAGTGAAACCCAAGCAAAATAAACAGGAAGAAAACATCACCAAGGTACAACTACTTAGCACCAGTCATAAGGAAATTTGTTAAAAAAAAAAAAAAAAAATCCAGAAAAGGTACATATTATGTGCAGAGGAAAAAAGATAAGGATGACAGCATATTTATTGCTGGAAAAAATGCAGGCCAGGAGCAACATCTCTAAAGCACTGAAAGAAAATATGTCAACCTAGAATTCTTTACCCAGTGAAAAAACAAAAAATAAAGATACAAAATACAAAAGCTGAAATAATTTATTATCAACAGGCTATAAAACATGTTAAAGGATGTCCTTCAACCAGAAGGAAAAGCATACCAGATGGAAATAGGGATATGCACAAAGAAATGAGGAGCACTAGAAAGAATAAGTAAAGGCTGTGTTTCTATTCAAATCTCTTTAACACATGTCAACTATTTAAAGTAATAAGAATGCATTGTGATGTTATATATGGAAGTAAAATGTATAACAATGATACCACAAAGGCCAGGGGAGAAATGGAAGTACATTGTTGTGAGGTTCTTCTATGTTATGTAAATGGTATAATATCACTAGAAGGAAAGTTGTGATAAATAAAGATGTATACTATAAACTCAAAGATACCCCTAAAATGACACAATAAATATATACCTAATAAGCCCACTTAAGACAAAATGAAATCACTAAAAAATAATTCAAAAGAGGGCAGCAAAAGGACAACAAAGGACAGATGGGACAAATAATATTAAGATGGTACATATAAACCCACCCATACTAAGAATAATTACATTAAATATAAATGACCTAAACACCCCAATTGAGATTTCCAGATTAGATAAAAAGTAACAGGTCCCAACTATGTGCCATCCACAAGAAGTCCACTTTTAATATGTAAGATGTATATAGTTTAAAAGTAAAAGTAGCAGAAAACATGCAAACATTAATTTAAAAGAAAAAGCTGGAGTGGCTTTATTAATAGACAAAGCTGGCATCAGTCAAGGAATATTACCAGAGACAAAGAGGATCACCATATCCCAGGCCATAATACAATTTGAACAAATTAAAAGAACTGAAGTCATACAAACTATGTTCTCTAACTATAACATAAACTAGACAACATCATAAAGATATCTGGGAAACCCCTAAATATTTGGAATTTAACCAATATTGTTTTACACCATCTGAAAACAACATTATTTATTCTGGTCTTTATTTAATGTATTTTGTTTTCTTTTCATCTGTCATGTATATTTCTTATTAAGTCTACTCTAGTTATTTTATTTTGTTATTGTTGCTTTAGTGAGTGGGATATTTTATTCCATTTTATATTCTAACTAATTATTAATGAATAGCACCATTGATTTTGCATATTTATTTTATATCTCTCCAGGTTACTGAACTTAATATTTCCAATAATTTTTAATAATTGTCTTCATTCCTCAATGATGTGATTACATCATCTGCAAAGAATAAGAAATATTCCTCCTCTTTTAAAATATTTATAGTCCTTTATTTTTATTTGGGCTGTGTTGACTAACACTTTCAGAACAATATTAATGTTGCAATACCTGGCAAAAATATATGAATATATAAACACATACATACATACATACACCATGATCAATGTTAATACAGGAAAACTTGCAACAAAATGTAACATAAAGCAGTGATATGTCTAGCCTATAAAAGTTCTTATAAATCAATACACTAATCAATTCAGTAGGAAAATGGGGAAAGGAAATGAATATGTAATTACTTTTTTTTTTTTTTTGTCTTTTTCGTGACCGGTAAGGGGATCAACCCTTGGCTTGGTGTCGCCTGCACCGGCCATCCCTATATAGGATCCGAACCCGCAGCGGGAGCACCGCTGCGCTCCCAAGCACTGCACTCTCCCAAGTGCGCCACGGGGCTGGCCCTGTAATTACTTTTTTAAAGTACTAGGAAACATAAGATATTATATTTTGTTACTCTAGGACTTGAAGAAGAGCTTCTGATGATGTTGTTTTGCCCTTATCAAACCAGCAAAAGGGCCAGCCTGTGGCTCACTTGGGAGAGTGTGGTGCTGACAGCACCAAGTCAAGGGTTAAGATCCCCTTACCAGTCATCTTTGTAAAAAAAAAAAAAAAAAAAAAAACCAGCAAAGAGATTTTTTAAAATAGTACCCAATGTTGAACAAAGAGGTTTTTTTCTTTAATAGTTATACCTTGTTTGAGTGTGTACCCCAGAATTCATGTGTCAGAAACTTAATCCCCAATGGGACAGAGGTGGGAAGAGGGGCCTAATGGGAGGTGTCTAGGCCGTGAGGGCTCTGCTTAATCTATTATAATAGATTAATGTCATTATAAAAAGAGCTTGGGGGAGAGGGTTTCCCTCTCTTGCACTCTTGCCCTTCCACCTTCTACCATGTGACGATGCAGCAAGAAGGCTCTCACCAGATGATAGTGCCTTGATCTTGAACTTCCCAGCCTCCAGAACTGTAAGCCAATAAATTTCTGTTCATTGTAAATTACCCAGGCTCATGTATTCTGTTATAGTAGTACAAAGCAAACTAAGACATACCTTGTGTTGATTTATTACCATTACTGCTGGTAGACTATGTTCAGTTGTGTTACTTGATTGATTTAATTTTGTATTGAATTTGGGGTAGAAGTATGTTAAATATTTTTCAGAAATCTTAAAAGTAACTTCTGTTTATGCATGAATTACATTTCAGAATTACACATATTTTCATACAAACAAACATTTAGTTAGTTAGTTAGTTTGGCAGGTGGCTGGTATGTAGATCCAATCCTGTGATCTTGGTATTAGAAAGCTGTGCTAACAATTTAAAATTAAAAAGTCTAAATTTAATATTTATAAAATTTAACAGTTTAAAAGCCTAAATTCAAGGTCTCCTACAAAATGAACTGTAAGCTTAGTGCAATTACAATTAAAATAGCATTTGCATATTTTTCAGCACCACAAAGTAATTATTATGTTTATCTGGATGGTGGTATTTATCATGAAAATGGTGATTAATAATAAAGCCCAATTAGCTATATTATTAGCATGTCAATATAAAACTCAGTGTGACAATGATGCAAGTTAGCTGAATGGAACTAAAGAGAAAGTCTAGTAACTAGGGAAGAAGAGAGGAAGGCAGGGAGTAAGAAGGGGAGGGAAAATGAAAAAGATGATTTAAAATCAGTTGACAAGGCTTGAGAGAACACGTTCTCAGGTTTTTACTTCAGGAAACGTAAAGCTAGGTTACAAAACAAACATAAAGAGAGAAATCAGAAACATAATATAATGAAATATAGATGATTTTGAAAACTATCTTGCAGTGTGGGACAGCCTTTGTATGATTTACACCAAAGCAGAGGCCATGAAGAAAAAGGTAGATTTTCTTGCATTTGAAAATAATATTGATTTGATCATCACATACTGTACAGAAATACTGGTAGGCAACTCTGTACCCCATAAATATTTATAAATAAAAATAAATTTTTAAAAAACCAAAAACACCTCCAGAAAACAGCAGCAGAACAAGTTCAATTTATACTTGCTGTCTGCAAAGATCTCTCCCATCTCACTCAGTTGTGGGAAATCCTGCTGAAGTGACTGAATCCACAATGGAGAGAAGCTTTGAAACCACAGAAGAAAGTTTCAGGAACTACTTTATTATTTCATTTTAATAATCTATGCAGGGAATTATACAGTAAAAAACCTAATAACCCAATTAAAAATGGACAAAGGAGCTAAATAGACATTTTTCAAAGGAAGACATACATATGGTTAACAGATACATGAAAAAATGCTCAACATCACTAGTCATCAGGGAAATGCAAATTAAAACTACATTGAGATACCACCTCACCCAAGTTAGACTGGTTAAAATAAAAAAGACGGTGAATAACAAATGCTGGTGATGGTGTGGAGAGAAGGGAACACCCCTACACTGTTGGTGGGACTGTAAATTAGTACAACCACTTTGGAAAACAATTTGGTGGTTTCTCAAACAGCTACAGATATATCCTCCATACAATCCAGCAATACCTGTTCTGGGTATATACCTAGAGGAATGGAAATCATCATGTCAGAGGGACACCTGCACTCCCATGTTCATCACAGCTCTGTTTATAATAGTCAAGATATGGAACCAATCTAAATGTCCATCAATGGATGACTGGATGAGGACACTGTGGTATATATACACTATGGAATACTACTCTCCCATAAAAAAGAATGAAATGCTCCCATTTGCAACAACATGGATGAACCTTGAGAAACTTATGTTGAGTGAAATAAGCAAAACACAGAGGGATAAATACCGCATGTGCTCACTCATGTGGGAGCTAAGAGAGAAAGAAGGAAGGAAAGAAAGACTACAGTAGTGCCCTGGTCTAAAAGAGGGAGGGAACATTCCTAGGGCTGCAAAGCAAAGTTGGGGGGAGAGGGGGAGGGGGAGGGTGGTTGGGGGACAATTGGGTGGGGACAAGGGGTATAAAAGCAATTTCTGGTAATTTGTATCTCATGAATATTCATAATAATAAATAATAAATAATCTATGCAGGGTTATCTCATTCTTTTAATTTACAATTTCTATTAGCAAGGCTCACTATATTTTTTGTGTGTTTAATGTTTATTTGGTTGTCTCTTCTGTAGGTTGTCTATTAAAGATCCTTTGCAAATATTTCTATTAGGTTTTCTTTTGCTTGTGAACATGTAGAAACTCTTTGCAATAGGGTTGCAGTAATGAACAACTGCTGGGTATCTAATCTTGTTTCTCTCCACATTATAGTCTCCTGAGGTTTACGTAAACCACAGTGCAATTTTACACACTAAAATTATGAAAAACCGTAGCCCTAGTGAATATTAGAGATAACATAAGTATTGTAACATAAGATATGTAAATTGTAAACATTGCAAATATTTTTTCAAGCCGTACTTTGTCTTTTGACTTTTTTTTTTTTTTGCTTGATAAGTTTACATTTTATATAACAAATATGTCTAAATTTTTCATTTTAACCCAAAATTTTTGTCATACTTTTAAAAAATTCTCTGGTTTCTAGATTATCCCTTTGGTCTCCTAAAATTGTCCAACATTTTTGTGATTTTATTTTTACACTATAATCTTTAATTGATCTGAAATATATTTTTATATGATGTGAGTTAAAGTTCTATACAAATTTGAAGAGATAGTCACTTGTGCCAGCCACAGGAATTAAATTAGCCAATATTTTCCTGTTGAATTGAAATACCTTCATTTTTATATATTGAAATTCTTAGATTCTGGAATCTATTTCTGAATTCTTTTCCACTCGTCTTTTTCTGAGTCTATGCCAAACAATAGCATACTGACTTGATTACAGTGGCTTTATACTATTTTTAACAGGTAGTAAGGCATATCTTTGTTCCCCATTCTTCCACTTGCATAAATTACGTCGTTAATAGTAGATATTTATTCTTCAACATAAACTTGAAAGTTTGTCAAATTAAAACAGACTGTTGAGGATATAACTAGAATTTTAAAGTGTGTATTAATTTTTCTTGGGTTTTCATTTTATTAATATTTAGATCTTGATTTTTCTTCAGCCTTTTTCCCTTTTACTTTTATTCCATTTTTGTTCAGATGTGCACTTATGTATACATCTTACGTATAAGCTCAATGAAATTTAATATGACAAATAGAGTTTCCTTTATATTAAGAATCTCTGTGCATTGAAAGAAAATTTTGAGAGTTAAAAGACTAGCTGTAGACTAGAATATATTTACAATAAATAATTTTATAAAACTAATATACAGAATATATAAAGGACTCATACAAATCAAGAATAAAAAGACATCCTAATGTACAAAAAAGTGAGCAAATTCAGTAGAAATCATACATCAAGATATAAGAATATTTCTAGTGCCCCAATTTTAAAATATATTGAAATCATATAAAGCATTAACATTCTTAAAATAAAATTATTTGTGTAATCAAATTTGCTACTCATTTATTCAAATTTTTACTGGTAATGTCAAATTAAGCATGGCCTGAGGATGCCTTGGCTCTTGAGTTGTTACATAACAAACTGCAATCTAATTTAGGATTTAGTTAACTAAAAGCCTAATTTAGGAGGATATTCTTGTAACAAATAGCTGAGTCTCAGTCAATTACAGCAGCTAAGCTTCAGTCAATTGGGGCCAACTAATTCAAATAAGGCAAACATTGAGTTGCAACCAATTAAGCTGTCTTTATAACTAATCAAGCTGTTCTTGTACCTCATTTCCATTTTCTGTCCATAAATACTGCCTGATAATGTTGCAGACTGGAGTTCTTTGAACCTGTTCTGGTTCTGAGGGCTGCCCAATTCATGAATTACTTTTGGGTGTTCTTTTCTTGCTCAAATGAACTCTGCTAAATTTAGCTTGTCTATAAGTTTTTCCTTTTAACAGTAAGTATGGGGACAAAACTAAAAGTTTATTGATTTTAATATAATTGTGGGTCAGTGATATTTCTTCTGTTTATAATAAGTTACATCTTTAAGAAATATACTAATAACATTTTAAATAAAACAATATTTCTTATTTTAAAAATAATTAATAAATCCAAGTCTGTGAGCTTACTGACAAAGAATTTAAAATAAATGTCATAAAGGTGCCCAATGGACTAAAAGAGAACACAGATACACAACTAAATGAAATCAGAAAAACAATGCATGAACAAAATGAGAACATTTACAAGGGAGTAGAAACTATTTTAAAAAAAAAAACTAAGTAGAAATTCTGGAACTGAAAAATACAAAAACTGAAAAATACAATATCATAACTGAACTGAATAATTCATTAGAGGGGATGAACAACGGACTTTATTAGTCAGAAGAAAGAATCAGCTAACTTGAAAACAAGTTATTTGAAATCATCAGGTCAGAGGAACAAAGAGAATGAAGAAAAGTGAAGAGAGCCTAAGAGACTTATGGGTCACTATCAATCAGATCAATATACACATTATGGAAATCCAAGAAAGAGAAGAAAGAAAAAAAGGAACAGAGAGCTTATTTGAAAAAGAAAAAGTCTGAAAACTTCCCAAATCTGAGGAAAGAAATAGACATACAGATTCAAGAAACTTAAAGAACTCTAACTAGAATAAATTCAAAAGGAGCCTCATCAAGATACATTAAAATCAAACTGTCTAAAGTCAAAGACAAATACAGAGTCTGGAAAGCAGCAAAAGAAAAGCAATTCATCACAGATAAGGGAGCTTCCATAAGATTGTCAGTGGACTTCTCAGCAGAAAGTTTTCAGGCCAGAATGTGAATGGGATTCAAAGTACTGAAAGAAAAAACAAGAATACTGTATCTGGCAAGCCTGTCCTTCAAAAATGAATGAAAAATTAAGACTTTCCCAGATTAAAAAAAAAAAAAAAAGCTAAGCGAGTTCATTACCATTAGACCTGCTCCACAAGAAATGTTAAAGGGAGTTCTTCAAGTTTCAATGAAAGGATGGTAGACAGCAACACAAAGCAGTATGAAAATATAAGGTTCTCCAGTACTGCACTGTTGGTGGGACTGTAAATTGGTACAATCACTTTGGAAAACAATTTGGAGGTTTCTCAAACAACTACAGATAGATCCTCCATATGATCCAGCCATCCCACTTCTGGGTATATACCCAGAGGAATGGAAATCATCATGTTGAAGGGATACCTGCACTCCTATGTTCATCGCAGCTCTGTTTACAATAGTCAAGATATGGAACCAGCCTTAAAGTCCATCGATGGATGACTGGATAAGGAAAGTGTAGTATATATACACTATGGAATACTACTCTGCCATAAAAAAGAATGAAATGCTCCCATTTGCAACAACATGGATGAACCTTGAGAAACTTATGTAGAGTGAAATAAGCAAAACACAGAGGGATAAATACCACATGTGCCTACTCATATGTGGGAGCTAAGAGAGAAAGGAAGGCAGAAAAAAAAGAACACAGTAGTGCTGTGGTCTAACAAAGGGAGGTAACATTCCTAGGGCTACAAATTGGAGTTGAGGAGAGAGGGGGAAGGGGAGGGAAATTGGGGGATAATTGGGAGGGGACAAAGGGTACAAAAGTAATTTCTGATAATGGATATGCCCCCGGTATGAATCTGGCCCCCACATCATGGGCAGGAGGGGGAACAATCAGCTTTGTATCTCATGAATATTCATAATAAATAGGAAAAAAAAGAAAGAAAATGTAAGGTTCTCCAGTAAAGGTAAATACATGGAGACAAATAGTAACCTAGGCTATAGAGATTTTGGTGCATAGAATTTAAATGACAAAAATTATAAATAGCACAAGGGAAATCCTTAAATATGTGAAAATTAAATAACACACCCTTAAACAACCATTGGGTAGAAGAAGGAGCCACAAGAGAAATTAGAAAATATTCTAAGACAAAAGAAAATGAAAATAAAACGTACCAAATCTTATGGGATACAGCAAAAGCAGTTGCTAAGAGTGAAGTTCACAGCTATAAATGCAAAGACTAAGAAAGTTCTCAAACCAACAAGCTAATTTTACACCTTAAGAAAGGAGAAAAAGAAAAACAAACTAAATGCAAAGGCAGCAAAAGGAAGGAAATAATAACTATTAGAGCAAAGATAAATAAAGCAGATTAGGAAAAGCAATAGGAAAAAATCAACAAAACCAAGTGTTGTTTTTTTAAAAGATCAATAAAATTGACAAACCCTTAGCTAGATTTCTCCTTATTTAAGAAATAAAGAGAAGAGATTCAAATGAATAAAAATGGGAGAGGATACATTATAACCAATGCCACAGAAATAATAAAGGTTATAAGAGAATACTGTGAATAACTGTACCTCTATGAATTGGATGCTGTAGAAGAAATGAATAGATTCTTAGAAACACACAACCTACCAAGACTGAAACATGAAGCAATAAAAAAATCTGAACAGACCATTGATGAGTAAGGATATTGAATCAGTAATCAAAACCTTACAACAAAGAAAAGCCCAGGACCAGATGGCTTCACTGGAGAATTCTACTATATTTAAGGAAAAATTAACCAATCATCCTGTGACTCTTCCAAAAAATTGAAGAGGAGGAAACTTCCAATCCTCATTCTATGATGCCAGCATTACCCTAAGGCAAAAGCCAAACAAAGACACTGCAAGAAAAAAAAATACACAGAACAATATTCCTAGTGAATGTTAATGCAAAAACTTTGACAAATTAATAATAAACAAAATCACCAATGCATTAAAGGGATTATATAAAATAACCAAGTGGGTTTTATTCCTGGAATGCAAGGATGGTTCAATATATGAAAATCAATCCATGTAATAGACCACATTAACAGAATGAAGGGGAAAAATACATGACTATTTCAACTGATGGAGAAAAAGTATTTGACAAGATTCAACACACTTTTATGATTAAAAAAAGCCCCACTCAACTAGAAATACAAGAAAGCTGCCTCAACATAATAAAGGTCATTTATGAAAAGTCAACAGCTAAAATCATATTCAGTGGTGAAAAACTAAAACTTTTTCTCTAAGGTCAGGAACAAGGCACAGATGCCCACTCTCACCTCTATTCAACATAGTACTGGAATTCCTAGCCAGAGCAATTATGGAAAAAAGAAAGAAAGAAAAGTTACTCAACTAGGAAAGGAAGAAGTAAAATTATCTCTGTTCACAGATGACATGATCTTATACATAAAAAACCTAATAATTTCACATAAAATACTGTTAGAACTAATAACCAAATTCAGCAAAGTTATAGTATGAAAAATTAACACACAAAAAGCAGTTATATTTCTACACACAAACAATGAACAATCTGAAAAGGAAATTAAGAAGGCAATTCCATTTACAATAGCATAAAAAATATATATAATACTTAGGAATAAACCTAATCAAGGAGGTGAAAGACTTGAACACTGAAAACTGCAAAGCATTAATGAAAGAAATTAAAGAAGACACAAATAAATAAAAAGATATCCCATGTTCATGGATTGGAAGGCTTAATATTGTTATGATGTCCATACTACTCAAAGGAGTCTTCAGATTCAATGCAATCCTTATCAAAATTCCAATGGCTTTTTTCTTTTGTTGCAGAAATAGAAAATTTATATTAAAATTCATACAGAACTTCAAGGAACCCCACATAAACAAAACAATTTTGAAAAAAAAAATTGCAGGACTTACATATTCTGATTATAAGTCTACAGTAATCAAAACATAAAGTACCAGCATAAAGACAGAAAAATAGATCAGTGGATTTGAGTGGATAGCTCAGAAATAAACCCTCAAGAATATGGGCAAATGACCTTTGACAAAAGCGCTAAGACCACTCAGTTGGGAAAAAATAATCTTTTCAACAAATAGTGTTGGGAAAACTTGATATCCACATTTGACAGAATAAATCCAGGCCCTTATATTGCCCCATATACAAAAACTAACTCAAAGTGGATTGAAGACCTAAACCTAAGACCTAAAACTATAAGACTCCTAAAAATATCATAGAGTAAAAGCTTAATGAGATTGGAGTGGGCAATGATTTCTTGAATATGACACTAAAGACACAAGCAACAGATGCAAAAACAGATAAATGCAACTACATCAAATTTTAAAACTTTTGTACATCAAATGACTTAATGAAGAGTAAAAAGGCCACCTACAAAATGGGAGAAAATATTTGCAATTTATATACCTGATAAAGTATTCATATCCAGAATGCATAAAAAACTCCTATAACTCCAAAACAAAAATCAAAGAATCAGATTTTAAAAATGGACAAAGGACTGGAGTAGACATTTTTCCAAATATGTTCAGGGCTGGCTAGTTAGCTCAGTTGGTTAGAGCATGATGTCGATGACACCAAGGTTCAGGCTTCGATCCCTGTTACTGGCAATTGCCAAGAGAGGAGAGAGAGAGAGAGAGAAAGACAGAGAGAGGGAGGGAGGGAGAAAATATGTTCAACATCACATGTTGGAGAGGACGTGGAGAAAATGGAACACTAGCATACTGTTGGTGGGATTGCAAAATGGTACAGACACTATGGAAAACAGTATGGAGGTTCCTCAGAACATTAAAACAGTATGGAGATCTGAACCCTTTGTAAGACTTGTGCACCGTGCACAAATCCCACACGTTGGGATGGCTCACCTCACAAAGACCACGAGACAGAGACCGCTGCAATCAAGCAAGAGGAGTTTATTCCAGCATGCTAGGGTCACTCAGTCTCCTGGACAGAAGCAACCCCAAGCTCTTAACACAAGCACTTTTTATACAGTTTTTTAGACAGACTTTGGCAACAGGATGAGTTGTTTATTGTTTACAGGTTATCAGAGGTGACCTTTGGATTTATTGGTGGGCTTTAGTGGGCTGGCACACCGATAAGGAATAGTGTATTTCCCAATCGTTTATCTTCCTTGTGGCCAGGTGGCCTCTAGATAAGGAACTGGTCAGTTCCTGGAACCGGGTGGTGATTACTCCCTTCCTGGAATTTAGTGTGCCTGGGCCTGCCTTGACTTGCCTGGCCTCTGCATATCCCCTTAGAAGCTGCCTTACTTAAAATGGCATTACTTATGTTTTCTCGTCAGAAGCAAATTGTGCATGTTAAAGTTATATTTTATTCTTACACCTTAACCTTGGTGTTATCAGCTCTGCAAAAAAATAGAATTACCATATGATCCAGCAATTCCACTTGAGTATATACATAAAAGAATTGAAAATTGGGTCTCAAGGGGGGTATTTTTACAACAATACCCAAAAAGTCAAAGCAACCCAAGTGTTCATCAACAGGTGAATGGTTAAACAAAATATGGTATATCAATACAATGAAATATTATTTAGTATTAAAAAGGAAGAAAGCTCTTACACATGCTACAACATGGATGAACCTTGAGGATGTTATGCTAAGTGAAATAAGCCAGTCACAAAAAGACAAATACTGTATGATTCCACATATATAAAAATTACCTAGAGTAGTAAATGTATAGACAGAAAGCAGAATTGTAGCTACCAAGGGCTGGCAGGGGGAATGGCAAGCTGTGGTGTTCAATGGGTATAGTTTCAGTTTTGCAAAATGAAAGGAGTACTGGAGACTGGTTACTCAACAAATTGAATGTACTTACAACTGAACAGCACAGTTAAAATAATTGACATGGTAAACTTTATGTTAATATATACTTTACCACAACTTAACATTTTTTTAAATTATAAAGAGGGAAAACAGGCTAGTGGTTGCCAGGAGCTAGGGATGGGGGTGGGGTGGGGCAGGATACAGGAGGAAGGTGGATGTGGTTTTAAAAGAGTCATACAAGAGACCCTGATAATGATGGACCTGTTCTATATCTTTACTGTGGTGGTGGTGGGTACACAAGCCTACACATACTAAAACTGCATAGACCTAAAAACACACATACACAAATAAGTACGTGTAAAACTAATAAAATCAGAATTAGATGGTGGATGCATCAATGTCCATTTCCTGGGGACCGGACCACCCTACCACAACCAGGCACAACATGCCAGCAACTTGGAGGCCACCCAGGGACCCGGGGCAAGGAGAGGGGACTGGACCTCTCTCCCACAACCAGGCACACTGAGCCAGTGCCTTGAGGCTCATCCAGAGACCCGGGGTATGGAGAATGGGACCAGATCACCCTCCCACAACCAGGTACAACATGCCAGCAACTTGTAGCTCATCCAGGGACCTGAGGCATGGAGAAGAGGACTGGACCCCCCTCTGACATCCAGGCACACCATGCCAGCACCTTGGGGACTGCCTGGGAACCCGAGACAAGGAGAAGAGGAATGGACCTCTCTTCCACAACCAGGCACACTGAGCCAGTGCTTCAGGTCCCACCTGGGGAACTGAGGCATGGAGAAGGGGACTGGACCTCTCTCCCACAACCAGGCACACTGAGTCAGCACCTTGGGGCCCACCCAGGGACCCAGGGTATGGAGATGGGGACCAGATCCCCCTCCTACAACCAGGCACACCATGCCAGCACATTGGGGACTGCCCAGGGACCTGAGGCAAGGAGAAGGGGAACAGACCTCTCTCCCACAACCAGGCACACTGAGCCAGTGCCTTGGGGCCCACCCAGGGACCCATGGTATGGAGTCAGGGACCAGACCTCTCTCCCACAACCAGGCACAACATGCCAGCAACTTAGAGCCCACCCAGGGACCCGGGGCAAGGAGAAGGGGAATGGTCCCCTCTCCCACAACCAGGCACACCACACCAGTGCTTCAGGGCCTGCCCAGGGACCCGAGGCAAGGCGAAGTGGAATGGACCTCTTTCTCACAACCAGGCACAACATGCCAGCACCTTGGGCCCCACCCAGGGACCCAGGGCATAGAGAAGGGAAACGGTCCTCTCTCTCACACCAGGCACACCACACCAGAGCTTCAGGGCCCGCCCAGGGACCCAAGGCATGGAGAAGGGAAATGGACACCACTCCCACAACCAGGCACACCATGCCAGCACATTGGGGACTGCCTGGGGACCTGAGGCAAGGAGAAAGGGAATGGACCTCTCTCCCACAACCAGGCACACTGAGCCAGCACCTTGGGGCCCACCCAGGGACCCAGGGTATGGAGTCGGACACTGGACCTCTCTCCCACAACCAGGCACACCAAGCCAGTGCTCGGGGCCTGCCCGTGGTCTCAGGGCATGGAGAATGGGACCAGACCACCCTCCCACAACCAGGCACACCATGCCAGTGCCTCATGCCCTGCCCAGGGACCTGAGCCATGGAGAAGGGGTCTTGGACCCTCCAAGGCATGGAGCCAGGAACCAGACCCTCCTCCCATAACAAGACACACCACGACAGTACCTTGGGGCCCACCCAGGGACCCAAGGCAAGGAGAAGGGGACTGGACCTCTCTCCCACAACCAGGCACATGGCACCAGCACCTTGGGGCCTGGCCAGGGACCAGAGACATGGAGAAGGGGGCCAAACACACCCCACAACCAGGCATACCATCAGTGCCAAGGAGCATGCCAAAAACAGCACCTCCACATGGGTGGCCCACCACAGCCACCACAATAAACATGGCTGCTGCAAAAGTGGCTAGATGCCACAACCACCACGCAGATGGTCCGCCAACCACTGGAGTGCATTCACACAAGAAGAGTCACCAGCAGAGACAAAGAAAAGAAGAGGATGTCTCTTTCCACAAAACCCATTTCAGAGTGACAGAAGAAGCATCTGCTCTATGATAATATTGGGGGACCCGATCACATCTCTCAGCATCGGACAGATCATCTAGGCAACAAATTAACAGAGTAACCATTATTCTTTCAGAAAGAGAGAAGAAATCTAGCGTAATTAGAGGGGGGAGGGGGAGGGATTGGTGGAAGGGGAGAGATTGGACAAGGGGCATAAGGAATAATTATGATTTGTAACAATATATATGCTAGTAATATTGATTTAATCAATATATCTCAATGTTCAACCCCCAAAATATGTATAAGCGATTTTGATTCAATAAATAAATTTTTTTTAAGTTGGCTTTTTGGGAAGATAAACAATGTGGACAAATCATTAGCTAGTCTAACTAAAAAAAGAAGAGAGAAGACCCAAATAACAAAAATCAGAAATGAAAAATGAGACATTACAACTGATACCACAAAAATATGAAGAATCATTAGAGACTATTATAAACAACTATATGCCAACAAATTTGAAAACCTGGAGGAAATGGATAAATTTTTGGACACATACAAACTACCAATACTGAACCAAGAAGAAATAGAAAACCTGAACAGACCAATAACAAGCAACAAGATTGAAGCAGTAATCAGCAGTCTTCTGACAAAGAAAAGCCCATGACTGGATGGATTTACTGCTGAATTCCACTAAGCTTTTAAAGAGGAATTAATACCAATTCTCTTCAAACTATTCCAAAAAATTGAAACAGAGGTCATTCTCCCAAACTCATTCTATGAGGCCACTATTACCCTGATACCAAAACCGGACAAAGATACAACAAAAAAGAAAATGACAGGCCAATTTCCTTGATGAATATAGAAGCAAAAATCCTCAACAAAATATTAGCAAACAGAATAGAGCAGCACATGAAAAAGATTATACATCATGACCAAGTGTGATTCATCCCAGGGATGCAAAGATGGTTCAACATACACAAATCAATAAATGTGAAACACCACATCAACAAAATCAAGGACAAAAACCATATGATTATCTCAATAGAAGCAGAAAAAGCATTTGATAAAATTCAATTTTCCTTCATGATAAAGACTCTCAACCAATTAGGTGTAGAAGGAAAGTATCTCAAAACAGTAAAAGCCGTATATGACAAACCCACCACCAATATTACTTGAAATGAGGAAAAGCTGAAAGTTTTTCCTTTACAAACAGGAAAAAGACATACATACATACATACATACATACTTTGTCAAAGCCACCAAGAACATATATTGGGAAAAGGACAGCTTCTTCAATAAATGGTGCTTGGAAAACTGGATATTCACATGGAGAAGAATGAAATTTCATTGAAATGAAATCTCACCATATACCAAAATCAAGTAAAAATGGCTTAAAGACTTAAATTAAGACCTGACACCAGAAAATTCCTAGAAGGAACATAGGGGAAACACTTCAGGATCTAGGACTGGGCAAACACTTTATGAATAAGACCCCAAAAGCACAGGCAACAAAACAAAAAATAAACAAATGAGATAATATCAAACTAAAAAGCTTCGCACAGCAAAGGAAATAATCAACATAGTGAAAAGACAACCTAAAAACTGGGAGAAAATATTTGCATAGTGTGCATCTGACAAGGTATTAATGTCAGAATACACAAGGAACTCAAACTCAAACAACAGCAAAAAGAAAAAGAAAAAAATCTAACTAAAAAATGGGCAAAGGAGTGGAATGGACATTTCTGAAATGAAGACATATGAATTGCCAATAGTTACATTTTAAAAAATGCTCAATATCAGTAATCATCAAGGAAATGCAAATCAAAGCCACATTGAGATATCATCTCTCCCCAGTTAGACTGGCTATTACCAAAAAGTCAGAGAATGACAAATGCTGGTGAGGATGCAGAGAAAGGGGAACATTTCTACACTGTTGGTGGGACTGTAAATTAGTGCAAGCTTTATGGAAAACAGTATGGAGATTCCTCAAATAACTATGGATAGAACTGCCATATGATCCAGAAAAGAAAGGAAAGTAAATCATCAGGTTGAAGGGAAACCTGCACTCCTATGTCTATTGCAGCTCTATTTACAGTAGCCAAGAGTTGAAACCAACATTAATGTCCATCAGCAGATGGCTGGATAAGGAAAATGAGGTATACGTACACAATAGAACACTACTCAGATATAAAAAAGAATGAAATTCTGCCATTTGCAGCAACATAGATGAACTTGGAGAAAATTATGTTAAGTGAAATAAGCCAGTCACAGAAAGAGAAATACCACATGTCCTCACTCATAAGTGGGAGCTAAAAAATTAAATAAGCAATGTGGGGGGGGAGAGGAGAGAAGAGAAATAAACATAACGATACATTGAACTCTCAGAAGAACAGAACTGTGGTTATTGGTGGGGGAGGGTTAGGGAAAAATTAGTTAATGGACAGAAAGAAATGAATACATTTTGTACTGATTTATAACTACCTTTTATAAATGTGAGATAATACTGATACTGATAATGAAATGTATTGGGAGGTTGAGTTAAAGCCTCTTCAGGATGGCATACCAATGGAGAATGACTTCCCTGAAGAAGAATTTGATTAAGTTTATCATCAGCTAACTTTTATGCTAAATAGTTCTGTACAATTTTATCACGAGGTACAAATAAGCTAACAAAAAAATCAACAAAATTACAGGATACAAGATCAACACACAAAAGTCTGTTGTACTTATATACACTAGTAATTAGCAATCCTAAGCAGAAATTAAGAAAATAATTCAATTTACAATAACATCCAAGGGAATAAAATACCCAGAAATAAAGATGGCAATACTACTCAAAGTGATCTACAGATTTAATACATTCCCTACCAAAATTCCAACAAGACTTTTTGTAGATATTAACAAACTGATTCTAAAACTTATACAGAAAGTCAAAGAACAGCCAACACAATTCTGAAAATGAGCACGTTTTGGAGGACTCACTTTACCCAGTTTCAAGACTTACTATAAAGCTATTATATAATCAAAACAGCAAGATTTTGGTGAACAGACAGACATATTAATTAAGGGGATAGAAGAAAGAGTCCATAAACAGACTCACACAAATATAATTAACTGATTTTTTAAAAGGCATAAAGGCAATTCATGGAGAAAGAATAGCATTTTCAACAAATGATGCTGGAACAACTGGACCCCACTGAAGTGGGGGAGGGAGGTGCTGAGCTTAGTATGTGTGGAAATGGGTGGAGACTGTAAGACTAAAGACAAAAGGAGCATATAAGCACTGTTCTCTAGTTGATAAAGTTGTTTCTCACAGGGGTATGGGTTAACAATTTTAAAACTCCTATATGTGTACACTGGGATTGAAAATATAAGTAAATAGATGGCAAATGTTGGGAGCCAGGTTTCTCACTGCTGGAAGAAAAGGTTATAGACAAGCAAGGGGAGAAGCCTACAGCCAGCCATGTGGTACTGATTACAGTCAGATACATCAGTGTGAATTCATGTTTCTCTTAGTAGAGATACAGATGGATATCCACATGTATGTGTGTACACAAGGGTTAGTATACATAAATGCATTTCCTAGCTCTGTCATCTGAGAGAACCTAGAAACAATGACATTCCAATAGCAATGAGCACACCCAGCACCCAGATCTTGGTTTCTAACACCATTCTTTAATGTAGAAACCAGAGTTCATTGGAGGTATGGCTGGTTTTAGGGCTGACACAGGGAACACACAAGATGGGTCTAGGTTATCATGTAGTACCAGAAAATTAGGAAGTACTCAAAGGCAAACTGACGATGGGACTGCTGTGTATTGAATGTTCCCCTCCCCCAAAACTCATTGAAGCTTAAATTGTCACTCCCCAAATTCCAGGTGTTAGAAACTTGGCACCCACTGTGACAGTGATGAGAGGGTGGGAAATCCTATTGTGGTAATTGAAAGGTGGGACCTTGAAGAAATGATTAGATTCTGATGACCATGCCCTAATGAATGGATTAATAATGGTGGTCATGCACTTGTTTCTGTGGGCTGTAAAAGGAGAGCATTTGAGAGTCTCTCTCTTTCTCTGCTCCACCATTTTCTGCCATGTGAGACCCCTGCATTGCTGTAAAGCCACCACCAAAGAAGACTCTCTCCAGATGTGTTCCTTAGACCTTGGACTTCCCAGCCTCCAAAACTGTAAGCAATATATTTTGGTTTTTTACAAAGTACCCAGTTTCAGGTATTTTGTATAAGCAACAGGAACAGATTAATACAGAAAATTGGTACCAGAGAAGTTAGGTGTTGCTTATAACAAATACTTGAAAATGTGGAAGAAGCTTTGGAACTGAGTGTTGAGGAGAGGTTGGAAGAATTTGAAGTAAGGTAGAAAAAGAATTTGAGTAGGTAGAAAAAGCCTAGCTGCTGGTGGGAGTTTAGAAGACTAAAAAACCAGGAGGCTTGCCATATTGTGCGGCGGCGCCGGCGGCCGCGGCGGCTGATACCGGAGTCTCGCTCCGGCCGGCGGAGCCCCAGGCTGGGGCAGGAGCCGCAATGTCTCAGGCTGTGCAGACAAATGGAACTCAGCCATTAAGCAAAACATGGGAACTCAGTTTATATGAATTACAACGAACACCTCAGGAGGCAATAACAGATGGTTTGGAAATTGTGGTTTCACCTCGAAGTCTGCACAGTGAATTAATGTGCCCAATTTGTTTGGATATGTTGAAGAACACCATGACTACAAAGGAGTGTTTACATCGTTTTTGTGCAGACTGCATTATCACAGCCCTTAGAAGTGGCAACAAAGAATGCCCTACCTGTCGGAAAAAGCTAGTTTCTAAAAGATCACTAAGGCCAGACCCAAACTTTGATGCACTCATCAGCCAAATTTATCCAAGTCGTGATGAGTATGAAGCTCATCAAGAGAGAGTATTAGCCAGAATTAACAAGCACAATAATCAGCAAGCACTCAGTCACAGCATTGAGGAAGGACTGAAGATACAGGCCTTGAACAGGAAACAACAGATTGAAAATGGTAGTGGAGCAGAAGATAATGGTGACAGTTCACACTGCAGTAATGCATCCACACATAGCAATCAGGAAGCAGGCCCTAGCAACAAACGGACCAAGACGTCTGATGATTCTGGGCTTGAGCTTGATAATAACAATGCAACAGTGGCAATTGATCCAGTAATGGATGGTGCTAGTGAAATTGAATTGGTATTCAGGCCTCATCCGACACTTATGGAAAAAGATGACAGTGCCCAGACGAGATACATAAAGACTTCAGGTAATGCCACTGTGGACCACTTATCCAAGTATCTGGCTGTGAGATTAGCTTTAGAAGAACTTCGAAGCAAAGGAGAATCAAACCAGATGAACCTCGATACAGCCAGTGAGAAACAGTATACCATTTATATAGCAACAGCCAGTGGCCAGTTCACTGTATTAAATGGCTCTTTTTCTCTGGAATTGGTCAGTGAGAAATACTGGAAACTGAACAAACCCATGGAACTTTATTACGCACCCACAAAGGAGCACAAATGAGCTTTTAAACCAGTTCTGAGACTGAACTTTTTTATAGCCTATTTCTTTAATATTAAAGATGTTACTGTCATTACTTTTATGGACAGAGTTTGGATATGTTGTTCAATTTTCTTTCTGAGCCAGACTCGTTTACACTATTAGAATATTTCCCCCTTAATTTAAAATTTCCTTTTTGAAAGGGACTGAAATTATTCAGTATATTTTTCTTTCCTTTAAAAATATTTCTAAGTTGTGTGTTTTCACAAAGTGTGGTTCCATTTGGAGCACCCTTTTGACCCAGGACTTTTTCATAGTTCTGTATTCTTAAGATTCAGTGGCCATCCTTTTCTCTCCCTCCTCAAGAGTTTTTTAGGCCTATAGAATGTTAAATAACATGTATTCTGACCTTTTTTTTCCCCCAGAGTCTTGTATATTTATAGTTTTCTATATAAGCTGTAGTATCTTCATGAAGACCAAGGCTCAAACTTACTGTGCTTAAAAACAATTCTCATAGGCTTATTATTTTCATGGTATTTTCTTCCATAATATCTCATTTAGAAAAAGAGGTTCTTTATGAACTAAGTACCCATTGTCATGCAATGTTACTTTTTTTTTTTTTTTTTTTTCTCATTTTCCCCCCTGTTATTTTGGAATTTCTAGCCCTGGGGAAGAGAACCAAACAAAATCTGAAGTTCTTTGAGAACTTGGTTCATTGACAAATTTCACTGAAGAAAGAAAAGTTAAATTGGTGGTAATATGTAGTCTTCAAGTGTATATTTAAGAGGTTTTTTTTTCTGTATTAGTTCTCTTGTCACCTCAGTTACTTTATTATGTGTGTTTGATGTTTTTTCCATTAAAATACCAGAGATATGGAGATATTTTGCACTTTAGCCTTGATGAAAAGTAGAAGATATGTTCAGAGCTTCCCTATTCTTTTCTTATTGGTAGCCACATATGTTTCAGGAATAACATGGCACATAGAACTAACAATGGAAAAAAAAAGTTTTCTTTTTGAAAAGTGTGTTTTATAGCATTTTGGGTTGCTGTATCAGTTTATAAATTTGGTGCTCTGCTAATTACACTTTATAGTAGCAGATTAATGGAGTTGTGCCCTCCCTTGATATGTAGTGAAAGATAATTCTGTAGAAGAATGTCAGCCATCAGGGTAAAGTCATTCTAGTCTTCTTAATTTAGTTTTATATTGAGGGATAGTGTTGGGTATTTGGGAGCCAGGCTTTATGCTGACAGGTCAAGAAAGAAGGTTGACTTGTGTGTTATTTTTCATCCCTGTCCCGACTCTAGTTATGTTTCCAAGTTTATATTATCACAGTATTTACAAAGACATGTTTGCATTGAGAAATTAACCCCAAAGGGTTTTTGATAGGAGGAGGTGGACCTCCAGTACTATTGTAACTAACATCTAATTATTGTAAATATTTATCTGTCAATTTTGACAGATTGGAGCCAGCTTGGTGTTCTAAATCTTCAGCCCAATATGAGAACTTAAAGGTTTATTCAATTTTTTACCATTTTATTGAAAATATTTAAAATCTGTTTTTACAGTTTTTTTGGTAATGTGTGCCATGAAATTTGAAAACCACCAAAAGTCAAGGAAACTTTTATATTCAATTCCTTTTCTGGTGTAATGTTGAAAAATTGTATAGATTATTAATGCATGTCCAGTGAATATAACCCTGGTTTTGTGATAAAATTGCTTAGGTTTTATTGGTGACAGATTAGTGGTTGCATCAAATAACTGAATTCCCATTGTGACTGTTAATCGAAAATTTGTCTTTAAGCAGAAAGTTATTTGTGAATATAAGCTTTGTGCTTAGAGAATGTGGTTTTATCTGTCAGTATGGGAGGATATAAACTGTTCGCATTATTAGTAAAGTATTGGATGTATAATCCTTTGTGAAATATAGTATTTGATATAGCAAAAAAAAAAAAAAAAAAAAAAGAAGACTAAAAAACCAGGGAAAGTTTGGAATGTTTTAGAAACTGATTAAATGGTGGTAACCAGAATGCTTATGGAAATATGGACTGGAAAGACCATTCTAAGAGGTCTCAGAAATAAGAAGGAGTTTATTGGAAACTGGGGCAAAGACCACCCTTGCTATGAACTGGCAAGGAACTCGGCTGCATTCTGTTCATGCCTAAAAGTTTTATGGAATGTGAAACTTAAAGGTGTTGACTTGGAGTATTTGTTGGAAGAAATTTCTAAGCAGCAAAGCATTCAGACAGCTGCATACCTACTTGCACTGAGTTATGGCAACAAAAGCATGACATAAAGTCAGAATTTAAAAGGAAAGGAGAGCAAAAGATTTGAAAAATTTGCAGCCTGGCCATGTAGTAGAGAAGCCATAGGCATTTTCAGGAGAACAATTCAATGGTGTAGCCCAGCAACTATTTGCTAAGGAGAGTAGTGCAGAAAGAAGGGGTTATCAAGAGAAGGGGGGAAAGACTTTGAAGACATTTCAGAGATGGTGGAGGCTGCATCTTCCATTACAGGCCCAGAGGCCTAGGGAGACCGAATGGTCTTGGAGAACAGACCTGAGGCATCCTCCAAGGGCTCACCGCCCAGGGCCACCTTGAAATGCTGCTCCCCACACCAGCATCCCAGCTGCTTTGGCTGCTCCAGCCATGGCTAAATTGACCACAGGTGTGGCTGGACCTGCAGCTTTGCAAAATACAAGCCAGAATTCTTGGCAGCACCCACATGGTCTACAGGCTTGCAGAATGCAAGAGCTGTGAAGGCTTGAGAGCCTCCACCCTGATTTCAAAGGATGTATGGAAAATCCTGGGGGCCCAGGAAGAGATCTGTCACAGGGGCAGATTCACAACATAGAGCCTTTCCTAGAGCGATGCCAAGAGGAAATGTGGGGTTAGAGCTGCAACAGAAAAACTCCACCAAGGCCAGGTCTAGTGGGCCTGAATGAGTGGGACCACCATGGAAATCCCAGATTTGTGGAGCTGCCAGTATGCAATGCCAGCCTGCAAGAACTAAGACATCACCTGAGACCAGGAAAGCCACAGGAGTGGAGTTACCCGAGGACATGTAGACCCAACCCCTGCACCAGCTTGCAGCAGACTTTGAACATGGAGACAAGGTACATGATTCTCCAGCTTTGAGATTTAATGTCTGCCCTGCTGGGTTTTGGACTTCTTTGGGACATGTTACCCCTTTCTTTTGGCCTACTTCTCCCTTTTTGAATGGGAATATGTGCCCTATGTTTGTCCTACCATTGTAACTTGGAAGTAGATAACTTGCTTTGTTTCACAAAGGGGACTTTGAACTTTGGACTTTTGAGTTGAAACAAGTTAAGATTTGGGGGACTAATGAATGTATTTGTATATGAAAAGGACCTAAGTTTTTGGGGGCCATGGGATGAATGCTGTGGATTGAGTGTCCCCACCAAACTCATTGAAGCTTAAATTGTCCCCCCTCCAAAGTCTGAGGTATTGGAAACTTGGCCCCCACTTTGACGGTATGGAGAGGGTGGGAAATCCTATTACGGTAATTGAAAGGTGGGGCCTTAAAGATGTGATTAGATTCTGATGACCATGTCCTAATGAATGGATTAATAGTGGTGGTCATGCGCATGTTTGTGAGGGCTGTAAAAGGAGAGCACACGAGAGTCTCTCTCTCTCTCTCACTCTCTCTCTCTCTCTGCTCCACCGTTCTCTGCCACAGCCACCACAAAAGGAGATGTGTTCCTTAAACTTTGGACTTTGGACTTCCTAGCCTCCAAAACTGTAAGCAATAAATTTTGTTTTCTTACAAAGTACCCAGTTCCAGGTATTTTGTTATAAGCAACAGAAATGAACTAATACAGGGACACAGGAACCAACTGAAAAACCTCCTAATAGCCAAAGCTAGAATAATTTGTAACATAGTATTAGATTGTAGCCCAAAGTATAAAATAAATATCCACGTGTCCATACTGATATAAATGATCAAATAAATAAATGCTGGAGAACAAACAAATCTCCTGTACAGAAGAATTCCGAATAATTAATGCAGATACTCAGCCTTCAAGGAAATGAAGCATAACTCCTTAACCTTAAGTATGGGGTGCACATAATGACTTCCTTCCAATAATAACAGTATGGAAAGGGGGAGAAAATTAACTTTACAGTAGAGAAACCTCACAAACCACCTCAGCTAGGTGATCAAGGTTAACATCATCAGAGGTCAGTCATGTTAATTAATAACTGTGTGCTTATGGTGTACTTAGTTGCTTATTTTCCATTCATAAATTTTCTTTCTTGAAGTGTCAATTCAAGTCTTTATGTCCATAAGCCTATCCTCATCTTCCCGTGAGCTCTAGGGGCCCCAGCTTGGCACTCATTGCTTTTTAATAGTTGTAAACTGGTTGATTGTGAGAGAGGGTGATGCTGGGTACCTTCTATTCTGTCATCTTGATCAGATGTGTCTACCTTTCTATATTTGTAACATTCTTTCCAACATGGAGAAACCAGGTACTCACATTATCCCTAACTTTTTTGTGTATGTAACCAATCTCCCATCTTTCCCACCATCCTCTGCATCCTCATCATACTCAGGTTCTGAGATCCCTCACTGGGCTCCCCCCACCTCTGCCACTGTATTTTCATCCTTCTCATTTGTAGTGGATTGAATTATGTCCCCCCAAAACTCCCTGAAACTTGAATTGTGTCCCCCACATTTTATGTATTAGAAACTTAGCCCCCACTGTGACTGTTAAGAGAGCGGGAAATCAATCCTACTATGGTAATTGAAATGTGGAGCCTTGAGGAGGTGATTGGATGGTAACACCATGCTGTAGTGAATGGATTAGAAATGGTGGTCAGTGGCATGGTCTGAGGGCTTTAAAAGGAGAGTCTGTCTCTCTCTCTGCTCTCTCTGCTTCCACCATCTTGCAATGTGAGACCTTTAGGTCACTGTCACCATCACCAGATGGACTTTGGACTTCCCAGCCATGGAAACTGTAAGCAATACATTTTGTTTTTCTTTTTAAATCACCCCATCTCAGGTATTAATTATAGCAACACAAAAAGAACTAACACATCATCTCCCTGCACTCTGACATCATGCAGCGGCAGTGCATGGACATCCTCATCCCCCCACTGAGGCCCAGCACTTCGTGTGGGGTCATCTCCCTGTGCACATGTCCTTCTCACCCTCTTTGGGCTCTGGTACCCTGTGCCAGGCTGCTGCTTTGCAGGAATGCCTCCCTGCCTCACTTGGGCTCTGATTCCTGAGCCAGCCCACCCCCCCGATACACACCCTGATACACACTATCTACCCTGTTTGGGCTCCGAATCCCACAGCAGCCCACCACCACTGTCCACCCACTGTCCTCACTCCACCTGTCTTCTAACACCCTGAGCCCAGCTGCCCACACAGGGAAATTCTGCTCGTTCTACTAGGATTTCAACTCCCCGTCTACTGTTACATTTTCCAGGTTAGTGTCCTCTTCCCCTGCTCAGGATTAGGATGAAAATTTTCAGGAAAGAAAGGGAAGAGAGGTAAAAAGGAAGAGAGCATTGATTGATTTTTAAATATTAAAACCATCTTGGATTCCTAGAAAAAACATGACTTATTCATGGTATGTTATTTATCTTATATATACCTGGATTCAATTTGCTAATATTTTAAGAATTTTTGCAGTTATGTTCTGAAATTTTCATGGTAATTCTCTTCTTTTTAAATTATTTGACACATTGTAATTGTACACATCTATGGGGTACAATTTGATGTTTTGATACACGATTGGGTCGGGGTAGTTAGCACATTCATCACTCATGCATTTATCATTTCTTTGTGGCCTTTCTTCTCGCTATTATGTAATATACAAAACTTAACTGTTAACCATAGCCACTCTTCTGTGCAATAAAACACCAGAACTTATGTTACCTATCTAATTGTAATTTTGTACCCATTGACCAACCTCTCCTTGCTTTTTTCTTCCTTCCTCCCCTCCCTGCTCTTTGGTAACCACAGTTCTACTTTCTGCCTCTATAATATCAACTTTTTCTTTTTCTTTTTCTTTTCTTTTTTTTCTTTTTTTTTGATTCCACATATGAGATCATGTGGCATTTGTCTTTCTGTGTCTGGCTTACTTCATTTAACATAATGTCCTCCAAGTTCATCTATGTTGCCACAAATGACAGGATTTCATTCTTTTTATGGCCGAATAGTATTCCATTGTGTATATATACCACAGTTTTTTATTCATTTATCTGATAATGGACACTTAGATTGATTCCATATCTTGTCTATTGTAAATAGTGCTGCAATAAACATGGGAGTGCAGATATGTTTTCAACATAATGATTACATTTTCTTTGGATATATACCCAGTAGTGGGATTGCTGAATCATATGTTAGTTCTATTTTTAATTTTTTGAGGAACTTCCATACTGTTTTTCATAATGGCTGTGCTAGTTTACACTCCCATCAACGGTGTGCAAGTGTTCCCTTTTCTCCACATCCTTGCCAACACTTGTTTTGTGTTTTTGATAATAGCTGTTCTAACTGGAGTGAGGTGTTATCTCATTGTTTTGATTTGCATTTCCCTAACGAGTAGTAATGTTGAGTATATTTTCATACATCTGTTGGCCATTTGTATGTCTTCTTTTGCAAAATGTCTGTTAAGATCCTTTGGCCATTCCTTAATTGAGTTACTTTTTTTTCTCTATGGAACTGTTCGAGTCTTACATATTCTTGATATTAATCCCTTGTCAGATGAATAGTTTGCAAATATTTTCTCCCATTCTGTAGGTTGTCTGTGCAGTCTGTTAACAGTTGTTTTTGATGTGCAGAAGCTTTTTAGTTTGATGTAATCCCACTTGTCTATTTTTACTTTTGTTGCTTTTGCTTTTGAGGTCTCATTTAAAAAATCCTTGCTCAGCCCCATGTTGGGAAGTATTTCCCATTTTCTTCTAGTAGTTTCATAGATTTGGATTTTACATTTAAGTCTTTAGTACATTTTGAGTTGATTTTTTGCATATGGTCAGAGATAGTAGTCTAGCCTCTCTCTTCTGCATGTGGATATCCGGTTTTCCCAGCACCATTTCTTGAAGAGACTGTCTGTCTGAAGGTGGGCCAAGGGCAGATTGTCCACCTAATTCGAAAGGTATCTCAAAGCCAAACAATGAAATAAGCCATTCCATGTGATAAAGCAAAGAACTTTATTACAGGGTAACTTACTTACAGAGTAATGGGCTGAGCATACAGCAACCCAAAGGCATATGCCAAGCTTCTCTCCGTGCTATCTCAAGGCTGAGCTCAGATTTATATAGGCAGTTCATAAACAACCTTAATATGGCTAGCTCCAAATGTTGATGCAGGTGGCCAGGCCAGCTTATTGCCACACAAGTACATAATCATTCCTCCCTATAGTCAGCAGGTCGTGCCTAGCTATTGTTCTAACTACCTTTTCCCTAGATACTGTATAACTTTATGGGAAAAGCTCTCATAGAGACATAATAAGCAGCAAGGGCCCTAAGATGGAGTCAGTTATGTGCTCAGTCCCACACTACATTTTCTCCAATATGTATTCTTGGCCCCTTTGTCAAAAATCAGTTGCCTGTAGTTGCATGAATTTATTCCAAGTCTCCCTATTTTGTTCAATTGGTCTATATTTCTGTTTTTGTGCTAGTACCATGCTGATTTTGTTCCTATTTCTTTGTAGTATATTTTTTAAGTCAGGTAGTGCAATGCCTCCTGCTTGTTCATTTTTCTCAGGATTATTTTGGGTATTTAGGGTCTTTTTTTGCTCCATATGAATTTTAGAATTGATTTTTCTATTTCTGTGAAGAATGTAACTGATATTTGGATCGGGACTACATTAAATTAAATTAAATCTGTAGATGGCTTTGGGTAGTATGCCCATTTTAACAATATTAATTCTTCCAATCCAAGAACACAGGCTATCTTTCCATTTATTTGTGTCCTTTTTAATTTCTTTCTTCAAAGTTTTATGGTTTTCAGTGTAGAGGTCTTTCACCTCTTTGGTTAAGTTTATTCCTAGATATCTTTTTAATTTTGCAATTATAGTGAAAGGAATTTTTTGACTTTATTTTTCAGACAGTTTGCTATAAGTATAAAGAAATGCTACTGAATTTTGTATGTCGATTTTGTATCCTGCAACTTTACTGAATTCATTTATTAGTTCTAACAGTTTTTTTGGTGGAATCCTTAGGACTTTCTATATATAAGATCATGTTGTCTGAAAACAGGAAAAGCTTGACTTTCTCCTTTCCAATTTGGATGCCTTTTGTATTTTTCTCTTGTCTAACTGATCTGGCTAGGGCTTCTAGTACTATGTTGAATAGAAGTGGTAAAAGTGGGCATCCTTGTATTGTTCCTGATCTAAAAGGAAAAGCTTCTTGTTTTTCCCCATTCATATGATGTTAGCTGTGGATTTGTCATAGATGGCCTTTATCATGTTGAGGTACATACCTTCCATGCCTAGTTTATTGAGAGTTTTTATCATAAAGGAATGTTGAATTTTGTCAAATGCTTTTTCTGCATTAATCGAAATCATCACGTTTTTTGTCTTTCTGTTAGTGAGGTGTATCACATTTATTGATTTGGATATGTTAAACTATTCTTGCATCTTTGGGATAAAGCCCACTTGATCATACAGAATAATCTTTTCAATGTGCTGTTGGATTCTGTTTGCTAGGATCTTGTGGAGAATTTTTGTATCTGTTCATCAGGGATATTGGCTTTTGTTTTCTTGTATTGTTGTGTACTTGCCCAGTTTTGGAATCAGAGTAATGCTAACCTCACAAAATGAGTTGGGACATATTGCCTCCACTTCAGTTTTTTGGAATAACCTCACAAGAATCGGTATTAGCTGTGTTTTAAATATTTGGTAGAATTCAGCAGTGAAGCCATCAGGTCCTGGGCTTTTCTTTGATGGAATATTTTGTATTACTTATTCAATTTTCTCATTCATATTGGTCTGTTTAGCTTTTCTATTTCTTCATAATTTAATCTTGGTAGAATTGTATGTGTCCAGGAATTTATTCACCTCTTCTATGTTATCACATTTGTTGGCAGATAGTTGTTCATAATAGTCCCTAATGATCATTTGTATTTCTGTTGTATCAGTTGAAATGTCTCCTTTTTAATTTCTGATTTTTGTTTATTTGAGTCTTCTCTCTTTTTTCTTGGTTAGTCTAGCTAAAGATTTGTCACTTTTGTTTATTTTTTCAAAAAAACCCACTCTTCAGTTTGCTAATCTTTTTCATTGTTCTTCTGTTTGCTTTAGTTTCTGTTTCATTTGTTTCTTTTCTGAGCTTTACTAATTTTTTTTCTTCTATCCATTTTAGATTGTTTGTTGTTGTTTTTCTAGTTCCTTAAGGTGCATTGTTATGTTATTTGTTAGAAATATTTCTTACTTTTTGATATAGGTACTTATTGCTATAAACTTTCCCCTTAGAACCATTTTTGCTGTGTTCCATAGGTTTTGGTATAATGTTTCCACTTCTGTTTGTCTCAAGGAAACGTTTACTTTCCATTTGATCTCTCCATTAACCCATTGGTTGTTTAGGAGCATGTTTAATTTCCATGTATTTTTAAAGTTTCTGAAGTTTTCCTTGATGTTGATTTCTAGATTTATACAACTGTGATCAGAAAAGATACTTGATATAATTTCTATTTTTTTTTAATTTGTGAAGACTTGTTTTGTGGCCTAACATATAATCTGTCTAGATAATGTTCCATATACAATTGAGAAGAATGTGTATTCTGCAGCTGTTGGATGGAAAGTTCTGTAAATGACTGTAAGGTCCATTTGGTCTACGGTACAATATATATATGATTTTTGTATGTTTATTTTCTGTTTAGATGATCTATCTATTGTTGTAAGTGGGGTGTGAAGTCCCCTACTATTATTGCATTTCAGTCTATTTCTCCTCTTGGGTCTAATATTTGCTTTATATATCTGGGTACTCTGGTGTTGGGTGCATGTGTATTTGCCATTTTTATATCCTCTTGTAGAATTGATTCCTTTATCATTATATAATGACCTTCTTTGTCTCCTTTTACAGTTTTTGACTTAATTTTATCTGATATAAGTATGGCTACTCCTGCTCACTTTTAGATGTCCATTCTACTGTGGCATTGCTGGCATTTGTTGGTGCCAGTGTACACAGCTGGGTAAGTTTTCCAGCTTACCCTTCCTGTAAGGAGAAGTCCTGCCTGACTCTGAGCCAGTTTCTACAGGGAGACAATGCAGCAGAGGCAGGATGCCTTGCTGTACTCTCTATGGTGCTATCCTGGTCTTCCACACTTCACAGGAATTTCATCCCCTCCTGCTGTGCTACAGTATACTTCTTCACTCATTCTCGTCAAAATATAGTTGTTTATTTGTCATTTTGGTACTTTTCTGTGTAGGGAGACAAGCACCAGACAACTCTAGTTGGTTGTCTTGCTCATCATCCTTCAGTTTTGGGTTTTTTTTTTTTTTTTCTTTTCTTGTAATATATTTGTCAGGCTTTGGTATTGCAGTTATGATGGTTTCATAAAATATGTTCAGAAGTGCTGTCTCTATTTGCTAAAAGAGATTGCATGGGATTCATATTACTTCTTTCCTTAATGCTTGATAGAATTCATCAGTGAAACCATCTATGCTTGGAATTTTGTTCAAATAAAAACATGTTTAATTATGTTGTGCATATATATACACATATTAAAATATCTTTTTTTTCTGTTCTCTTAGTTCTCCTTCCAAGCAAACAACCAGGTGCACTGCTCAAAGTTCTGCCCACTAGGAAGATTTTCCTTCATCACTGTCCTTCAGAGCTGTCCCAAAGAGGGGATATAGTGTTGCAGTTGTCTGATTTTGAGTGGTGCCTAAATATCATGCAGAACAACCTATAAAACAGGCCCAAGTCTTCTCTTCTTCTGTCAACTGATCATAGGGAACTCCCCAAGAGATCATAGGTGCAGGCTGGGAGAGGAAAAAGCAGTGTAGCTGGAGTGAGAACCACGGGTATTTGGATCATTTCTTCATGTAAATTACTTGTGCCTTCAGCGCCTGCTTGGGTTGGTCACATACATATCACTGTGACTTGATGACAGGGTGTGGCTATGGTTCCCATTGTAAGGTCCGTTCTACAACAAGAATGATCACAGAACTCTTTAATAATGCTGGGGTTCCCTCACAAAATTATTTCTCAACATATTGGTAAGAGGTATGTCTTCTGACCTGCCTAGTGAGGGTGAGTAGGTCTTAAATTAAAATTTCACTTTAATATTCCAATCTCCCTAAGCCTTTGAATTGCTTCCTCTATATTAAACCAAGGGAGGTTGTGCATTTCCAATTTACTCACAGTGGGACATCTTTGGATCCATGTTTCAGCCAACTGACCAAATAAACTGTTAGAGCCCTTTCTAACTCCCTGAACTGAAACATCAAACGCAGAATTTCTGCTTAGTGGGCCCATATCAATGAATTTAGCTTGACCCAATTTCACGTTCCTTCTATCTTTACCCTATACCCTTAATATCCATTCTCATATATGTTCCCTGGATTTCTGCTTATATAAATTAGAAAACTCAGGCAGTCCTTTTGCAGCATAGCACACATCCCCGTGGGTAACACTTTATACCTCACCTTTAGGGACCTGCTTAGACTTGAGTCTAGTCATAGGTCTAGAAGCAAAGAGGGGTGGTAGGGGTGGTCCTGGGAAAAATCAGCATTGTCTTGCATGGGAACTGCCTCAGGGCAGTCCATTACCATTTTCTCAGGAAATGCATGGTTAATCTCCTCAAAACAGTATCATTGTGAGTGGAGAGGTCAATGCCACTGGGGATGGAGATGCTGCTGCCACTGAGGGTGTAGAAGCTACGTCCTCTAGGGTTGGAAAGGCCACTTTTTCAGGGAGTGGTGAGGCCAGTTCCTCTGAGGTTGGAAAAACTTCTTCCACTGGTAAAAAGACTCATCAGGACAACCCAACAGAATGCAGGAGAATGCCCAGGGCCCTAGGCAAGAGCCATGGGCAGCAAATCCCCCCACCAGGTAGAAGGGAGAAGGACACCAAAAACACCACTTCTGTGGTCCACCACAGCCGCTGCTGCCACAAGAGCATCCTGCCACCACAGTAGCAGCCACAGCCACTGTGCAGGTAGCCCACCACATACTCAACTGCACTGACACAAAGAGAGTAAGCAGTGGAGACTGGAAAACAAGAGGAAGTCTTTTTCCTCAAAGCCCATTCCAGAGCAATGGAAGCAGAAATTGCTCCAACAGATGACTAGACATTAAAGTAGAGATACCAGAAATACGAAAAACAAGAAAATATGACACCACTGGGAATACAGTAATTCTTAAGTATGAGCCCCATAGAGCAGGAAACCCTTGAAATTCCTGAAAAAGAATTCTGAGCAACAATCTTAAGGAAACTCAGTAAGATCTGAGAAGACTAAGACAACATAATGAAATGAGAAAAAAAATTATGAAGGAGGAATTAGCAAAGAGATTAATACCTTAAAAAAGAATGTAGCAGAACTCCTGGAACTGAAGGATTCATTCAGTGAAATAAAAACAAAAACAAAAAACTGAGAGCTTAAGTAGCAGGTTAGAGCAAGCAGAAGAAAGAATTTCTGATCTTGAAGATAGTCTTTTTGAAATAACCCAGGTGGACAAAAAGAAAAAAGAATTTATAAAAATGAAGACAACCTAAGAGAGATAGCAGACAACCTTAAGTGCACAAACATCTGAGTCATGGGTATTCCAAAAGGGGAGGAGAAAGGAAATGGCATTGAAAAGGTTTTAATTATTAAATGAAATAACAGAAAACCTCCTAGTTATAGGGCAAGAAATAAACCTTCAGATCCAGGAGGCTCAAAGATCCCCAAACAGATTAAATCCAAAAAGATCCTCTCTGAGACACATTATAGTCAAACTGGCAAAGCTCAAAGACAAAGAGAGAATCCTAAAAGTAGCAAGAGAAAAACATTGATTCACCTATAAGGGAGCCTCCATCAAACTACAGCAGACTCCTCAACAGAAACTCTACAGGCCAGAAGAAAATGGGGCATTATATTCAAAATACTAAAAAAAAAAAAAAAACTTGCCAGCTAAGAATGCTATACCCACCAAGTCCCTTCAGAGATAAGGGAGAAGAAAAAGAAAAAAAAAAAAGAAAGAAAGAAAGAAATGAGGGAGAAATAGTGTGTTTCCCAAACAAAAACTGTGGGAGTTAACCACCACATGACCAGCTCTGCAAGAAATCCTCAAGGGAGTCCTGCATCTGGAATTTGAAAATCAATAATCACTACCATGAATACACAAGAAAGAACAAAACCCACTAATAGAACAAAAATGCAAAAGAAAAAGAAATAAAACTTTATCTAACCACCTGAAAAAAACACAAAAATGGAAGACAATCATAAAAAGGGGAAGAAAGGAACAAAAGATATTTAAAACATCCAAGTGAAAATAGATGAAATACCAGGAGTAAGACAATACATTTCAATAACAAAGCTAAATGTAAATGGATTGAAGTCCCCACTCAAAAGACACAGACTGACTGCTTGGATTAAATAAGTAGACCCTACTATATGGTGTCTTCAAGAGACTCGCCTCACCTGTAAAGACACACACAAACTAATAGTGAAGTGATGGAAAAAGATATACCATGCAAATGGAAACCAAAAATGAGCAGGAATAGCTATTCTTATAGGATAAAATAGATATATTTTGGTTTAAACCAAACACCATAAAAAGAGACAAAGAAGGCTACTATATAACATTAAAGGGATCTATCCAACAAGAAGGCATAACAATCATAAATATATATGCACCAAACACTGGAGTACCCAGATATATAAAGCAAACACTATTAGGATGAAAAGAAGAGATAGACCCCAATATGATAACAGTAGGGCACCAGAACACCCCTTAATCAGCACTGGATAGATCATCTAGGCAACAAATCAACAGAAAGATTTCAAATAAACAACCTAATGCTATACCACAAAGAAGTAGAAAACCAAGAACAATCCAATCCTAAAATTAGTAGACAGAAAGAAATAATTAAGATCAGAGCAGTACTAAATGAAATAGTAACCAAAAAAATAATACAAAAGATCAATGAAATAAAAAGTTGTTCTTTTTGGAAGATAAAAAATAGAATTAGGCTAACTTAAAAAGAAGAGAGAAGACATGAATAACAAAAATCAGAAATGAAAAAGGAGACATTACAACCAATACTACAGAAATACAAATAATCATTAGAGACTATTATAAATAGCTATATGCCAACAAATTTGAAAACCTGGAGGAAATGGATAAATTTCTGGACAAATGCAAACTACCAAGACTGAACCAAGAAGAAACAGAAAACCTGAACAGACTAACAATAAGCTTCATGTGTCTTAGCATTCTCCTGTAAAGTGTAAATATGTTTATAATCATTATAACTTAATGATGGATTAATCTTTTTATAATTATCAAATCTTCTTTATATCTAGTAGTGTTTTTTCTTTAAAAGTCTGTTTTGTCTGAGATTAGTATAGTCACTCCACCTATCTATAGTTTGTTATATTAAACTTCCTTTTAAAATTTCTGGTTCTCTTCACTTGTTCCTGTGTGTTTGATTTACCACCTGGCATAATTTCCTCACTCCAATACAGCTTTGCTCCAACACACCTCCTTTGTGCTACCAAATATATTACATTACACATATGTTATAGGTCCAACAATATAATTATATACATATTGTTTTATACAATTGCTTTTGAATCAGTTAACAAAGGAGAAAAATATGAATTTATACTGTCTTTTATAATATATAATTTCCTTTATCATTGCTCTGTGTTTTTTCTTGTGGACTCACATTACTATCTGTGGTCACTTGCTTTCATCCTAAACTTCTTTCTTTAACATTTCTTGTAAATTGAGTATATTGGCACTGAATTTCCTCATTTTTGTGATCTGGGAAAGTATTTATATCCACTTGATTTTTGAAAGATCATTTTGTTGGCTATAGAATTCTTGTTTGCTAGTTTTGGGTTGTTTTTTTTAAAACACTTTAAATATGTTAGTATATTCTGGCCTCCAATGTCAACACTTCGAATATTGTTAATATGTTCCAGCCTCCAATGTTTCTGATGAGAAGTAAGCTAGTAATCTTTTCAGGGTTTACTTACATGTGATGAATTGTTTTTTTGTTTTTTGGCTGTTTTCAAATTTTCCTCTCAGTCTTTGTCTTTTTTCTCTTTGCCTTTTGTCTTTTAGATTTTTTTTTTTTTTTTTTTGACTGGTAAGGGGATCGCAACCCTTGGCATGGTGTGGCCTGCACCACAGCCAGTGAGCGCACCGGCCATCCCTATATAGGATCCGAACCCATGGATCCCCGAGTGAGCCACGGGGCCGGCCCTAGATTTTTTACTATAATGTGTTTGGATGTGGATTTCCTACTGAAAGTCATTGAGCTTCTCAGATATGTAAACAAATGTTTTCTATCAAATTTGGGAAGTTTTCAGCCATTTAAATTTTTTTCTGCTCCTTTCTCTTTGTATGGTATTCTCAGTATGTATATGTTAGTGTGCTATACAAATACATATAACATTTTTCTGAGGGTCTGTTCATTGTTTTTCATTCTTTTTTCTCTCTGTTATTCAGCTTGTATTATCTCTATCAATCTATCTTCAAATTTGATGATTCTTTCTTCTGCCAGTTTAAATCCACTGTTAAGTCTCTCTAGTAATTTTTTCATTTTTCTCATTGTATTTTTTAATTCCAGAATTTTCATGTGTTTTTTTTATTTCTATCTTTTTATTGATATTTTCTATTTGATGACATACTTTAAACATGGTGTTTTAGTTTGTTCAGCTGCTACAACAAAATACCTTAAACTGGGTAACATAAAAAACAGAAATTTATTGCTCACAGTTATGGAGTCTAAGAAATCCAAGATCAAACACCAGTATATTCAGTATCTGGATATACTCGAAAGCTTGTTGTCTGTTTCAAATATGGCACCTTTTAACTGTGTCCTCACATGGTGGTAGGAGCAAGGGAGCTCCCTTGAGACTTTTTTAAGGGTAGTAATCCCATTCAGGATGGTGAAGCCCTCATGACTTAATAACTTCTCATAGGCCCTACCTCTTAATACTATCACATTAGGTATGGGCCTCAACATATGAATTTTGGGGGCCACCCACATTCAGATGATAGCACAATTTCCTTTGTTCTTTGAACATATTTATAGTGGCTACTTTGAAGTCTTTATCTGCTAAATCTGACAACTGGGCTCTCTCACAGGCAGTCTTTTTTGACTGCTATTCTATTTTTCCTGTGTGTGGATCACACTTTCATGTTTCTTTGCACACTATAATTTTTTAATTGAAAACTGAATGATTTAGGTAATATATTGTAGTACCTCTGGATACTGATTACCCTACCCCCTCTCCAGGGCTTGTTTTATTGTTATTTTCTAGTTTGTTTAGTTACTTGGTAGACTATTTTAGCAAACTGTATTTCTCCTGCTGTTTTAATACTGTGATATCATTAGACTGCCTTACAGTCACCCTGGAATGACAATGGGTTTAGCAGAGCTCTTTGTATCTTTCCCCGATTTCTGTGTTAAGCTATCTCCCTCAATTGGTATTATACCTGGCCATTAGGCTCCACTAATTGCTGGCTTATCACTTGTAGTGGATTGAATTATGTCCCCCCAAAACTCACTGAAGCTTGAATTGTGTGCCCAAAGTTTTATTTATTAGAAACTTAGCCCCCACTGTGACTGTTAAGACGGGGGGGGGGGGGGGAATCCTATTACAGTAAACAAAAAGTGGAGCCTTGAAGAGGTGATTGGATTGTAGGACTGTGCAGTAGTGAATGGATTAAAAATGGTGGTCAGGGGTGTGGTTCTGAGGGCTTTAAAAGAAGAGGAGATTCTGTCTTCCTCTCTGCTCTGTCTGCTTCTACCATCTCACAGTGTGAGACCACTGGGTCACTGTGGCCACCACCAAGGCTCTCACCAGATGTGTTCCCTGGACTTTGGACTTCCCAGCCTCAGAAACTGTAAGCAATAAATTTTGTTTTCTTTATACAATACCCAGTTCCATGTATTTTGTTATAAGCAGCAGAAATAGACAAATACATCTCTCTATTGTTTTCAACAAGGCCCTGGGCATAAATTGCTCCACAGTTTTATCTAGATAAATGAAGACAGAGGTAGTTTTTGAGACCTGTCTTTGAGGTTTTTTCTGACCACTGGAGGACCCTTCTTAGTGGCCTCTTTTCCCAGTTCTCTCTGGTAAACTAACTGGCCTGCAATTTAGTTTGTTTGTTCTCATAGAGCTACCAGCCTCCTCTTAATTGGTTACCACCAAAATTTCCATTGTATTTGAGAATACACTTAGGCTTTAACTTCCCCGTGCTCTATTTTATTTTTCCATGAACTTTTGTTTTGTTTTGTTTTTGTTTTGTCAGATTGCTGGTACAGGGATCAAACCCTGGACCTTGGTGTTTGTAGAGCTAGAGCTTGGTGTTTGTAGAGGAGCTCACAGACCCCTCAAGCCCATTTGCAAACCCTTCACAAGCAGGTCTATGAGCTAGGTAATTGGCAAAAAGGTCCTTGGCGCCTTGGCTGAAGTAGGAATAGTCTTTATTCAGCACACACACACCTAAGAGTTAGATAGTCCAAAGGAGATACTCTGAAACTCAACTGCTACTGGCAAAGTCCAAAGAAAAACTGAGCAGCTGCCAGCAGAGTAAACATGCTCTATTTTTAGATGCGAGCTCTCTGCCAGACAGCCTGCTTCACAAACTGAAGAACACACAATAGCAACAAAACTAAAAAGATACATTGGTGCACATGTGCACTAACTCCACCCACACACAACTTGTTTACAAGAAATGTGCTGCTTGACTCCCAACCAGACCTGAGCCAAGGAAGCGTAACTAAATTATCCTATTTTCCCCACAGTGTTATAAGCACCACACTCTAACCAACTGAGCTAACCAGCCAGTCCCTAATGTTCTATTTTAAATAAAGTCAATTTTATTTGAGAGAGCTTCAGATCTCCATGTTCTGATAGACTGCCTGTCTCCCTGGGCAAAATCTGAGCCACTGTTCCAGGCACTATGTGAGGATGGTAGCTTCTGACCTTATTGACTTGACTCCTCCAGCATTAAAGTTCCATTCTATGAGGGAGGTGAGGTGAATGTGATCCGGGCTCAGTATTTATGGGTTTTATGCATAGGGTAGAGCCTCCACATAAGAAGTGGAGGCTGAGTAGAGTAAGGGAACTCCCAAACTCTTAGCCTCATTTACTAGGAATTTAGCCTCTTCAACTTGGAGTTGAAAAGGACGAGGATTGCTGGAAACCTACCCCTGCTGTGATATAGCTAAGGGAGAGGGAGCTCTGTCTTCATGGCCACAACCACCCACAATGGAGCTCCAAAGAGCTAAGCTGTGAGTGAGTGGGGGGGGGGGACCATGTGCTACGGCTCAAGTGCCACAGACTTTCATTGTTCCCACCAAGATTTAGTATACTTTCTAAATAAATATTTCTTAATTTGCTATATGCCCTTAGGACAATCTCCAGAGACTTTAAATAGCTGTTTTTAAAAAATATCTTATCATATTTTCCTGATATTAACATTTCAACAATTCCAGTGATGTGTAGAAACATTACTTCCCTTTACATCTTTTTACCCTCCCACATTTATAATGTAATTGTCTTAAACATTCCCTTTATATACATTAAGAACCACATTGGACAGTGTTATCATTTCTCTGGATATAGAATGCTGGGTTAATACATTCTTTATTTTAGCACTTGAAAAATGTTGTGCCACCCTCTGGCCCTCATGGTGTCTGATTTGAAAAATCTACTATCATTTGAATTGGGTTTTGTTTTTTTTTTTCCCTATAGGTAATGTGTGTTTTATCTTTCTGCTTTCAAGATTTTTTTCTTGGTTTGTAGTTTTGAGAAGTCTGATTATGATGTATCTTGAGGTATGCCTTAATGTAGATTCCTTTGGATTTATTCTGGTTGGGATTTCCTCGGCTTTTTAGATCTACAGGTTTGTGTCTGCTAAAATTATGAAATTTTTATTCATATGTCTTTTAATACATTTTTAGGCCTATACTCTTTTCCCTCTTCTCAATGACATGAATAATTAACCCTTTTGTTATAATCTCATAGGTCCCTGAAGCTCTGCTCATTTATTTTTTAGTATTTTCTCTCTGTTGTTCAGACTGGATAATTTCTAGTGTTCTATCTTCAAGCTCATTTATTCTTTCTTCTGTTCTCTTCATTCTGCTACTCAGCCCCAAAACTCAGATTTTTATTTCAGTTATTGTATTTTTATTTCTAAAATTTGTTTGGTTTGTTTTCATATCTTCTATTTCTTTGCTAAGATTTTCTATTTTTTTCATTTGTTTTGAACGTGTTCATTATTGATCACTGAAGCATTTTTACAATGGCTGCTTGCCAGATATCCTGTCAGATAATTCTAACATCTGTGTCATCTTGATGCATCTCTTTCTGATTGTCATTTGTTTTTTCTCATTCAAGTTGAGATTTTCCTTGCTAATTTATGTGGCCAAAACAAGAAGTTAGACATTTTTTAAATGAGAAAAATATATTTTTCATTTACCCACACAATTACTATTTCATTTGCTTTTCCTTCTTTGCATAGAGCCATGTTTCTGTCTGGAATCATTTACTTCAGAGTGCATTTATTGTAATGCAAGTCAGCTGCTGATGACTTTTTTTCAGTTTTTTTTTTTTTTTGTCTAAAATTAAGTTAGAAGTCAATAAAATAAAATATTAAGAAACCAATGAAAACAATATCTAGAAATTCCCCTAATTATTTAGAAACTAAGCAGCATACTTTTGAATAACACATAGTTCAAAAAGAAATCCCATGGAAATGAGTTTGAACTGAAGGATAATGAAAACGCAGCAAATAAAAATTTGTGGGATTTAGCTAAAGCAGTGCTTAGAGGAAAATTAATAGTTTTAAGTTCTTATATTTAAATAGTAAATAGGTTTAAATCAATGATCTAAAATTTCACATTAAGAAGAAATGAATTAAATGAAATATAACTAAAAGGAAGGAATAATTGAGTAGAAATCAATGAAATGGAAAACAGAAAGACAATTAATAAAATTGAAATACCAAAAGTTGGTTCTTTGAAAATATTGAAAAATTGAAAATGTTCAAGTTTCAGTGAGGAAAGCAGAGCCTTTATGAATGTTGTTGGATAAGGAATTTAGATTAGAAATTAAACTTTACATAACAGTAGGAGGATCTACGGAAGTGAAGGTCCAGAAGTCCTCCTGAAACATTGGTGCAGGATAACAATTTGAATCTTTCAAGAAAAATCAGAAAAGCCTACCATATCTAGTTACCAAAATGGCAATGGGAACAAGGTCATACGTGGTCTGGGAAAATGCATTGACACTATTCAGATACAACTTATGAAGGTTTCTTAGTAAGCATCTTCTGGAGGACCTAGGGTTGGCATTTGGGAAGGAGATCTGGATGCAAAACAGAGGAACACCAGGATGAGCTGGAAACCACCAGGCAACTCTATATCTGCCCATCAACTATTTCACCTTGAAGACCTTCAGAAAATAATGACTGCTTCCACTTCCCAAATCTCATACAGGTTCTTCTTTGGGGTAACTCTAACCAAAACCAAAAGAAGTGAATTCTGGGCAGTGCAGTTCCCGGACTGACCAAGCTCACAACACAACTGTCCAGCACACCAAATTGAGAGAGAGAGAGAGAGAGAGAGGAGAATACTAATTCCTGGAATTAAAGGGGAGAGATGAGTACAAACACTACAGTGATTAAAGCATAATAAATTATGCACAACTTTATGCCAATACATTTGACAACTTAGATGAAATGAATAAATTCCTTGAAAGATATAAACTACCAAACCTAACTTGAGAAGAAAAAGAAAAACTTAATAGCCCTATAATCTGTTAATGTAATTGAATTAGTCATTTAAACCTTCCCTCAAAGAAAACTCCAGGCCTAGACAGCTTCACTTGTGAATTCCATATTTTAAGGAAGAAATAATACCAATACAAGTGCTTTGGAAACACAGTATGAATAAGGAACATTTTCCAATTTGTTTTATGTGAAACCAGCATAATCTTAATATCAAAATCTACAAGGACATTACAAAAAAAAATTTATGCCAACAACATCCATCATGAATATAAATCCCAGCATTTTTAGCAAAATATTAGTGAATTGAACCCAGCAGTGTAACGTTTTTTGTCTGTGGGTCCCGTGCTATGAAGAACTTAAAATAACCAAATGATAGTCTCAGTTTTCAGTTCAATAGAATCATTGTTGTGTTCCCCAGTGAAATTATTCCCCTTTTAGTACTAAGATCTCTAAGCTAGTGGAGCCCAAAGTCATGAGGACAGGGAGTAAAAATTTTGTGAATGGGTCATTTGGAGGGCGGGGAGAGAGATATATTATTCTCACTGTACCCTTTTATACCTAGTGAAAATACTCTGTGGGACAAACAGAACTATTTATTAGTTGCTGGTTTAACTTGCATTTCCTTATTGATAATGGTGTTGAACATCTTTTCATGTGCTTAAAGCCACTTGTATTTATTCTTCTGTGAGTACTCAAATAGTTTTTCTATTTTTAATTTTTTTCTTATTATTCTGTTGTAAATTTTTAAAATATACATTCTGAATACAAGCCCTTTATCAGGTATGTGACTTGCAAAAGTCTTCCCAGTTTGTGGCTTATTTTTTCATTTTATTAATGGTAGCTTTGGAAATATGTTTTTAATTTTGATCAAGTTCAACTTGTAAGTTTTTTACTTTATTTGTTGTGCTTCTGGTGTCATATCTAAAAAAAATCTTTGTCTTACCTAATATCATAAACATCATCACCTGTTTTTTTCTCTAAAAGTTTTGTGTTTTCAGTTACTATATTTAGATCTTTGATCCATTTTGGGTTAATTTTTGTGTTCGATGTGGGGTAAGGTCTAAATGCTTTTTTTTTTTTTTTTTTTTGCATATGAATATTTGATTGTCCCAGAACTAGTTGTTGAGAAGATTATCCTTTCCCTCATTGAGTTTCCCTGGCATCTTTGTCAAAATCAATTGATCATATATATGTGGGTTAATTTCTGAACTTTTCATTCTGTTCCATTGATCAAGGATTGATCAAGGATTGGCTATCCTTACACCAATAACACATTGTCTTAATTACTGTAGCTTTCTGCTCAGTTTTGAAATCAAGAAGCAAAAGTCCTCCCACATTGTTCTTCTTTTTCAAAATTGTTTTGGCTATTTTTTGAGTGCTTGCATTTACAGATAAATTTCAGGATCAGCTTGTCAATTTCTGCAAAGAAGCCTGCTAGAATATTGATAAGGATTGCGTTGCATCTATACATCACTTTGGGGATAACTGACATCTAAACAAGATTGCGTCTTTGAGTCCATAAACATGGAATATCTTTCAATTTATTTAGATCTTCTTTAATTTCCTTCCAACAATATTTTGTAGTTTTTAGCATACAAGTCTTATACTTCTTTTTGAAAAATTAATTCATAAGTATTTAATTCTTTTTATACTGTTATTAATTAAATTTTTGGATTTTAGTTGCAGTACATAAAAGCATAATTATTTTTTATATTAATCTCGTAGTCTGTGACCTTCCTGAACTCATTTATTAGTGCTAACCATTTGATGTGGATTCTTTAGGATTTTCTACATAAAGGACTATGTTGCCTGTGAATAAAGACAGTTTTCCTTTTTTCTTTCCACCTAAACACCTTTTATCTCTTTTTATTGCCTGGTTGTGTGGCTGGATGCTGGCTTATAGCAAAAATGAAATAAACACAAAAGAAGGCAGTAATAGAAGAAATGAAGGACAAAAGACAATGAAGCATATAGAACTAAGAACACTAAATGGCAGAACTAAGTCACTCCTTTTAAACTGTTCAATCAAAAGACCGTGATTGGCAGAATGAGTTTTAAAAAATGATCCAACTATTTTCTTTATAAGAGATTCACTTTACATCCAAAGATACCAAGAGATTGAAACTGAAAGAATGGAAAAAGTTGTTTCATGCAAATAGTAACCAAAAGAGAATTGGAGTATCTATGTTAATATCAGACAAAATAGACTTTAAATCAAAAAAGGTTACAAGAGATAAAGAATGACATTATATGTTAACAATAGGTTTAATAGAACAAGAAGATATAATAATTATGAACATTTATGTACTGAATAAGACCCTCGAAATAAACAAAGTGAAAATAACAAAATTGAAGGGAAAATGGAAGGTTCTATAATAATATGTGCAGACTTCAATACCCCACTATCAATAATGGATTGAACAACCAGACATGAAATAAGTAAGGAAATAGAGAACTTGAATAACACAATAAACCAACTAGTTCTAACACATATACAAAACTCTTCAACCAACAGTAGCAGAATAAAAATGCTTTTTAAGTACACATGGACATTCTCCAAGATACATTGTATGTGAGGCCACGATATAAGTATCAATAGATTTAAAAATATAGATATCATAGAAAGTATCTTCTTTGACCACAACAGGATAAAGTTATAAATCAATAACAGAAGGAAAATTGAAAACTTCACAAATATGTGAAAATGAAACAACATACTCTTAAACAACCAAAGGGCAAAAGAATAAATCACAAAGGAACTTATAAGATACTAGAGATGTTTTATTTTATAAACAAAAACAAAATACCAAAACTTATGAAATGCAGCTAAAGCAGTGTTCAGATGGTAATTTAACACTGTAAATGCCTACATCAAAAAAGAAGGATTTCAAATCAATAACCTAATGTTATACCTTAAAGAACTAGAAAAAGAAGTGCAAACTAAATTGAAGGCTAGCAGAAGGAAGGGAGGAATAATAAAGATTTGACCAGAGACAAAATGGAGAATAGAGAAAAATCACTGAAACCAAAAGTTGTTTCTTTGAAAAGATCTACAAATTGACAAGTCTTTACTTAGATTGAAAAAAATTTTTAAAAAGATGTAAATAACTAAAATCAGAAATGAAAGTACTCTACCAACCTTATAGAGATAACAAGTATTCTAAGAGAATACTATGAACAATGGTACACCAACAAATTAGATAACCTAGAAGTAATGGACAAATTCTTTGAAATACACAAATTACATAAATTGCCTCAAGAAGAAATAAAAAATTTGAATAGCCCTATAACTAGCAAAGAGATTAAGTCAATAATCAAAAATCTCCCTTCCAACAAAGAAAAGTCTCGGACCAGATAGCTCACTGAAGAATTCTACCAAACATTTAAGGAAGAATTAACATCAGTACTTCTCAAACTTTTCCAAAAAATTGAAGAGAGAACAGTCCTAATTCACTCTACAAAGCCACATTACTCTGAGGCCAAAACCAGATGAAGTCATCACAAGAAAGAAAATTACAGGCCAATATTTCTTATGAACATAGATGCAAAAATTATCAACAAAGTATTATCAAACTGTATCTAACAGCATATTAAGAGTATTATTCATGATGACTAAGTGGGATTTATCTCAGGGATGCAAGGGTGGTTCAACATACAAAAATCAATCAATGTAATACATCACAATAGAATGAAGAAAAACAACATGAGCATTTCAATTGATATAGAAAAGGCATTTGATAGAATCCAACTCTCTTTCATGATAAAAATGGATAACTAGGAATAGAGGAAAATGTCCTCAACATGATAAAGAGTATTTATGAAAAGCCCATAGTTAACTTCACACTCAGTAGTGAAAGACTGAATGCTTTCCCCTCGAAATCAGGAACAAGACAAGGATGCCCACGTTTACTGATGCTGTTCAACATTGTATTGAAAGTTTCAGCCAGAGCTATTAGATAAGAAAAGAAATAAAAGGCACTCAAATTGGAAAGGAATAGGTAAAACTATCCCTATTTGAATATTCACAGATGACACAATCTTATACATATAGGGAATCCCAAAAATCCACAAGAAATCTACTACAGCTAAGAAACAAATTCAGCAAAGTTGCAGAGTACAAGATCAATACAAGAAAATCAGTTGTTTTTATATGCCAATAATTAACAATTCAAAAAGGAAATTTAAAAAGGTTTCTATTTATAATCACATCTAAAAGAATGAAATACTTAGGAATTGTAGTGGATTGAATTGTGTCCCCCCAAAACTCATTGAGGCTTGAATTGTGTTCCGCAAGTTTTATGTATTAGAAACTTAGCCCCTACTGTGACTGTTAAGAGGGTGGGAAATACTGTTATGGTAATTGAAATGCAAAGCCTTGAAGAGGTGATTGGATTGTAGGATCTTGCAGTAGTGAATGGATTTAAAATGGTGACCAGGGGTGTGGTTCTGAGGACTTCAAAAGAACAAGAGAGTCTGTTTGCGCCTCTCTCTGCTCTCTCTGTGTCCACCATCTTGCAATGTGAGACCCATGGGTCACTGTTACCACCACCAGATGGACTTTGGACTTCCCATCTCAGAAACTGTAAGCAATAAATTTTGTTTTCTTTATAAATCACCCAGTCTTAGGTATTTTGTTATAGGCAACATAAATGGACTAATACAGAAAATTGTTGCTAAGGAGTGGGGTGTTGCTATACAGATACCTGAAAATGTGGATGCAGCTTTGGAACTGGGTATTACACAAAAGTTGGAGGAGTTTGAAGGTCTTAGAAGAAGACAAAAAGATGAGGGAAAGTTTGGAACATTTTAGAGATTGGTTAAATTGTTGTGACCAGAATGTTGATAGAAACACGGACAGTAAAGACCATGCAGATGATGAGGTCTCAGATAGAAATGAGGAACTTGTTGGGAATTGGACAAAAGATAACCCTTGCTACACCATAGCAAGGAATTTGGCAGCATTGTATCCATGCCCTTGGGCTTTGTGGAAGGTGGGACTTAAGAGTTGTGAACCAGAATGTTTGGCAGAAGAAATTTCTAAGCAGCAAAGCATTAAGGAAGCTGCGTGGTTACGTTTAACAGCCTACTCTGACTTACAGCAGCAAAGGAATGATGTAAAGCCAGAATATAAAATGGAAGCAGGGTGTAAATATTTGGAAAATTTGCAGCCTGGCCATGTGGTAGAGAAGTGGAGAACAGGAGAAAAATGCAAGGGTGAAGCAGATAAAATGGTTACTAAAGACAGTTTGGTGATGAGGCAGCCAGATGCTAATAGCCAAAACAATGGGGAAAAGACCCTGAAGGCATTTCAGAAGTCCGGAAGGGTGCCCCTCCCATCACAGACCCTGAGGCCTAGAAGGACTGAGTTGTCTCAGAGCACAGACCTGGGGTGCAGCTGCCATCAGGAACCTGCTCCCTGCATCCCAGCTGCTCTGGCTGGAGCAGCCCTGCCTCAAGTGGCCCCAAATGTGGTTCATGCAGAAGCTCTGGAGAGCAGAAGCCAGAGACCTTGGTGGCATCCACATCATGTTAAGTCTGCAGGCTGGCAGGACATGAGAGCAATGGAGGAGTAGCAGCCTCCACCTAGATTTCAGATGATGTATGGAACAGCCTGGGGGCCCAGGCAGAGACCTGCTACAGTGCAGAGCCACTGACAGACCATCTACTAGAGCATAGTGGAGCAGAAAAGTAGGGTGGGAGCCCCTGCAGAGAGCCCCCACCAAGGAAATGTCTAGTAGAGCCAAGGCAGTGGGGCTGCTGCAAGGACCCCACTGCAGGGCCATGGGCAATGTGGAACACCGACCTGGAAAAGCTGCAGCTACCAGCACAGCTCAATGGGATGCACCTCACAGACCTGTGGGAGCAAGGGTGCCCGATGCTTTAGGGGCCCAGAAGCCCCATTGTGCCCAGGATGCAGGACTTGGAATCAAAGGAGATTATTTTGGAGCTTTAAGACTTAATGTCTGCCCTGATAGGTTTCAGTCGGTTTGGGACCTGTTTCTCCTTTCTTCTGTCCCATTCCTCCCCTTTGGAATGGGAATGTGTACCCATGTCTTGGCAATAGATAAATTTGGTTTTGATTTTTACAGGTTCACAGCTGGAAAGAGTTTTGTCTTTGTTCTCAGATGAGACTTTGGATTTTGGACTTAGGACTTTTACATTGATGCTGGAACAAGCTAAGACTTTTTGGACTGTTGGGATGGAATGATTGTATTTTGTATGTGAGAGAGACATGAATTTTGGGGGTCAGGGGTGGAATGACAAAGTTTGGATGTATTGTCCCCACCAAAACTCATGTGGAAATCTGATCCCCATTGTGGCAGTGCTGGAAGATGTTAGCGTCGTGGGGGCAGATACCTCATGAATGGATTAGTGCTCTCTCTGGGGGGTGGGAGTCCTGAGTGAGATCTTGCTCTGCTAGTTCCCATGAGGACTAGTTGTTTAAAAGACCCCAGCACCTCCTTTCTCTTTCTCTTGCTTCCTCTCACCATATGACCTGCTTGTACCTGCTGGCTGCCTGCCACTTACGGCCATGAGTAGAAGCAGCCTGAGGCCTGTGCCAGATGCAGCTGTCCCAGAATTGTAAGCCAAATAAACCTCTTTTCCTTATAAAATACCCAGTCTCAGGTATTTTTGTTATAGCAACACAAATGGATTAAGCAGAGACCTGCTGCAGTGCAGAGCCACTGACAGGCCATCTACTGGAGCATTGTGGAGCGGAAAACTACAAAATATTAGTGAGTACATGTGGTATTTATCTCTCTGTGCCTTGCTTATTTCACTCAACATAAGTTTCTCCAGGCTCATCCATGTTGTTGCAAATGGGAGTATTTCATTCTTTTTTATGGCAGAGTAGTATTCCATGGTGTATATATACCACATTTTCGTTATCCAATTGTCCATTGATGGACATTTAGATTGGTTCCATGTCTTGGCTATTGTAAACAGAGCTGTGATGAACATGGGAGTGCATGTATCCCTTTGACATGATGATTTCCATTCCTCTGAGTATATACCCAGAAGTGGGATTGATGGATCATATGGAAGATCTATCTGTAGTTGTTTGAGAAACATCCATACTGTTTCCATAGTGGTTATACTAATTTATAGTCCCACCAATGGTGTAGAAGTGTTCCTTTCTCTCCACACCCTCGCCAGCATTTGTTATTTCCTGTCTTTTTGATTATAGCCAGTTCTAAGTGGGGTGAGGTGGTATCTCAATGTAGTTTTAATTTGCATTAATTTGATGACTAGTGATGTTGAACATTTTTTCATGTACCTGTTGGCCATTTGAATGTCTTCCTTTGAAAAATGTCTATTCAGCTCATTTGCCCATTTTTTAATTGGGTTATTTGTTTTTGTACTCACTCATATGTGGGAGCTAAGAGAGAAAGAAGGAAGGAAAGAAAGACCACAGTAGTGTGATGGACTTGCAGAGGGAGAGAATATTCCTTGGGCTACAAAGTGGAGTGGAGGAGAAGCGGGGGAAGGAGGTTGGGGATAAATGGGTGGGGGATACAGGGTTCAAATGCAATTTGTGGTAATGAGTATACAGCCAGTATGAATCTGGCCTCCACATCATGGGCACTAGGGGTGACAATCAGCTTTGTATCTCATGAATATTCATAACCAACAAAAAAATAGTAGTTGAATAAAAATAAAATTTTGCATAATTTCTGAAAAAAAAACTGCAAAATATTGCTGAAAGAAATTAAAGAAGACCTTACCTTAAAACATGGAAAGACATCCTGTGTTCATGGACAGGAAGACTTATTATTAGGATGTCAAAACTACCCAAAGCAATACATACATGATTCAATGCAATCCCTACCAAAATTCCAACTGCTTTTTTTGCTGAAATGGAAAATGTGATCCTTAGATTCATATGGAATTACAAGGGGCCTGAATTGCCAAAACAACTTTGAAAAAGAATAAAGTTAGAGGACTCATACTTTCCAACTTTGAAACTTATTGCAAGGCAACAGTAATTGAAACATTATGGTACTGGCAAAAGTCTACACATACAGACCATTGGAATAGAACACAGCCTGTAAATAAACCCTTGCATATATATATGGTCAATTGATTTTCAACAGTATGCCAAGACCATTCAGTGGGTAAAGGACATTTTTTTCACCAAATGGTGCTAGAAAAACTTAACACCCACATACAAAAGAATGAAGTTAAACCTTATCTTAAACCATATAAAAATTAACTTGAAATACATTAGTAATATAAACATAAGAGCTAAAGCTATAAAAATGTTTAGAAGAAAAGCTTCATGACATTAGATTTGGCAACAATTTCACAGATATGATAACAGAAGCACCAGCAACAAGATAAAAAAATAGGTAAGTTGGACTTCATCAAAATTAATAACTTTTATGCAAAGACAATATCAAAAGAGTGAAAAGGAAATCTGCAGAGAGGGAGAAAATATTTGCAAATCATACATCTGATAACAGATTAGTATCCAGAATATATATAAAAAAATACTCCTACAACCAGAAAATAACCCAATTCAAAAAAATGTGCCAAGTACATAAATACACATTTCTCCAAAGAAAGTATACAAATAGCCAATAGGCACATGAAAAGATGTTCAACATCATTAGCCATTAGGGAAATGCAAATCAAACCACAGTGAGATACCATTTCACACCTCCCAGGATGACAGTAATAATAATAACAAAACAGAAAATAACAAGTGTTGGCAAGTATGTGGAAAAGTTGGATCCCTCATGCATTGCTGGTGGGAATGTAAAATATTGCAGACACTGTGGAATACAGTTTGATGGTTCCTCAAAAAGTTGAATATAGAACCACCATATGATCCTGCAATTCCACTCTTAGGTATACATCCAAAAGAATTGAAAGCACAGACTCAGATATATGTACACCAATGTTCACAATAGCCCAAAGATGGAAACAACCCAAGTGTCCATCAGCAGTTACTAGGATAAACAAAATGTGCTATATACTTACAACGGAGTATTATTCAACCATAAAAAGGAATGAAAGTTTGATATATGTTACAATATGGATGAGCCTCGAAAACATGCTTAGTGAAATAAGCCAGACACAGAGGACAAATATTATATGATTCCAATTATATCAGGTACCTAGAAAAGGCAAATTCATAGGGATATAGATTATCAGGGACTGGGGGAAAGAGGGAAAAAGAGTGTTATTTAATGGGTACAGAGTTGACGCTCCGGATGATGAAAAAATTTGAGTATATGTAGTGGAGATGGTTACACACAATGTGAATCTATTTAATGCCACTGAATTGAACACTTACAAATGGTTAAAATGATAAATTCTATGGTAGGTACTTTACCACAATAAAAAAAATTTTTTTTAACTCAGTATAATCTTGGCCAAAGAGTGAAGGGGGTTCCTAATTTCAATTGGTTCTACAAAACTACTTCAGGGGCATATGCTGTTGTTGTTGTCAATTTCAATTCGTTTCTTTCCAGAACTGTTTAACAATTATAAACCATGTTACAAAGTATATTCTTGAATATGTCTCATATCATACATTAGCAAGTGTTCTTTAAAGTACATTTCAAGAAGTGAAATTTCTGAATCACATGGTATTTACATATAATTCTAAAATATTTTGCAAAACAGCTTTATAAAATGTCTATACCAATTTATATTACAATACGCTTCACGATTTATATTCCCAACACATGCTAGCCATCATAGATATTATTCAGCCTCTCTAAACTTTTGCCAATATGATAGACAAAAATTTCTTTTTGTTCCCTAAATTTTCATTTCTCTAATTATTTCACTATTGGTGGTATTGAGCATCTTTTCATGCTTGTCCTTCTTTGAGTTGACTATTTATAAATTTGCATATTTTTCTTTTAAGTTGTGTGTCAATTGAGTCCTGCAGGAAGCAGATACTGAGATAGAGTTAGGAGTGAAAACAGATTATTAAGGAGTAAAACATCTGAAAAGAAAGAGTAGGAAGCGGGATTGGACAAGGAAAGCCATGAGAATGAGACAAAGATCTAACGGCGTCTATGCCAACCAAATGGTGAACTCCAGAACAAAGATTGCCAGTTAGAAGAGCCCCCACACTGGGAAGAAATGGCTAGACCCTTGTGCCATAAATGCTGTTCAGTCTTTGATGGGGACCACTCCAAGAACAGTGTGACCTTGGCTCCAAAGTTCAGGTGAACCTGAAGGAGTTAGCAGCTGGAGGCTGTAAGCTATCCACACACTTCTTGCAGCTAGCAGTCCTTTCTTGAAGAGGGATCTGAGCCATACATCTCCATCACTAGTTTGTCTTTTTCTTATTGGGTTCTGGTTTTTCTTTCTTATGCTCTAGTTTTATATTTTTATTAAAAATACTTTCCTCGTATCAATATTATAAGAATATTCTCCCATAATTTCTTCTAATAATTTAGATACTTTCTCTATTTATAATTCATTTTATATGGTAGAATCATAAATATAGGTGGTAGAGGTATAAATGTATTATTTTCTAAATAGATATCCACTTGTCCCAATAGCCTTTACTGAGCTCTTGGTCCATCTCATTTATTTGTCATGCTACCTTAGTCTTACAGCACTGCAGTCTGCATTTTCCAGACCAAATCCACAGGAGTAACATAAAAATGAAAGAGAAACCACAACTTGCAAAATGCCCCCTAACTCACAAAACAGAGAAACTGCACCAAACCAAAACTATAACATCATCACAGACCCTCTAAATCAACACGAGTTTGTTCAGACAGACCGTATGTTCTGTCAAAAGACAAAATTTCAACAAATTAATTAAATTACCTAATTGGCTTTTATTTGCAATTCACAAATCAAGTAGCATCTCAGGTGGCTGGGCATGGCAGAAGAGTTGGCAGTTTGAGCAGGAGCAAGGAAAGAGCATAATACAAAACGTGGATTGTTTAACATCAGGTTACTTTAGGTTACTTTCCTGTAAAAGTTAAGGCAGAGGGGATGTCTTTATCATGCTGGCTAAAACAGGCCCATTTGGGGATTAGGCTGTCCTCTCTCCTGATTTCTCCAAAGGTCAGAAAAACAAGTTAGTTTCAGTTTGATGACATGGAACTTTAGCACAAGTGACTCCATTTTGGTATAGTCTGATGGGGCCTAGTGCAGAAGCTCAGTCCAAATCAGTGGCTTCCTATAAATTTTAGTTAACAGTTCTAAGATAAAACAACAGACAAACTGATAAAAACAGACATATATTCTAAAAATAAGACCACAATTTGTTACAGTTTATAGTTTATAAATGCTAAGTAATCCTTCCTTGTTAATATTATCCTATGACTAACTCCAGCCCTTAGACATAGCCTAACAACTACCCCCTGACTCTACCCTGTTCTGAAATATGTTTGCCTTTACTGCAGCAAGTAATAAATCTATCTTTGACTATAGGGGTGGTCCTGATGATCTTTGGGCAATGGCTTTGTCAATTTTTTAAAGTATAAATTTATGCCCGAAAACAAAAAGAATACTCACTATTTCAATAAACTGAAAGAGGTGAAAATTCCTTGAACCAAGGAAGAAAAAAAAAAAAAGCAGTTGATGGAAGAGATAGCCTCAGGCAACAGCCACAGCCCAGAACCAGTATCAGAGAGTTATGAACTGGACTGTAAAAACCAGAAGGAGTTTGTCCTTGGTGGTGAAGCCAAGATCAGGAGCAGAGCAGGAGGAACAGATAGGAAAACTGGGGAATTATTTCATCAAAATTAAAAACATTTGTTCATCAAAAGACACTAATAAGATAATGAATAGGCAAACCACAAACAGAAAATACTGTACTTGCAAAGCATATGTCAGACAAAGGACTTCTATCTAGAATTCAAAAAGATATCTTAAACCTCAATAATAAAAAGATATGTAGCCCACAAAGCAATCTTGAACAAAAAGAATGAAGCTGGAGGCATCACACTTCCTGACTTCAAAATATACTATAAAGCTCTCATAACCAAAACAGTATGGTAGGGCATAAAAAGAGACAAATAGAGCAATGGAACAGAATAGAGAGCCCAGACACAAACCCACACATTTAGTCAACTGATTCTTGACAAAGGTGCCAAGAGTGTATATTGGGGAAAGGAGAGCCTTTTCAACAAATGATGCTGGGAAAACTGGATATCCACATGCAGAAGATTAAAACTAGACCCCTATCTCTCAACATACACAAAAATCAACTCAAAATGAGACCTCAAACTATGAAACTACTAGAAGAAAACATAGGGAAAACACAGCATGAAATTGGAGTGGGCAGTGTTTTTTTGAATAAGTCTACAAAGGCACAGGCAACTAAAACAAAAATAAATGGGACTACATCAAACTAAAAAGCTTCTGTACAGCAAAGGACAAAATCAACAAAGTGAAAAGACAACCTAGAGAACGGGAGAAAGTGTTTGCAAATTACTCATCTGACAAGGGGCTAACATCCAGAATACATAAGGAACTCAAACAACTCAACAGCAAAAAATGAGTAACCTAATTAAAAAATGGGCAAAGAACCTTTCAGACATTTCTCAAAAGAAGACATAGAAATGACCAACAGGCACAGGGAAAAATGCTTGACATCACTAATTATCAGGGAAATGCAAATTAAAACCACTATGAGGGCCGGCCCTGTGGCGCGCTCAGGAGAGTCCGGTGCTTGGGAGTGCAGAGGCGCTCTTGCCGCGGGTTCGGATCCTATATAGGGCTGGCCAGTGCGCTCACTGGCTGAGTGTGGTGCGGACGACACCAAGCCAAGGGTTGCGATCCCCTTACCGGTCAAAAAAAAGACAAAAATAAATAAAATTAAATAAATAAATAAATAAATAAATAAAACCACTATGAGATATCATCTCACTCCACTTAAAATGAATGGGCTGTTATCAAAAGACAGAAAGTAACATGTTCATGAAAATGCTAGTAAAAACAAACAAACAAAAAGTAACATATGCTGGTGAGGATGCAAAGAGAAGGGAACTCTCATACATTGTTAGTGGGAATGTAAATTAATACAGCCATTATGGAAAACAGTATGGATATTCCTCAAAAAACTAGAATAGAACTATCCTATGACCCAGCAAACTACTGTATAAATACCCAAAGAAAATGAAATCAATATATCAAAGAATCACCTGCATTCTTATGTTTATTGCCACACTATTCACAATAGCCAAGAGATGGAATCAACCTAAATGCCCATCGATAGGTGAATGGATTAAAAAAAAATCTGTGGTGTATATATATATATATATATATATATATATACCATGAAATACTATTCAGCTATAAAAGATGAAATCCTGTCATTTGCAGCAACATGGATTGAACTGGAGACCATCATACTATATAAAGCAAGCCAGGCACAAAAAGACACATACTGCATGATCTCACTCATACGTGGAATCTAAAAAACAAACAAACAAACAAAAAAGTCATTCTCATAGAAGTAGAATAATGATTACCAGAGGCTGAGAAGGGGAAGGAAGGGAGGGGGAGCGAACATAATGGATTAATCAGTGCAAAGCTACAGGTAGATAGGAAGAGTAAGTTCTGGTTTTCTAGGCTGACTGGAGCTAATAACATTATTTTGTATATAACTAAATAGCAAGAGAAAAGGGTCTTGACCGTAATCAACACAAAGAAAAGATAAAAGCTCAACCATTTAATAAATCTCAAAAATGTTCCAAACTTTCCCTCATCTTTTTGTCTTTTTCTGGGTCCTCCAAACTCCTCTAACTTTTGCCCATTACCCAGTTCCAAAGGTGCTTCCGCATTATCAGGTATCTATATAGCAACACCCCACTCCTTGGTTCCAATTTTCTGTATTAGTTCATTTTTGTGTTGCTATAACAGAATATCTGAGACTGGGTAATTTATAAAGAACAGAGAGGTTTATTTGGGTTACAATTCTGGGACAGCTGCATCTAGCACGGACCTCAGGCTGCTTCTACTTCAGGCAGAAAACAACAGGCCAATCTGTGGGTACAAGAAGATCACATGGAGAGAGGAAGCAAGAGAGAGAGGTGGGGGGAGGTGCCAGGGTCCTTTAAACCACCAGCTCCTACGGGAACTAATAGAACTAGAACTCACTCACTACTACCACCCCGATGGCATTAATCTATTCATGAGCGATCCTCACCCATAACTCAAACTGCTCCCAATTTTGCCAAGTTGGGGATCAGATTTTGACATGAGCTTTGGGGAGACAACACATCCAAACTCTCACACGTGAACAATGCACAACATCATTAGTCATCAGTCTAATGTGAACTTAAGTCACAATGAAATACCACTACACATCCACTAGAACTGCTAAAATTAAAAACACAAGCAGTATCAAATGTTGGTGAGGGTGTGGAGCAACTGGAACTGGAATTGCTAGTGGTGATGCAAAATGGTACAGTTACTTTGAAAAACCATGTGGCAATTTCTTATAAAGTTATTTTATCATATGTCCCAGCAATTTCCACTTGGAGAAATGAAAGCTTAAATACCTGTACTTGAATACTTATAGAAGCTTTATTCATAATAGCCCCAAACTGGAAACAACCCAAATATCCGTCAACTTGTGAATAAACTGTGGTAAATCCGTAGACCAGAATACTACTTAACAATAAAAAAGTTATTACTTTAATATATGAAGCATCCAACAATATGGATAAATCACACAGTCCATATGCTAAGTAAAAGAATCCAGACAGAAAAGATTACATTCTACATTGTTCCATTTATATGATATTCTGGAAAAGGGCACATTATGAAGGCAGAAAACCAATCAGTAGTTGTCAGAGGCTGGAGTGGGAGTGGGGAAAGTAACTGCGAACAAAGGAATTTTCTGGAGTGATGGAAATGCTCTATATCATGATTGTAGTGATGGTTATACAACTGTATACATTTGTCAAAATTCATCAAATTACACACAAAATAGTGGATTTATTGTATGTAGACTGTATCTAAATAGCTGATTTTTGTAAAAAAGGATATTACTTATCTATCAAAATTACAGATGCATGTATCCTTGGGCCCAGCAATCCTACTCCAAGAAACTATTCTACAGATATACTTGCACATGTAGAAGTAATATGTATATAGCTTATCAGAGCTTTGCTGGTGATACCTCACTAAAGAGGAACTGGGTAGTTAGGAGGTGAGGATGACAAAGACTCTTTGCTTTTGTATTTTTGGATTTTGAATCACATAAATGTATTCATTATTTAGTAAAACGACAAACAAAACCCCAGTATTTTTAATGCAATTTCCATGGTCCAGGTGACAGACATTGGTGGCCTGGCTGAGAATGTCCTCACCTCAGGGCAGCTGCTTATTATTCACATGGCCCCCAAGCAGGTCATATCCCCTCACATCTCCACACCTGTGAAATGCCTCCTCATTCCTAGCGATCTCACTTCCAAATTCCAGGGCATTGTAGATAGGCTTCACTTCTGGGATTTGGCACCCTTTGCTCTGAACAGTAGGTAAAGGGCCCACGAGGGCAGGAAGAATGTCACCTCTGAGTATTCATTTCCTGTGCTGGACCAGGGTGGGTGCTTGGGGTGCTATCTGACAAAATAACCACCAGATGGCAGCATGTCTCTGTTTCCAGGAGGCCGAGTCTAGGACACAAGAGCTGCCCAATAAGTCATTAGCCACATAATGGCTACTGAGCACTTGAAATGTGTTTAGTCCTAATTAAGATTGTTTTCCACATAAAACACACACGGGATTTTTGAAGGCTTAGCTTAAAAAAGAACATAAAATATCTCATTAATAATGTTTTGATATTGATTATATGTTGAAAAGATAATATTTTGGATATAATGGGTTAAATGAAATATATTAAAATTATTTTCACCTGCTTTCTTTTTACTCTTTTTAATGTGACTACCAAAAAACTCCAGCTTGCAAACTGAGCTCACATTATATTTCTACTGGACAGTGCTGCACTAGACCCTCTGTAAAACCTCTCAGCAGAATCAGCACAGAGCCAAGGAACTATTGCTCCTGTCTCTCTGCTTCTCTCACATGGATTCCTGTGAGACCCAACCAAGGGGAGAAGCAGTTTGGATGGTCAGAGGCTCCCTTGTTGTTTTCAGGGTCTTGCTGTGACCTTTCCCTCTGGGACTGTCTCTGACATGATGATGAATTAGTTCTGTGACATCCACATGCCATGTGGCTCTCCATATGGGAACAGAGGCAGGAGCAACAGCTCCTTGGCTCTGTAGAACGCTAGAACTTATTCTATCTAGCTATAGTATGTATCCATTAGCCATCCTCTCCCAATTCCCTCGTCCCCCTCCTTCCCAGCTGGCGGTAACTGCTATTCTCCTCTCCGCTTCTTTGAGATCAACTTTTTTAAAAATTCCCACATATGAGTGAGAAGATGTGGTATTTATCTTTCTGTGCCTGACTTATTTAACATAATGTCTTCCAGGTTCATCTATGTTGTTGCAACTGACAGGATTTCATTCTTTTTTATGGCTGAGTCACATTCCATTGCATATATATATACACCGTATTTTTTTATCCATTCTTCTGTTGATTGACATTCAGGTTGGTTCCATATCTTGCCTATCATGAACAGTGCTGCAAAAAATGTGGGGGTAGATCCACAGAGACCAAACGCCCTGCAGTGCCAGCATGTGACCCAGCCTCGCTGCTGCCACCCGACTCCATCCCCAGCCCAGCTGAGTGCATGCTGACCAGAGGCGCCTCCCCAGAGAGGCCCAAGATCCAAGGTGTTCACACACCTGAGGCATCAGTGGGCAACTGAGCAGACACTGAGGCAGTTGTGCCAAATTGGCAGCCCCAGCAGCATCCTAGCCAGACAATAGTGTTGAACCAGTGGACCATTAAATCCCTTGCCACAATGACTAAACATCAAAGGAAAGATACCAGAAATATGAAAAATCAAGAAAGTACACCACCAAAGGGTAATAACTCTCAAGCTCTAGATCCTATAGAACAAGAAGCCCTTGAAATGTCCAACAAGGAATTTCGAGTGATAATTCTAAGGAAACTAAATGATAGACAAGAAAACTCAGCTAGACAACACGATGAAATGAGGATAAATATACAGGACCTGAAAGAAGAAATGTACAAGGAAATCAATGCCCTGAAAAAGAATGTAGCAGAGCTTGCTGAGCTGAAGAATTCATTCAACGAAATAAAAAACACAACAGAGTTTAACCAGCAGGCTTGCAGAAGCAGAAGAGAGATCTTCTGACCTTGAAGATGGGCTGTTTGAAATAACACAGGCACACACACAAAAAAAAGAAAAAAGAATTAAAAAGTAGAAGAAAATATAAGAGAGATATCAGACAACCTTATGCGCTCAAATATCTGAGTCATGGGTATTCCAGAATGGGAGAAAAAAGGAGATTGCATGGAAAACATATTCAACAAAATAGTGGCAGAAAACTTCTCAGGTATAGGAAAAGACACATATCTTCAGATTCAGAAAGCTCACAGATCCCCAAACGTATTCAACCCAAAAAGGTCTTCTCCAAGACGTGTTATGGTCAAATTAGCAAAACTCGAAGACAAAGAGAATCTTAAAAGCTGCAAGAGAGAAGAGTCAAATCACCTATAAGGTAGCCCCAATCAGACTAACATCAGACTTTTCATCACAAACCCGAAAAGCCAGAAAGGAATGGGATGATATATTCAAAATACTAAAAGACAGAGATTGCCAGCCAGGAATAATTTACCCTGCAAGGCTATCCTTCCGAAATGAAGGGCAAATAGTATATTTCTCAGACAAACAAAAACTGCAGGAGTTCACTACCACAAAACCACCCTTACAGGAAATTCTCAAGGGAGTACTGGATTTGGTACCTGAAAAACAACTACCACTGCCATAAAAATTCAAGAAAAATCAAAATCCACTAGTAAAATAAAAATGGCAAGAATGGAGAGGGAAAAAAAGTTTATCTACACCCCAAGGAACCAAGAAATAAAGAAAACAAACAGTAAATCAGAAAGAAAGGAATAAAAGACACTTAAAACATCCAAACAAAAATCAATAAAATGCTAGGAGTAAATCAACACTTTTCAATAACAACTCTTAATGTAAAAGGTTTAAATTCCCCAATCAAAAGACACAGACTGGCTGACTGGACTAAAAAAGAGGACCCAATTATATGCTGCCTTCAAGAGACCCACCTCACCCATAAAGACTCACATAGACTAAGAGTGAAAGGATGGAAAAAGATTTACCATGCAAACAGAAATGAAAAACGAGCTGGAGTAGCTATTCTTATATCTGATAAAATAAACGTTAAACTAAAAACCATCAAAAGAGAAAATGAGGGCCACTACATAATGATAAAAGGATTGATCCATCAAGAAGACATATTAATCATAAATATATATGCACCCAATGTCGGAGCAGCCAGATTTATAAAGCAAACTCTATTAGACCTAAAGAAGGAAATAGACACTAATACCATAATAGCAGGGGACCTGAACACCCCACTGTCAATATTGGACAGATCATCTAGGCAAAGAATCAGCAGAGAAACACAAGATCTAAACAATACTCTAGACCAATTGGACTTGGCCGATATCTACAGAACATTTCATCCAACAACCTCAGAATATTCATTCTTCTCATCAGCACATGGATCATTCTCCATGATAGATCACATGTTAGGTCACAAATCAAGTCTCAACAAATTCAAAAAAATTGGAATTGTCCCATATATTTTTTCAGACCACAATGGATTAAAATTAGAAATCAATACCAAACAAAATTCTGGAAACTATACAAACACATGGAAATTAAACAGCATTCTACTTAATGACATATGGGTCCAAGAAGAAATCAAACAGGAAATCAAAAATTTATAATGATACATCACACCAAAACCTGTGGGATACTGCAAAAGCAGTACTAAGGGGGAAATTTATCGCATTAAATGCTCACTTCAGAAGAATGGAACGATGGCAAGTGAACAACCTAACACTTCACCTTAAAGAACTAGAAAAACAAGAACAATCCAAACCCAAACTTAGCAGACAGAAAGAAATCATTAAGGTCAGAGCAGAACTTAATGAAATTGAAATCCCCAAAAACAATACAAAAGATCAACAAATCAAAAAGTTGGTTTTTTGAAACGATAAATAAAATTGACAAATCATTAGCACAGCCAACTAAAAAATGAAGAGAGAAGATTCAAATAACAAAAATTAGAAATGAAAATCGTGATATTACAACTGATACATCTGAAATACAAGGAATCATTCGAGACTACTATAAACAAATATATGCCAACAAATTTGAAAATCTGAAGGAAATGGATAAATTTCTGGACACACACAAGCTACCAAAACTGAGACAAGAAGATGTAGAAAATCTGCACAGACCAATAACAATAAAGGAGATTGAAGCTGTTATCAGAAGGCTCCAAACAAAGAAAAGCCCAGGACCAGATGGATTCACAGCAGAATTTTAGCAAACACTCTCTAAAAACTATTCCAAAAGATTAAAAGAGAGGCAAATCTCCCAAACTCATTCTATGAAGCAAACATCATCCTGATACCAAAACCAGGTAAAGATACAACTAAAAAATAAAACTACAGGCCGATATCCTTGATGAATATAGATGCAAAAATCCTCAATAAAATACTAGTTAACAGAATACAGCAACACATACATAAAATTATTCAGCACGATCAAGTGGGATTCATCCCAGGGATGCAAGGTTGGTTCAACATATGCAAATCAATAAATGTGATACACCATATTAATAAAATCAAACACAAGGATCATATGGTCATCTCTATAGATGCTGAAAAAGCATTTGATAAAATTCAGCATTCATTCATGACAAAGACCCTCTATAAGTTAGGTATAGAGGGAAAGTATCTCAACATAATTAAAGCCATATATGATAAACCCACTGCCAATATCATCTTGAATGGGGAAAAGCTGAAAGCTTTTCCTTTAACAAAAGGAACTAGACAAGGATGCCCACTCTCACCACTCCTATTCAACATAGTGTTGGAAGTACTAGCCAGAGCAATCAGAGAAGAGAAGGAAATAAAGGGCATCCAGATTGGAAAAGATGAAGACAAACTGTCCCTGTTTGCAGATGACATGATCCTATTTATCGAACAGCCTAAAGCCTCTACAAAAAAACTCTTGGAGTTGATAAATGATTTCAGCAAAGTAGCAGGATACAAAATCAACACACAAAAATCAGTAGCATTTCTGTTCTCCAATACTGAACATGCAGAAAGAAAAATCAAGAAAGGCTGTCCATTTACAATAGCCATCAAAAAAATAAAATACTTAGGAATAGAGTTAACCAAGGATGTGAAAAATCTCTATAATGAGAACTACAAACCACTGTTGAGAGAAATTAAAGGACACAAGAAGATGGAAAGATATCCCATGCTCTTGGATTGGAAGAATCAACATAGTGAAAATGTCCATACTACCCAAAGTGATATACAAATTCAATGCAATCCCCATCAAAATTCCAATGACATTTTTCTCAGAAATGGAAAGAACTATCCAGACACTTATATGGAATAACAAAAGACCACGTATAGCCAAAGCAACGCTGAGCAAAAAAAATAAATAAATAAAGCTGGATGCATAACACTACCTGACTTTAAACTATACTACAAAGCTATAATAACCAAAACAGCATGGTACTGGCATAAAAACAGACACACTGAACAATGGAATAGAAGAGAGAATCCAGAAATCAACCCACTCACCTACAGCCATCTGATCTTTGACAAAGGCACCAAGCCTATACACTGGGGAGGAGACTGCCTCTTCAGCAAATAGTGCTGGGATAACAAGATATCCATATGCAGAAGAATGAAACTAGACCCATACCTCTCACCATATACTAAAATCAACTCAAAATGGATTAAAGAATTAAATATACACACTGAAACAATAAAACTTCTTAAAGAAAACATAGGAGAAACACTTCGGGAAGTAGGACTGGGCACTGACTTCATGAATATGACTCTAAAAGCACAGGCAACCAAAGGAAAAACAAACAAATGGGATTGTATCAAACTAAAAATCTTCTGCACAGCAAAAGAAACAATTAACAGAGTTAAAAGATAGCCAACAGAGTGGGAGAAAATATTTGCAAAATATACATCTGACAAAGGATTAATATCCAGAATATACAAGGAACTGAAACAACTTTACACACAAAAAAGTAACCCAATTAAAAAACGGGCAAAAGAGCTAAATAGGCATTTCTCAAAGGAAGATATATGAATGGCCCACAGACATATGAAAAAATGCTCAACATCACTCAGCATTTGGGAAATGCAAATCAAAACCACTCTGAGATACCATCTCATCCCAGTTAGGATGGCTAATATCCAAAAGACTGTGAATGTTAAATGCTGGCAAGGTTGCAGAGAAAAAGGGACTCTCATACATTGTTGGTGGGACTTCAAAATGGTGCAGCCTCTATGGAAAACGGTATGGAGGTTCCTCAAACAATTGCAGATAGATCTACCATATGACCCAGCTTTCCCACTCCTGGGAATAGACCCAGAGGAATGGAAATCAAGTCAAAGGTATACCTGTTCTCCAATGTTCATTGCAGCACTCTTTACAATAGCTAAGAGTTGGAACCAGCCCAAATGTCCATCGTCAGATGAGTGGATATGGAAAATGTGGTATATCTACACAATGGAATACTACTCTGCTATAAAAAGAATGACATACTGCCATTTGCAACAACATGGATGGACCTAGAGAGAATTATACTAAGTGAAACAAGTCAGGCACAGAAAGACAAATATCACATGTTCTCACTTATTTGTGGGAGCTAAAAATAAATAAATAAATACACAAATAACCTGGGGACGGGAGAGGGAAGAAGACACAACAATTATAATTCCTTGAAGTTGATACAAATGAACAGAAAGGAGGTTGTTGGGGGGGGTGGAAGGGAGGAGGGGGGAGGTTTAGGTAATGGGCCACAATAATCAACCACATTGCATATTGACAAAATAAAATTTAAAAGAAATAAAAATAAAAATAAATAAATGTGGGGGTGCAGATATGTCTTCAGTATGCTAATTTCCTTTCCTTTGGATAAATACATACAGAATGGGAGAAAATATTTGCAAACTATTCATCTGACAAGGGATTAATATCCAGAATATACAAGGGACTCAAACAACTCAACAGCAAAAAACAAACAAAAAACCCCAAATAATCTGATTGAAAAATGGGCAAATGACTCGAATAGACATTGCTCAAAAGAAGAAATACAAATGTCAAACAGATATATGAAAAAATGCTCAACATTGCTAATCACCAGGGAAATGTAAATCAAAACCACAATGAGATATCATCTCACCCTAGTTCAAATGGCTATTATCAAAAGCACAGCAAATAACAAACACTGGCAAGGATGGGAAGAAAAGGGAACTCATACACTGTTGGTGGGAATGTAAATTAGTACAGCCATCATGGAAAACAATATGGAGTTCCTCAAAGAACTAAAAATAGAAGTACCACGTATTCTTCCTCTGTATTCCACTGCCCTCCTTGAGAACTTAATAAAGCCTCTGGGAGGGGAAGGGAAGTATCTTCTCATGTACCTCCTACTGTGTTGGAAATTTGAATCATCAGTCATTTCTGCTCTGCAACCATGGATTGTGTTTTCTTGAAGACATAAACTGAGTGGCTACTTCTCAGGCGATGCCCACATGTTGGACAAGTGGAGAGAAGCTGGTTTGTATCCTCAGACTACGTGCTGAATGGAAGGCCAAGGCAGAGGCTTTGTTGGGAGCTTGCTTCATGCAAGGCCCTGTGCTGTTCTCTCTTCTTACATTATCTTATTTAATCCACATAGCGCTCCTCTGAAGTAAATGCTATTACCTCCATTTTACAGTTGAGGAAACTGAGGCACAGAGATTTTTTTTTTTTTTACATGGAAAAGCGGGAGAGGCTGAGATCTTACAGTTATTTTATATGCCAGGGGTTTCCCGTATGTTTGTCAGGTCTTCAGTCTGCAGCATCTCAGTGATCTGAGGCTACAGATAGTACCTTTCTGATGGTGGGTGAGTCTGGGCCTTCCAGAGGCTGTGAAGGGAACAAGATGGGATGGGAATACTGGCTCTACCCAAGACTTAGTGTCCAACCTCTGAGAGTCTGAGTGAAAACTGGGGCAATATGCCCTGCAGCGGGGCACAGGTGGCCACATCTTCACCTCTCAAACAGTATTCATGGATTCCCCATCACCTATTAAACAGGAAGCAGGCATCTTAGACTTGCACTCACGATCTGTACAGTCCAGCTGGAGATGATATTCCAGCCTCATCTTTAACTCCCACCTTTCATGCACCCATTAGCCTGCCAGATAGACTGCTCACTATTTCCCATACACATCATGCTTACTTGTCCCCTGGTCTTTGCTCTCATTATTTCCCTCCCTTTCCCCTGGAAATACCCTCTTCCACACAACTTATCAATAACCCTTTCTATCTTTGCGTGCGCCCATCTTACCCATTATTCCAGGCACAGCCAAGGCAAATGTGGGCTAAACGTAACAATGAGGTATGTTTGATAAACAGGTGAGTTTTGTCCACCACTGTCAGAAGACTTGCATGCTAGGATAACTAATCTGGAGTAATGGAGGGAGTCCCTGGCACTGAGGAGCTAACAAAGGTTTGAGGGTAAGGGAGAGGCCTTAAAAGTATGGTGTTTTGGAGTATGTAACCAAGGCAAGGTACGGAGCCCAGGAAAGCTATTCAGAGACCACAGAATTCAGTGGTTCTGAATGATGTCTTTGGCATCACAGACTTGGACTCTAGCCTACCTCTAACGTATACTGACCACATGGCCTTCAGAAACTCACTTCCAGCACAAATCTCCTGGGATCAGGTCAGAGCACATGCTCTACTTCACCTCTGATATCCTTTATAACCACTAATGACCATTGTGCATATGGTCTCCATGCATACATTACCTTCCTCTGCTTTTGATGACTTCAAGTCGGTGGTGGGTGCTGTGACCTGCCACCTAGATCCCTCTTCAGGAATGAAGAATCATTACTCCAGCTGCTGGGAATACTGCTGACAGGCAGCCCAGGGATTGCCTCAGCTACAGAGAGCCAGTTCACATAAGGTACACTGCCTTCACATGTGGCCAGTAACCAATAATGGCCAATGTGGGACATAAAGACCCAACTCTCTTGCCCCAAATCAGGACAACTATGAAGGGCCATCATGGGGCTGGCTGAGGTTTTCTTAAGCTAAGAAAACAAAGTAGCTCTCCTGAAATCACAAGTTATAGTTTGCTGGCTCTGAATTAAAACTAAATTCTATGATATTCCAAAGCCTGATCTCTTAACAATTCTCGGCAATCTAAAACAGAGGGAGAGAGCTAATAACATGCCTTCTAGTCTCCATGGTGTTAAGTGTAAAATGAGGGGAGGGAAAGCTTGGAGAATGACTGTGGGGGGTGAAATGCTAAAAAATTGATACTAATATCACTTTTAAAATGCAACAGTGTTGAAAAGGGAAAGGATTTACTATGCTAATGAGAAAAAGAACTGACTTATTCCAGCAGGTGTCTAAGACAGGAAAACTGGCATTTGCAATACAGGATTGCTCTGTTTAGCAAGAAAGCTACCTGCAGCCAGAATAAAGCCACCCTTGAGCCTCTTTCCAGAACTGATTGCTGGGATGTTAATTTGAATTAAAACATTGTCCTCCCAAATGAACATCTTTCATGTTGCTAAGAATTAAAATTCTTGAGAAGATGGGACTTTGAATATAGAAAGTGAAGAGCTCAGCAAATCCTCTTCCTTCCCCCCCCCCCCAAAAATGTTAAAACTGGACAAAATTGTTGAAAACAATCATTTCAGAATTCTAGAAATGGACCAAATTGAAAACAAACTGAGAAATGTTTATTCAGGAAAAACTACTGAACAATGGGAGTCTGTGGCGTTTTTACTGGTATTGCTCTCTCATCTTCCACCAGAGCTGGGTTAGTCTGATACTGCTACAAGGATGGGTCAAGCCCTGAAAACCAAAACTTTCACAGCCAGGAGGACTCACTTTACTTGGATCAGAGTGCAAAACACCCTACGCCCAGCAACATTGTCACAAAGAATAGCAATCTAGGTAGCAAACAAATGGGAAAGGCCAATTGTTGGGACTGTTGTCCTGGTTAGGCAAAGCAAGGAACGAGCAGACCAGAAATTTAACAAGGCGGATCTTAAAAATGAGGTAGACAGAGAGAACCAACAAGCTCTCCACACATCCTAGGCTCACTAGAAAGGCTGCATACAGAGAGACCAGAGAGAACTCAAACTATCCACACATTCCAGGATAACTGCAAGACTGTGCACACATGTAGAGGGAACATGAAAGGGCCCCAAAGAAGTGAAAGGTAGGGAAGACTTGGAAGCCTGAGCTTTCAGTACATTCCCCAACTACACACTGACCTATCAGCAAAGAATGGGTGCCTTACAGAATTACCCCAGACAACTTTACTAAACAAACAAACAGCAACAAAACCCCACCTCGGGAAAAATCAGAATTCAGAGTTCCTCCAATATAATGTCTAAAATGCCAACTTTTAAACAAAAAAAAAATTACAAGATATGTAAAGAAATAGTGTTTTTATACTTAGAAAATAAAGCAGTTACTAGAAAGTATCTCTGAGTAATCTCGAACAATAGACTTAGCAAAGACTTAAAAACACTATTTTAAATAAGTACACATTTCAAAGAGATAAAGGAAACCATGTTTAAGTAATTAAAGGAATAATGATGACAATAACTCAAGAAGTAGAGAATGTCAATAAAGAGTAAGAAAATATTTTTAAAAAAAAATCCAAGTGGGGGACCAGCCTGTGGCTCACTTGGGAGAGCGTGGTGCTGACAACACCAAGTCAAGGGTTAAGATCCCCTTACCGGTCATCTTTAAAAAAAAAAAAAGAACCAAGTGGAAATTCTGAAATGGAAAAGTACAACAACTGAAGTGAAAATTTTACTAGAGGGGTCCAAAAGAAGATTTGAGATTATTATAGAATTAAACTTAGGACCACTCACCTGAGCACAGCTGAGAAGACAAGTAATTGGAGCAGGGACAGCTAATGCTGAAAAAACCGAGCTCCTTGAAAGTTTATGAGCAAGGATTTTTAAAGGAAAAACTTGTGTGTTGGGGTTGGGGCCGGGTGAGTAGCTTGTGGATGTTTCTAACTGGCTGAATCTCAGAACACAAAGAAAGAGCTCTGGGACACTGTCCATCGATTTTCTTGCTTCAGTCAGTCTGGTGTCCTTGTAGTCCACGTCTGGTCAGCATTTTTATCTGGTGGGAAAACATGGGATTCATTACCTGTAAAAACACCTCAAGGATACATGTCAACATAGTGTCCTTAATCCTTGGAGTCCAGTGGGTCCCTCCTTATGGCTCAGGATACATTCCCAGTGGTCAGCTGTTTCTTTGTAGTCCCTTCCTTGATTATTAGTTGTAAAACTCATTTCCCTAATTGTTAGATGAAGACCCCGGGTCCCAGATTTTAAATCACTTTCATTTGGGAGATAAAGGCCATAGCTCGATTTCATTTAAATTTGGAGGGAGATTTATTGAGAAAGGGATACCTTTTCAATTTCAAGATGGCAGAAGAAAGAATCAATGAACTCGAAGATAGCTCAATACAGCTCTTCCAATGTGATGAGCAGAGAGAGAAAGAATTTTTTAAAAAACAAACAGGGCCACATAGACCATAAGACATCAAGTGTGCCAACATACATGTAATGGGAGTTCTAGAAGTAGAAAAAAACAGAGAGATAGCAGGAAAAAACCTGAAGAAATGATGGCAAAAAACTTCCCAATTTTGATACTAATGTTAATCTACAGATCTAAGAAACATAATATATCCAAATAATAGAAACACAAAGAAATCCACACCTGCACTCATCATAGTCAAACTGCTGAAATCCAAAGACATAGGGAAAATCTTGAAACTAGCAAGAGAAAAAGACTAATCACATACACAGAACAATATAATAGCTGACACCAAAACCAGCAGAGATCAAAAGGCAGAAAAAAAGACATACTCAAAGTGCCAAAAGAAAACCTGTCAACCAAGAATTCTATATCCTGAAAAGAGTCCTTCATATAGTACAGGATAGAGAAAAATAAACAAAGATTGAAATAATTCAATGCTAGAATACCAGCCTTACAAGAAATGCTAAAGGAAGTCCTTTAGACCCAAAGGAAATGACACCAGATGACGTTAATCTACACAAAGACATGGAGTACAAATAAAGGTGTATGTGTGTGTGTTTGAATTAATTAACATTTTTATTCCTCTATTAACTTCTTTAAAAAACACAAGATTCCATTAAACAATAATTATAACTCTGTATTGTTACAGTGTATATATATATATATATATATATATATACTGTATTGTATACTACATTGTATAGAGGGAATGTAACATAAGCAGATACAGCATATATGACAAAAATAGAACAAGGGAGGGAAAGATGTGAATCTATATTGGAGCAGAGCTTCTATTTTTTTTTCTACCAGAATTAAGTTAGTATTAATCTATAATAGATTATGATAAAATGCATATTGTAATCCCTACTATAATCACTAAGAAAATAATGCAAAAAAAAAAGTAAAAAGGAATATGAAGGAATTAAGATGACACAAACAAATATCTATTTACCACAAAAGAAGGCAGTAAAGAAGAAAAAGATGGACAAAAAAGAAACACATGAAAAAAATAGCAAAATGGCAGATACAAAAACCTGAATCAATGATAATGCAATCAATGATTACATTAAATGTTAGTAAACTAAACACGTCAATCAAAAGACAGATTATCAGACTGGATTTAAAACCAACAAGATCCATCTATATACTGTCTAAGAGACAAAATTTAGACCCAAAGAAACAAACAGGCCAAAAGTAAAAAGATGGAAAATAAGCCATGCACACAACAACAGTAAGTGAGGTAGAATAGCTATATTAATATACAGAATAGACATTAGTATATATTTGTAGAGACAAAAATGAAATTTCATAAAGCTAAAAGAGCCTTTTTATTAGTAAAATATGACAATTATAAAAATATATGCATCTACTCAAAATCACAAAGCAAAAATGGACACAATTGAAAGGAAAAACAGATACTTCCAACAAAAACAGTTGGAAACTTCAATACTGATTTCCAATATTTAGACAGAGAAACTAGACAGAAATTCAGCAAGAATACAATATTAGTCCGTTTCGTGTCACTATAACAGAAATACCTGAGACTGGGTAATGTATAAGGAACAGAGGTTTATTTGGGTTATGATTCTGGGACAGCTGCATCTGGCACAGGCCTCAGGCTGCTTCTACTCATGGTGGAAAGCAGCCAGCAGCCAGTGGGTACAAGCAGATCACATGGTGAGAGGAAGCAACAGAGAGAGAGGGGGGAGGTGTCAGGGCCTTTTAAACAACCAGCTCTCATGGGAACTAATAGAGCAAGAACTCACTCAGGACCATTAATCACTCAGGACTATTAATCCATTCATGACAGATCCGCCCCCTGTGACTCAAACTGCCACACTGGGGATCAAAATTCCATATGAGTTCTGGGAGGACAATACATCCAAACTCCATCAAATACAGAATCCTTGAAAAAACTTGACCTAACTTACTTTATAAGACATTACAACCAATGACAGTAGAGATACATTATTTTCAAGTGTACATGAAAGAGTCTTCAAAGTACACCATATGCCAGACCACGAAATAACTCTCAATAAATTTTAAATGTATATTCTCCACCCACAATGAAATTAAATTATAAATAAACAACAAAAAGAAATTTGAGAAATCCTCAAATATTGGAATATTAAATGATAATTATTGGTCTACTGAAGAAATCAAAAGTAAAATTGGAACACATTTTGAACCAAATTAAAATGAAGATACAACATATCACAATGTACAGGGTGCAGCTCAAGTGGTGCCTAGAGGAAAATTTACAGCTTTTAATACGTATATTAAGGAAATAAAGATTTCATATCAATAACCTAAGCTCCCATCTTTAAAACTAGGGGGAAAAAGTGAAAACTATACCTAAGACAAGCAAAGAAAATAAAGATTAGAGTGAAAATCAATAAAAAAGAAAACAGTAAAACAATGAAAATCTGGATCTTTAAAAAGATCAATAAAATTGACAAACTTCAGGTTGAATGCCCATGAAAAAAAACCAAAAAGATCAGATGCAAATTACCAAAATCAGGAAAGAAACAGGAAACATCACTACTGGCCCTAAAGCATACTATGAACAACTTTTTGCCAAAAATTAGACAACTTGGATAAAATGGGAAAATTCCTAGAAATACATAAATTATTAAACATAATTCATGAAGAAATGGAAAATCTGAATAGATTTTTACAAAAAGTAAAGAAATTGAATCAGTAATTTAAAATGTAAACAAACAAACAAAAATCCCAGGCCAAAATGGCTTCACTAGTGAACACTAGCAGAGATTTAAGAAAAAAATGAAAACAATACTTCACGAACTCTTTCAGATAACAGAGGAGGGTACGTTTATCCAATTTATTCTGTGAGGATACTATTACCTTGATCCCAAAACCAGACAAAGACATCACAAGGAAAGAAAACTGCAATCCATTGTCTCTCATGAATATAGGCACAAATTTTGATAAAAATATTAGCAAATGAATCCAGTAACATATATAAAGGATTACATACCATCTCCAAGTGACACTTACCCCCAGGAATGCAAGGTTGGTAGCATATAAATGTAGTAGAAGGATAAGCACTACAGGGCTCTGGAAAATCATCATTAGAGGCAAAGCCCACAAAAATAGGCCAGAATTTACATGCTAAAGCTAAACAGGATTCAGTCTCATGACATAATACCAAAATTATTCAGGGCACAATAAAAAAATCACTTATAACAGAAACTAAAAAGTTACAATATGAATGAGAAAATTAATCAACACATGCCAGTGCTGAGAAGACTCAGATGTTAGAAGTGTCTGACAAGATATTTGAGGTAGCAACCATAAAAATGCTTTAATGAGCAATTATGAACACTCTTTAATAAAATTAAAAAAGAAACAGATCTCGGCAATGAAATAGAAGATATAGAAATGATCAAATGTGTAATAATTGAACTAAAAAAATATAATAACCAAGTGACAGCACAGGGCTTCAATGTCCCCAGACTCATGTTGGAACTTAGACCCCGATGTGGTGGTTAGAGGTGGGGAGTTGGGGAGGTGATTGGATCTCAAGGACCATGCCCTCATGAATGGATTGATCCATTCAAGGAGCAATGGTGTGATTGTTTAATGTGTGGTCATAGGCATGGTTCATGGCTTTATAAAGAGAAAGAGTGAAAAGGTTATCTCTGTCTTGCTCATGCCATCTCTTGCCTGCACTGCTGTGCGAAGTCATCACCAGAAGGAGGGCCCTCACCAGATATGCCCCCTGGCCCATGGACTTCCTAGCCTCCAAAGCTGTGAGAAATAAATTCATTTCTCTGTGAAATTACCCAGTTTCAGGTATCCTGTTATAAGCAATGGAAAAGGACTAATATAGAAAATTGGTACCAAGAAGTGGGGTATTGCTAAAAATGAATATCTGAAAATGTGGAAGTGGCTTTGGAACTGGGTGACTGGCAAAGACTGGAAGAATTTGGAGAAGCAGATTAGAGAAAGCCTAGATTCTGGTGAAGGCTTAGAAGAAAAGACGTCCAGAGAAAGTTTGTAACCTCTTAGAGACTAGTTAAGTGGTGGTGATCAGAATGCTGATAGAAACATGAACAAGTCAAGGCCATTCTGAGGAGATCTCAGATGGAAATGAGGAAGAGCTTATTGGAAACTGGAGCAAGAGTCACTCATTATGCAGTTGCAAAGAACTTGGCTGCATTCTGTTCATGTCCAAAGGCTTTTGGGAATGTGGAAGTGATAAGCAAGGATATTTGGCAGAAGAAATTTCTAAGCAGCAAAACATTCGTGCAGCTGCACAGTTACTTGTAACAGCCTACACTGAGTTATGGCAGCAAAGGTGTGATGTAAAGCTGGAAATATAATTTAAAAAGGAAGCACAGAGAAAAAATTGTAAAACTCTCAGCCTGGCCACATAAAGAGTAAAAAAGTGTGTTCAGCAGAGAAAACCAACAGTGTTAGGCCAGTGACCATTTACTAAGGAAATTAGGAAAGAAAAAAAAAAACCATTGAGAGAATGGAAAAAAGACCATGAAGGCATTTCAGAGATCTTCAAATCTTCCCCTCTCATCACAGAACCAGAGGCGCAGGGAGACAGAATGGTTTTGGGGAACAGGCCAAGGGTGACCTCCATAGGCCCACCGCTCAGGGTTGCCTCAGGATGCTGCTCCCTGTACACTAGCTGCTCCTGCTGCTGCAGCTGTGGCTAAATTGGCCCTAGGTGTACTGGACCTGCAGCTTCAGAAGATAAAAGCCAGAAGCCTTGGTGGTGTCCATGTGGTGTTAAGATTGCAGATTCACAGCATGCCAGAGCTGTGGAGGCATGGCAGACTTCACCCTGATTTCAAAGGATGTATGGAAAAGCCTGGAGGCCAAGGAAGAGATTTGTCATGGGGTGGGTCACCACAGAGGGCCTTCCCTAGAGAAATGCCAAGCAGAACTGTGGGGTTGGACTTGCTAAAAATTAACCCCCACCACAGCCATGCTTAGTGGAACCGTGGAAGTGGGACTACCATGGAGACCTTAGAATTGTAGAGCTACCAGAGGGGAACACCAGCCTGGGAGAAATGAAGCATGGGCTGAGCCCAGGAAAGCCATAGGAGAGGGTTGCCTGAGGACTTGGAAGCCCAACCTCCACACCAGTGTGTGGAGGATACCAGACATGGAGTCAAGGTAGGTTGTTCACCAGCTTTGAGATCTGATGCCTGCCCTGCTGGGTTTTGGACATGCTTAGGACCTGTTACCCCTTCCTTTTGGCCTATTCTTCCTTTTTGAAAGGGAATATGTATGCTATGTTTGTCCCACCATTGTATCTTGAAAGTGATAACTTGTTTTGACTTCGCAGGCTCATGAAAGACACTGGACTTGGAACTTTTGAGTTCGTAAAGGAAAAAGTTAAGACTTTGGGGCTATGAGGATGAAATAAATGTATTTGTATGTGAGAAAGACATGAGTTTTGGGGAGCCAGGGGTATAATGTTATGGTTTGAACGTCCCCCCAGGCTCATGTTGGAACTTAACTCCCAAAGTGGTGATAGAAGATGGGGCCTTTGGAAGGTAACTGGATATTGATTACCATGCCATCATGTATGGATTGATCCATTCATGCAGTAATGATTTAATGATTTAATGGTTTAATGGCATGGTTCTGATGGCTTTATATGCAGAGCAAGGGAGAAGGTTATCTCTCTCTTCCTCATGCTGTCTCTCACCTGTTTTGCTATGGAGAACCATTGCCGGGAGGAGGGCCCTCACCAAATGTGCCTCCTGGACAGTGTACTTCCTGACCTCCAAATCTCTGAGAAATAAATTCATTTCTTTGAAAATTATCCAGTTTCAGGCATTCTGTTATATGCAACAGAAACAGACTAATACATAAAAAGAAAAGAAAAGAAAAAAAGCCTCATTAAATGGGCTCAGTAGTAAATGAGAGAAGAAAAGAATTAATGACCTTACACACTAATGAATAAAATTTACCCAACCTAAGTAACAGATAGAGAATAGGCTAGAAAAAAAAAAATGAATAGAGCCTCAGAGATCTGTGGGATAATAACAAAGATGTAACATTCATGTCATTAGAGTCCTAGAAAGAGAGGAAAAAAGAATATGGGGTGGAAAAAATATTCAAAGAAACAAATCATGAAAACCAGTAATAGAAACTTGATAAAGAGTATCTCCAAAAAAAATCTACAGCTAACAACATATCTAACAGTGATAAACTCAATGCTTTTCCTCTAAGATCAAGAACAAGGCAAAGATGTTTCTCACCACCATTTTCATCACTGTATTGGAAGTTCAAATGCAAGAAAAAGCAATAAAATGATGCCACAGAAATGGTGGAGTAGAAAGTTCTAATAATCAGTCCAATCCCTCCACTTAAGTCATCATTAAGCTGGCAAAATCTGAATCAACTTTTTTCAAACTCTGGAATCTAATCTAAAATTGGAAGCAACGTGGGGAGTGCTTAATGAAGAATGAGGCTTTCTGCTTACCGGCTTATCAATGCCATTCCCCAACTCACCAGCAACAGTGGGAATAGGGACCTGCATTCCTAATGTGGTTTTCTGGTGCCAGATGAGCAATAGCCTTGTTCCACAAAAACTGTGGCTGTGAGTTTTGATGTGACAGTACCCTTAGAAACTGCAGACAGTAAGCTTTGCTACAACCCTTCAGGCTGGAGTGGCTTTCCAGGTGACATCTGTCAAAAGCATTCAATGACATGGACTACATACAGCGGCCTGGGGAAGAATTTTATGGATGGAGCAGGGATGGTGAGTAGCAGACAGAATCAAAAGTCTGGGAAGGAGGAAGCCTGAAGTGGAAGGTTCTTGAGAAATAAGAATTTTTAAGTATTACTGAATAAACTAGAGAACCCTGAGTGCAATACTGCTATGGTTTGAGTATGGTTTCTGCCCACCAAAATTCATGTTAAGGCTTGGTCCCCAACATGGTGGTGTTGGAAAGTGGTGTTTTAAGAAGCACTTAGGTCATTAAGACAGATTTATGTCTTTTTAGCGAGACTGGGTTAGTTTCCCTAGGAATAGATTAGTTCCCAAAACAATACGTTGTCATAAAGCAAGGTTGCCTCTTGTATTTTATCTCTTTTCACATGTGCCTCATTCCCCTCTGTTTCTCTGCCATATTTTGATGTAGCAAGGGGTCCTCATCAGAAGCTGCAAAATGAGCCCACCCATTCTTGAACTTCCTGGGCTATAGATCTATGAGCTAAATAAACTTCTTTTCTTTATAAATTACCCAGTCTCAGGTATTCTGTTACAGCAACGCAAAATGGACTAATCCAAATGTGCATCCACAAGGCTCAGAAAATGACATGAAAGAACTCCAGACTTACACCTCTGGCTGAATTTTGGGCTCTGTGCAAACAGGAGGTAAAGCCTTATGTAGAGTCATAGGTCATCTGGCTTAGCATTAAAGGAACCCGTCAGCTCAGAAACAATCTTCAAAGACTGGGAGAGGTTTTGTTTTTGTTTTCTTTTTGGCCCCAGGTATTTAAGCATATCTCTCCCAAATAACTGACTGACTGTTAAGATAACAGAATAGACTTTAGTGACCACACATGACAAGGAATACAGTATTTGCAAATGTAATTTGGAAAAGTCACTGAACAAATGAATAACTGCAAACCTCTACAGTCAATAACAGCAAACCCTGGGGAGGAGGAATAATCTGCTTTCCACATTATAATATTTGAAATGTCCCATTTTCAATGAAAAGTTGTATGACATACAAATATAGAAATAATACCCAACAACAGGAATAAAGAAATTGACAGAAACCATCCCTGAGAAAGCCCAGACTTAACATATGTTGGAATTCACATAAAAGGCTTTAAGTCAACTGTCCTTGATATGCTCAAAGAGCTAAAGGAAACCAACAACAAAGAACTAGAGAGAACCAGAAAAATAATGTGTAACCAAATAAAGAATATCAATACAATCCTAGAGCAGAAAAGTAGAACAGCTTAAGTGAAAAATTCACCAAGGGATTCAGCAGCAGATATGAGCAGGTAAAAAAAAAAAAAAAAATCAGTGAATGTGAAAATATGACAATTAAAACAAACCAGTCTGAGAATAAGAAAGAAAAAATAATGAAGAAAAATGAACAGTCTATATAGCACCTGTGGGATACTATCAAGCACACCAATATAGACCTCTTGGAATATCCAGAAGGGGAAGAGAGAGAAAAGAAGAGTCCTTCACATTCAAGTGAAAGAATTAGACAGTAAAGCAACGCCATGCGATGAAATAACTCCAGTAAATGTAACTACATATATAAATGTAAAAGCCAGTATTATTGCGATTTTTGTTTCTCTCTCTTTAGTTTCTGATAATATTTAGAAGGCAAATGAATAAAAATAAATAAATCCATGTTAATGAATATACAATGTATAAGAATATAACTTGTAAAAATAACATAAAGGGGAGGGACAGAGCTGTAGAGGAGGAGAGTTTTTATGTTATTGAGGCTAAGCTGGTATCAATTAAAACTAGATAGCTATGAATTTAGAATGTTAATTGTAAACCTCATGTTAACCACTAATAAAATAACAAAAAAAGGCACAGAAAAAAAATGGGGAAGTAAGTATGATTCACTATGAAAAATCAATCAAACACAAAAGAAGGCAGTGTTGGTAGAATTGAGGAGCAATATACATATATGACATGAAAAATAGCAAATAGCAAAAATCAATACTTCCATGTCATTCATCACTTTAAATGCATGTGGATTAAACTCACCAATTAAAAGAGATTAGCAGAATGATCTTTTTTAAAAGATCCAACAACGTATTGCTAAGTGACTCACTTTAGAGCCTATCATGCAAATAGGTTGAAAGTAAAATAATGGTAAAATTAAAATATAAACATATTCTATGCAAACAGTAATCAAAAGATCTGTTAAGAGTTTGGATCCCCGTACTGACCAGAGGCCAAAAAAATAAAAATAAAATAAAATAAAATAAAATTCTGGGGCAGCTATCCTAATATCACACAAAACAGACTATAAGTAGAAAATTGTTACAAGAGACAAAAATGATCACTTTATATTGATAAAAGTATCAATTAATCAAGAAGATATAAAAATTATAAGCATACGTGCACACCTAAAAAAGAGCTCCAAAACACATGAAACAAACATTGGCAGAAGGAAGAAACAGACAATAACCATTAGAGGCTTCAATACTCCATTTTCAATAATGCACAGAGCATCTATACAGAAAATCAATGAGAAAATAGAGGATTTGAACATCATACACCAAGTACTCTTAACAGACATCTATAAAACACTTCATCCAACAACAGAAGACATATTCTTTCAAGTGCACATGAACATACTTCAGTATAGATCATATGTTAGGCCATAAAAAAAGTCACAATAAATTCTAAAAAATTAAAATCCTTAAAAACTATGCTTACCAGCTGTAGAGGGTTAGAAATGTTGATTCTCAGTTGATTTTTAGAATAGGGTTTTTAGGTAATGCATGTATGGGACAAAAGTCCTCAATTAAGGGACAAAAGCCCACAGCCAGTGGGCAAAACCCCATCTAATCAATTCTAATTACTGTTTAGGGATGGGATTATGTACTTTGACTATTTAACATACTGATTGTTGTTAAACGATGTTGAAAGAATTGCTGTAGTGAAAAAGTGTTTGCTAAGGGCAAGCTGTTTGTTCATGGGAACTTTAGAGACAATTATAAGAATATAACTTTTGCTTAAATCATTTAAGGACAGGTTATATTTTGGAATAGATAATGATCTCAGTCTGATCGATTTAGCTTTTCACGAACTGTACTTTGGAATGTCACCTTGTTAAATTTAAATAATGTTACTAGTTTCCATTGTTTAGCCATACTTAGCCATAGATAACTTCTGTCACATTGCCCATGTCTTTGTGTCCTTTTGCAATGATTGAATCAACTGATTTTTCTTGTGAAACTTCCCTGTTGTTACAATAAAAAACAAGCTAACTTTGAATCCAGTTTTCTCCTTCTAACACAGGAGTTGCTGAGGTACAATCCCTTCGGGCTTCTCATTGCACTCATGTTGCTTTGAGTAATCTTTGTTTTGTCTCCATTAAACAGTGAGAAGTGTAACAGCCAACCGTGATGAAATAAAACTAGAAATCAATAACAGAAGGAAAACTTGAAAATTCACAAATATGTTAACACACTCAAAAAACAACAACAAAAAAAGCCAACACAATACAAATGGGTAAATGAAGAAATTACAAGAGAAATTAGAAAATACTTTGAGATAAATGAATAAAAACAATATACCAAAACTTGTAGGATGCAGCAAAAGCAGTGCTCAGAGGCAAATTTATATCTCTAAATGACTACATTAAAATAGAGGAAGATCTCAAATTAGTAACCTAACTTTACAATGTAAGTAAGTATAAAAGAAGAAACTAAAACCTAAGATATATAAATGAAAAATAAATATTAGAGTAGAAATGAAAGAAATGGAGAATAGTAAAACAGTATAAAAATCAATAAAATTAATCATTGATTCTTTGCAAATATCAATAAAATTGACAAACGTTTACTAGAATAAATAGTAATTAAAAAACAGAATATGCAAATAACTAAAATCATAAATGAAAGTGGGAACAGTACATGGGCCTTACAGATAAAAAGAATTATAAGAGAATACTATGTATATTAGTAAACAAAAATGAGATAACCCATATGAAATAGAAAAGTTTCTAGAAACAACCCAAATTACCAAAAATGTCTTATGAAGAGAGAAAATCTGAACTGGCACATAAATAAGACATTGAATCAGTAACCAAAAAAACCCCAAACAAAACAAAACAAAAAACTCACAACAAAGATAAGCTTGAAAACACATGGCCTCACTAGTGCATTCTACCAAACATTTCAAGGACTTCCATCAATCCTTTTCAAACTCTTCCCAAAAAATAATTCACTTTGTGAATTCATTCTGTGAGACTGGCATTACCCTGATCCCAAAGCGAGACAAAGACACTACAACAAAAGAAAGCTACAGACCATTATCCCACAGAAATACTAATGTAAAATTCCTCAACAAAATATTAGCAAACCAAATCCAACACCCTATTAAAAAGTTTATACACCATGAACAAATAAGATTTATTTCAAGAATACAAGAGTATTGCAACATTAAAAAAAATCAATTAGGGTAATACATTACATTAATAGAAAAAAGGGAAAAACTACAGGATCATCTCAACTGATGCAGGAAAAATATTAACACCCTTTTATAATAAAAACACTCAGAAAACTAGGAAAAGAAGAGTTTCCTCACCATGATAAAAGGCATTTGTGAAAAAAACCACAGTTAACATCCTACTCAATGGTGAAAGACTGAAAGCTTTTCCCCTATGATCAGGAACAAGACAAGGATGCCCACTATCACCACTCTTATTCAGCACTGTACTGGTGGCCTTACCCAGAGAATTTAGACAAGAAAAATAAAGGCATGCAAATTGGAAAATTAGTAAACTATCTTTATTAACTAATTACATTATCCTATATATTAAAAAAAATCCCTAAGAATCTACTAAACAACTACTGGAGCTAACAAACAAATTCAGCAAACTTGCAAGGTACAAAGTCAACATTCAAAAATCAGTTGTGGTTCTACAAAGCAGCAATGGACAACTTAAATAGGAAATTTAAAAAATGATTCCTTTTACAATAGCATCTAAAAGAATAAAATATTTAGACATAAATTTAACCAAGGAGGTGAAAGACATAACTGAAAATTATAAAACATTGCTAAAGGAAATTAAAGAAAAATAAAATAAATGGAAAGACATCTTGTGTTCGTCAACTGGAGTACTTAATAACGTTTGGCATATTACCCAGAACAATCTACAGATTTGATGTAATCTTTATCAAAATTTAAATGTCATATTTTGCAGAAATGATAAAGCTGATCCTCAACTTCACATGAAACTGCAAGAGCCCTAAAGCGCCAAAAAAGGATAGAGATCAAAGTTGGAGGACCCACACTTTGTTAAAGTGCAAAGCTACAGTAAATATAACACAGTGTTACTGGCATAAGGATAAACATATGGGACAACAAAAAAGAATTGAAAGCCTGAAAATAAAACAATACCTCTATGGTTAATTGATTTGCAATGAGGGTACCAAGACCACTTAATGTGAGAGAACAGCCTCTTCAACAACCGATGATGGGACAACTGGATAGCCACATGCAAGAGAATGAAGCCAAACCCCTTCCTCACACTATATACAAAAAGTAACTCAAAACTGATCAATGACCTAAATGTGAGGCCTGAAATAGTAAAACTTCTGGAAGAAAACATAGCAGCTTATCTTTGTTACTGTGGATTTAGCAACAAATTCTTAGATATAACAACAAAAAGCACAAGCAACAACAAAAATAGATAAAATGGACTTCATCCAAATTTAAAACTTTTGCACATCAAAGGATATTTTCCAGAAAATGGAAGACAATTACAGAATAAGAGAAAATATTTGTAAATTAATATCTAATAAAGGTCAAAATATCCAGAATACTTTTTAAAAAACTCTTACAACAAAAAGACAAACGAACTTTTAAATGGTAAAGGAATTATATAGACATTTCTGCAAATAAGATATACTAATGGACAACATGGAAAGAAATGCTCAACATGATTAGTTATCAGGGAATTGCAAATAAAAACCACAATGAGGAACCACTTCACCCCCTCTCAGATGGCTGTACTAAAAAAGGAAAAAACAAACAAACAAACTAATAAGCATTGTAGAGGATTTAGAGAAATTGAGCCCTTGCACATTGTAAGTGTGAATGTAAATGTTTCAGCCACTGTGGAAGAATGTTTAATGGTTATTAAAAAGTTAAAATAGTATTACCATATGACCCAGTAATTCTACTTGTAGGTATATACACAAAATAATTGAAAACAGGTACTCAAACGAGTATATTTATACATATATGCATAGCAACACTATTAACATCAGCCAAAAGGTGGAAACAGTCTAAATGTCCATCAATGAATAAAGGCATAAACAAATTCTCTTATACATGTACAATGGATTGTTGGAATAAAATAGTGATGCATGCTACAATGTGGATAAACCTTGAGAATATTATGCTAAGTGAAAGAAACTGGACACAAAATGTCACATATTACATAATTCCATTTATATGAAATATTTCGAATAGGAAAATCCATAGAGACAGAAAGTTGACTGGTGGTCCTCAGAGGATGGGAGAGGAAGGAATGGGTAAGAACTGCTTAATGGATACAGGGTTTTTTTGCAGTAAAAAAAAAAAAAAAGTCTTGAAAATAGAGGTAGAGGTTGCACAGCACTGTGAATGAACTAAGTGCCACTAAATTATCTAACTTAAAAGTTTTATGTCATTAATTTTATCTCATTAAAAATATTAAAAGCTATCAGATTAGAAAGATACAAATGAAAGTGTCCTTATTTGAAGATGATTGCCTATATAGAAAATCCTAAAGAATTTACAAAAAACAAAACAAAACTAACTCCTAGAACTAATTTATGAGTTCAGAAATGTCACAGGATAAAAGATCAATGCATAAAAATCAATTGCAGATATAGTGCCAGGAGGAATGTCAAAAAGATGGCAGAATAGGAGCTTTTTACCATCATTCCCCCTCAGAAGCATTGATTTTGACAACTACCCATGGTTGAGAGTACCTTTGTGGGAGTCTGGGAGTACAGTGGTGAAGTTCCAGCACACTGCTGGAACAATAAAATCCAAGAATAGATGCATTGAGGAGGGTAAGAAAAATAGTTTCACAGGAGAGTGGCACAGCTCAGTGCTGAGAGACTCCCTTGTCCTGCAGTTTCACCCATGAGGGAAAGTAAGAGCTTAGTATGGGAGCACCCAGCTAACCCAGCCATATGGGACACTGCCCAAGAGGCTCGCTTCTTTCTTGCACCACCCAGATTACTGAGCTGATTGGCATGGCTGGATGGTTGGGAAAGACTAGTAGCAGGGAAAAGAGGCCACACTCCACTAACCACTCCATGGGCTACATCAGGAAGCCTGCCTATGAGACACATGGTACACCTCACCTGTGGACCCTTCCCAACTGGCCCACAGGCAGCCCAAATGGCTTATACGCCTCATATCCCCCTTCCCTATGCTAGCTCCCTGAACATACTTCCACAGATGGTAAGTGCAAGTGACTCACACAGACAGGTGGTTCAATTCTACAGGACTGAGAGAAGACACACAAACGAGTATTTTAGGATACCACCCAGAAGAAACAAAACAAACAAATGGCTCTTGGCACCAGGCCTGGCCTTATGAGGTCAAGAGAAAACATACAAACTAAAATTCTCCCACCCCAAGACAGAACAAGAGGTGTGGAGCAGCTCTCTCAGAAAAGGTATGAGAGAGCCTCAGAATCCCTAGCAGGGCTATTGGTGAAGATATTTCTCTCCCAAATACAGGCAGTAAAAACTACTAGAGGAGGTGACTGCTTCTCCAAATACAAACACAAGACTTCAAGGAAGATGAAAATACAATAAAACTTGATATCACTACAGGAACACAATAATATTCCAGTAACAACACCTACAGAAATAAAGATCTACAAATTTCCTGACAAAAAAATTCAAAATAATTGTTTTAAAGAATGTCAGAGAGCTACAAGTAACATAGATAGACATCTCCTCAACATCAGCAGAATATATAAACTAAACTAGAAGTTTTACAAATAGAAATCATAAAAAAGAACCAAACAGAAATTCTGGAGCTAAAAAATACAATAAAAAATAAAAAAATTCAATAGAGAGCATCAACAGCAGACATGATCAAGCAAAAGAAAAAAAAGTCTGAACCTGAAGATAGGTCATTTGAAAATAGTTGGAGGAGAGAAAAGAAAAACAGAATGAAAAATAATGAGAAAAACATATGGAATTTATGGGTCACCATCAAGAGATTTAACATTCAACTACAGAAGTCACAGAAAGGGAAAAAAAGAAAGGGGCAGAAAGCTCTTTTACTATTTAAAGAAATTGTGGCTGAAAATGTCTCAAATCTCAGGAGAGATATGGGCATCCAGGTTTATGAGGTTCAAAGTCTCCAATGAGGTTCAACACAAAGAACAGTTCACTAAGGCATATTACAGTGAAACTGTAAACAAAAACAATGAGAATTTTGAAAGCATCAAGAAAAAAGATGCCCATCACATACAGGGGAACCTCTATTAGACTTCTAGCAGATTTCTCAGCAGACATCTTGCTGTCCATGAGAGAGTGGGATGATGTATTCAGACTGCTGAAAGAAAAAACTACCAACCAAGAAAACTTTACACCTGGCAAAGGTGTCCTTCAGAAATGAAAGAGCAATAAAACTTTTCCAGACAATAAAAATTGAGGGAGCTCATCACCACTAGACCTGTCTTACAATAAATGCTAAAGGAAGATCTTCAAACTAAAACAAAAGGGAGCTAATCAGTAAAATGAAAACATGTGAAAATATAAAACTCACAGAATATAGTTAAGTTCAGAATATGCTATCCTGTAATAGTAGTGTACAAATTATTTATTACTCTAGTATAAGGTTAAAAATTTTAAAGTACAAAAAATAGTTATAGCTTCAAATTTGTCATTGTATACTTACTATAAAGAGTTGTAAATTACAACATCAAAAACTTAATATGTGGGGGGGGTTGTAGTAAAAGTGTAGAGATCTTATGCAATCAAAATGAATTTGTTAGCTTAAAATACTGTTATAACTATAAGATGTTTTATGTAAGTCTCATGGTAATCACAAAGCAAAACCTATAGTAAATATAAAAATAGATAAAGAGAAAGAAGTCAAAGCATACCCCTACAGAAAATCATCAATTCACAAAGACAGCAAAAAAGGAAGAAAGCAACAAATGATCTGAAAAACAACCAGAAAGAAATTAACAAAATGGCAATAGTAAGTCCTTACCTACCAATAATTACTTTAACGGTAATGATATTAAATTCTCTACTCAAAAGATATAGAGTGGCTGAATGAATAGAAACACAAGACCCTACATGCTACCTACAAGAGAGACACTTCAGATTTAAGGACACACATAGACTAAAAGTAAAAGGAAAAAAAAAAAAGATATTCTATGCAAAGGGAAACCAAAAGAGATGAGGGTTAGTTATATGAGTATGTCTGTTAAGTCCATTTGGTCTGAAGTGTAGTTCAGGATCCAATATTTCCTTATTGATTTTCTGCCTGGATGATTCATCCATTGATGAAAGTGGGGTATGAAATCCTCTACTATTATTGTATTCTCACCTCTTTCACCCTTTAGATCTATTAATATTTTTTTAATATATTTAGTGCTCTAATGTTGGGTGTCTATATACAAGGGGTCTTTAAAAAGTTCATGGAAAATGGGTATTATTTTTTAAAAAAACTACGTATACATTTCAAATTATTTTGCACCAAAATAAATTCATACTAGTTTGTTATAACATGTCTGAACAGGATCTATTTAAGGCACTAAAAAGGGTAAGACATCAGTTTCAAAAAACCTCTTACCAGAGTGACATGAATTCTGCTAAAATTGAAGCAAGAATATCAAATTTATGGTGATGCTTGGGTGGAAAAATGGTGAAATCATTGATGCTTTATGAAAAGTTTATGGGGACAACGCCCCAAAGAAATCAGCAGATTACAAATGGATAACTCGTTTGAAAAAGGGATGAGACAATGTTGAAGATAAAGCCCATAGCAGCAGACCATCCACATTAGTTTGTGAGGAAAAATTAATCTTGTTTATGCCCCAATTGAAGAAGACTGACAATTAATTGCAGAAACAAAAGCCAACACCATAGACATCCCAACTGGTTCAGCTTACACGATTCTCACTGAAAAATTACAGTTGAGCAAACTTTCTCTGCTTGATGGGTGTCAAAATTGTTGTCCCCAGATCAGCTGCAGACAAGAGCAGAGCTTTCAAGGGAAATGTTAAACAAGTGGGATCAAAATCCTGAAGCATTATTCAAAGAATTGTAACAGGAGATGAAATATGGCTTTACTGGTATGATCCTGAAAACAAAGCAAAATCAAAGCAATGGCTACCAAGAGGTGGAAGTGGTCCAGTAAAAGCAAAAGCAGACCAGTCAAAAGCAAAGGTCATGGCAACAGTTTTTGAGTATGCTCATGGCATTTGCTTGTTGACTTTCTGGAGGGCCAAAGAATGATAATATCTGCTTGTTAGGACAGTGTTTGGAGAGACTTAGTCAAAGCTTAGCAGAAAAACAGCAAAAAGCTTCACCAGAGTCTTTCTCCACCAAGACAATGCTCTTGCTCATTCCTCTCATCAAACAAAGGCAATTCTGTGAGAGTTTTGATGGGAAATCATTAGGTATCCACCTTACAGTGCTGATTTGGCTCCTTCTGACTTTGTATTTTTTCCTAATCCTAAAACTCCTTAAAAGCTGCCAACTGTTCTTCAACTAATAATGTCAAAAAGACTGCATTTACATGGTTAAATTCCCAGGACCCTCAGTTCTTTAGGGATGGTCTAAATGAATGGTATCATTACTTACAAAAGTGTCTCAAACTTTATGGAACGTACATTGAAAAACATTTATATATATTATTTTCATTTTTTAATTCCATTTTTCCGTGACTGAAGTCCCCTTGTACAGAGGACATTTTATCGAACAGCATCAGAATAAACATTCTTCTCAAATACCCTCATAACATTCTCCAGGATAAATCATATGTTAGAGCAAAAACAGGTTTTAAGAAATTTAGGAAGACTGAGGGCCGGCCCGTGGCTCACTCTGGAGAGTGCAGTGCTGATAACATGAAGGCCACAGGTTCGGATCCTATATAGGGATGGCCGGTTAGCTCACTGGCTGAGCGTGGTGCTGACAACACCAAGCCAAGGGTTGAGATCCCCTTACCGGTCACCTTTAAAAAAAAAAAAGGAAATTTAGGAAGACTGAAAGATTATCAAGTATTTTTCTAATTGCAATGTATAAAACTAGAAATAAGTAAAAGGAGGAAACCTAGAAAATTCACAAATACATGGAAGCTAAACAACACACTCCATAACAACCAATGGGCCCAATGCAGAAATCAAAAATGTCTTGAGACAAGTGGAAATGAAAACACAACATACCAATAAAATCTGAAGTAAAAGAGGAGACATTACAACTGATACCACAGAAATACAAAGGATCATAAGAGACTACTATAAATTATTATACACCAACAAATTAGATGACATAGAAGAAATGAATAAATTTCTAGAAACATACAACCCACCAGGACTGAATCATGAAGAAACAGAAAATCTGAATAGAATAAAAACAAGTAAGTAGATTGAATGAGTAATAAAAAGTCTTCCATCAAGGAAAAGTCCAGGACCTAATGGCTTCACTGGTAAATTCTACTGAACATTTAAAAAAGAAGTAATATAAGCCTTCTCAAGCTTTTCCAAAAAATTATATAGGTGGAAACACTTCCAAACTCATTTTACAAGACCAGAATTATCCTGATATCAGGAAAGGACACTACAAAAAAAGAAAATTACGTAACAATGCCCCTGATGAACATAGATGCAATTCTCAACAAAATACTAGCAAACTTAATTGAACAGCACATCAAAAGGATCATACACCAAGATCATGTGGGATTTATCCGTAGGATGCAAGACTGGCTCAAGATATACAAATCAATAAACATGATATCACATTAACAAAATGAAGGGTAAAAATTATTTGATCATCTCAATAGATGCTGAAAAAGCATTTGACAAAATTTATCATTATCTCATGGTAAACTCTCTTAACAAATTAGGTATAGAAAGAATAAACATCAACACATTAAAGACCATGTATAACAAGTCCACACACATCTTACTCAATGGTGTAAAGTAGGAAGCTTTTCCTCTGAGATTAGGAATAAGACAAAAATGACCACTTTTGCTACTTTAATTCAACATAGTACTAGAATTCCTAGCAAGAGGCAAGAAAAATAATAAAAGGAATCCAACTGGTATAGGAAGAAGTGTAATTGTCTCCATGTGCAGATGGCATGATCTTATATATAAAAACCTTACATACTATACCAGAAAACGGTTAGAACTAATAAATGAATTCACTAAAGTTGCAGAATACAAAACCAACATACAAAAATCAACAACTATCCTAAAAAGAAATTGAGAAAACAATCCCATTTACAATAGCATCATATATAATAAAATACTTAAAAATAAATTTAACCAAGGAAGTGAAAGATCTGTACACTGGAAACTATAAAACATTGATGAAAGATACTGTAGATGCAAATAAATGGAAGATATCCCATATTCACAAATCAGGAGAATCAATATTGTCAAAATATCCACATTACCCAAAGTGATCCACAGATTTAGCAATCTCTATCAAACTTCCAAAAACATTTCTCACATAAATAGAAAAAGACAACCCTAAAATTTGTATGGAACCACAAAAGACCCTGAATAAATGAAACAATTTCCTGGTTTCAAATTATATTACAAAGCTATAGTAATTAGAATAGTCTAATTCATAAAAACAGACACAAAGACCAATCAATGGAAAAAAATAGAAAGCCCAGAAATAAACTCACACATGTGCAATCAACTAACTTTTGACAAAGGCACCAAGAATACACAATTGGAAAAGGATAGTCTCAATAAATGGATAAAGAGAAAAATGGATATCCGCATGCAAAAAGAAAGAAAGAAATTAAACCCTTATCTTCCACCACACAAAAATCAACTCAAAATGTATTAAAGACCTAAACATTAGACCTGAAACCATAAAACTCCTAGAAGAAAACATACGGAAATAACTCCTTGATACTGACCTTGGCAATAATTTTTTGGATATGATACCAAAAGTATAGGCAGCAAAAGCAAAACGAACAAATAGGACTACATCAAACTAAAAAGTTTCTGCACAGCAAAACAATCAACAAAGACACTCAACAAACTAGGAATAGAAGGAAATGACCACAATGTAATAAAGGCCATTTATGAAAAGCACACAGCTATCATCATACTCATTGGTGGAAGACAAAGCTTTTCATCTAAAAAGTCAGGAACAATACAAACATGCCCACTCTCGCCATTTCTATTCAACACAGCAATGAAGTCCTAGCCAGAGCAATTAGGCAAGAGAAAGAAATAAAAGCATCCAAATAGGAAAGGAAGAAGTAAAACTGTCTCTGTCCACAGACTACATGATCTTATATAAAGAAAACCCAAAGATTCCACCGCACTCCAAAAAGATTATTAAAACTAATCAACAAATTCAGCAAAATTGGAGGTAACAATGTCAACCTGTAATATTAGTTGAATTCCTATACCATAACAATGAACAATCAAAAAGGGGAATTTTTAAAAGCAATTTTAATTACAATAGCATCAAAAAGAATAAAATGCTTACAAATAAATTTAACCAAGGAGGTGAAACACTTGTACAGTGAAAACTATGAAACACTGGTGAAAAAATTAAAGACACCAATAAAGAAAATGACATCCTCTTCATGAATTAGAGAACTTAATATTGCTAAGATATCATTATACCAAAGTGACTTACAGATTTAATGTAATCTCTATCAAAATCCCATTCATTTTTTTTTTTTTTTTGGCAGAAATAGAAAAATCCATCCCCAAATTTAAATAGAATCTCAAGGACCCTGAATAGACAACATAATCTTGAAAAACAGAACAGAGCTTGAAGTTTCATAGTTGCTGATTTTGAAACTTACCTGTAAAGCTACAGTAATGAGAATTGTATGGTACTGGCATAAAGAAACATATAGACCAATGGAATAGAATACAGAGTTCAGAAATAAATTTTCATATATATGGTCAAATGATTTTCAACAAAGTTGCTAAGACCATTCAATGAGGAAAGGTCAGTATTTCCAACAAATGGTGTTGGGAAAACTGGATATTAGAAGAAAACGTAAGGGGGATGGGGGGAAGCTTCAAGACATTTGCTATGGACTGAATTTTATTCCCCACCCCCCAAAATATCTATCTTGAAGCCCTAACTCCCAATGTGGTGGTTTCCAGAAAGGGGGCTTTGGGGAGATAATTAGGTTTAGATGTGGTCATGACAGTAGGGCCCGCATGATGGGATCATTGCCTTTATAAGAAGAGAAAGAGACATCAGAATGCTGTCTACCATGTGAGAACACAGCAAGAAGGCAACTGCCTGCAAGCTAGGAAAGCAGTCTTCACCAGGAACTAAATTGGCTGGCACCTTGATTTTGGACTTCCCAGCTTCCAGAACTGTGAGAAATAAATGTGTTGTTTAAGCCACCCAGTCTATCGTATTGTGTTATGGCAGTCCGAGAACACTAATACCATGTTGAACTTGGCAATGATTTCTTGGATATGACATAAAATGCACAGGCAACAAAAGAAACAATAGATAAAATGGACTTCACCAAAATTTAAAATGTGCCTATCAAAGGACACTATCAACAGAGTGCAAAGGCACCCATGGAATGGGAAAAATATTTGCAAATTATGTATCTGATAAGGAAATAATATCCAGAATATATGAACTCCTACAACTCAACAACAAAACAATAACGCTGTTAAAAAATGGGCAAAGAACTTGAACAGACATTTCTCAAAAAAGAGGTACAAATGGCCAATAAACACATAAAAAGATACTCAACATCACTAATTCTTAGGAAAATGTAAATCAAAACCATAATAAGATACCAACTCATACCTATTAGGATGGTTATTAACAGAAAATAACAAGGGTTGAAGAGGATGTGGAGAAATTAGAATCTTTGTACTTTGCTGGTAGGAATGTAAACTGGTGCAGTCATTGTGGAAAATAGGATGACAGTTCCTAAAAAAATTAAACATAGAATTACCATATAATCCAGCAATTACACTTTGGAGTATATATCCAAAATAACTGAAAGCAGGAACTCAAAGAGATATTTTTACTCTCATGTTTATAACAGCATAGCCAAACTGGAAACAATGCAAGTGTCCACCAATGGATGAATGGAAATTACATGCAGTATACCCATACAGTGGAATATTATTCAGCCTTAATAGGGAAAGAAATTCTGACGCATGCTACAATATGGATAAACCTTGAGGCCATTGAAAACAGAATTGTGGTTGCCAGGAGCTGGAGTGAAGGGACAATGTGGAGTTGTTGTTTAATGGGTACAGAGTCTCAGTTTGGAAAAATAAAAAGATTCTGGAGATGGATGGTTGCACAACAATGTGAATATACTTAATGCCATTGAACAATACACTAGAAACTGAGTAAAATAGTAAATTTTATGTTACATATATTATGACAATAATTAAAAAAAAAATAGTGGTAGCACCAAATGCTGGTGAGGTTGCAGACACTGCACGTTATGGACAATCTGAAAAATAATTTGGCAGTTTCTTATAAATCTGCCATCTGACCCAGCAATCACACCCTTGGGCATTCTTCACAAAGAAGTGAAAACATATTCATGTAAAATCTGGTACACAAATGTTCACAGAAGCTCTATTCATAATAGCCAAAATTTAGGAACAAACTAATGAGAGTGGTTAAACAAACTCTAGGATGTCCATGCAATGGAAAATTAGTCTACAATAAAAATGAGTGAACTACTGATAAGAGCAGCAACTTGGATGGATCTTAAGGGCACTATGCTTAGTGAAAAAAGCCAAACTCAAAGGTTACATACTATATGATTCCATTTATATAGTATACTCAGAATGACAAAACTATAGAGATAGAGTATACATAAGTGGTTGCCAGGGGACAGGAACAGACATAATGGAGAGGGTGTAACTTTAAAAGGAGGGAGTTAATTTGTCATGATGGAACAGTTCTAAATCTTGTTTGTAGTGGTAGTTACATTAACATGGGATCAAATTGCACAGAACTACTATACATACACACATACCCCACACACAAATAAGTGGTAGAAACCAAATAAAGTCTGCAGTCTAGTTAACAGTATTGACACTGGTACGTCAATTATGGGTTTTGATATTGTACTACAGTTATATAAGAAGTCACCATTGGGGAAGATTGATGAAGTGTTTATGAGACTCTACTATTTTTGCAATTTTCTGCGAGTCTGCATTTTAAAAGTTTTTTTTAAAAAAACCTCTCAACAAAGTAGGAATGATTTCATCCATCAATGAAAAATATACAGCTAACATCCCACCTAATGGAGAAAGATTGAATGCCTACTTCTAAGATCAGCAACAAATCAAGGATGTCTGTTGCTATGGTCTGAATGTGTTTCCCAAAATTCATGTGTTATAAACTTAATCCCCAATTCAATAGTGTGGGGAGGTGGGACCTTCTGGGTAGTTTTTAGGTCATGAGGACTCCACCCTCCTAAATGGATTAGTGCCACTATAAACAGGACTTATAGGAGTGGGTTTGCTCTCTCTTGCCTTTCTGCCTTCCCCCATATGCAGATGCAGCAAGAAGTTTCAAACCAGATGTCAGTGCCTTGATCTTGGACCTCCCAGACTCTGTTCTTTATAAATTACCCAGTTTGTGGTATTTTCTTCTAGCATCACAAAACAAACAAATATATCTATCTCTTCTTACCAATTCTATGCAATATTGTACTGGAGGTTCTAACTAATGCAATAAAGCAATGTTCTAAAAGGAGGAAAGGAGAAGAAATTACAGGCACCAAGATTGGAAAAAAAGAGGTAAAACTGTCTTTATTCACAGATGACATAATCCTGTATATAGTAAATCCTAAGGAATCTCCCCAGAACTGATAAATGAGTTCAGCAAGGCTACAGGATACAAGATCAATAAACAAAAAAATCAACTATATTTAGCAATGAACAATCTAAAAATCAAATTTAGAAAACAATTCTATTAATATTATCAAAAAGAATAGAACGGGAATAACTTTAACAAAATAAGTATACGACTGTACACTGAAAACACAAAGCACTGCTGAAACAAATTAAAGATCTAGATAAATGAAAAGATCATTCCATATGGGAGAAGAGTCAATACTGTTAAGATGGCAATATGCAATTCCTGTCAAAATCCCACCAGATTTTTTTTAGAAACTTACAGGCTGATTGTAAAATTTACATAGAAATGCATATTACCCAAAATAGCAAAAACAACTTTGATAAAGAACAAAGTTGGAGGACATATACTACTCAATTTCAAATCTTTATATAGCCACAGTAATCAAGACAGTGTGGAATAGGCATATAGATCAACAGAACAGAACAGAGAATCAAGAAATAAAGCCTCACATATGTACAGTGCATTAATTTGCAATTAAGGTGTTATGCCAGTTCAACTGGAAAAGGATAGTCTTTCTCAACAAATGGTGCTGAAATGACTGAATATCCAAAAGCAAGAAGATAAACTTAGACCTTTACCTCATACCATACACAAAAATTAACTCAAATTAGATCACAGACCTAAATGTAACTGGTACAATAAAACTTGTAGAAGACACAGAAGAAAATCTTCATAATCTTGGGTAAGGCAAGGAGTTCACATACATAATATCAAAAGCATGATCCATAAAAGAAAAAATGATAAACTGGACTTCATCAAAATTAAAAAGTTTGCACTTCAAAACATACCATCAAGAAAATAAAGCCACAAAGTGGGGAAAGATATTTGTAAAGCATATCTCTGATAAAGGACTTGTATCCAGAATATATAAAAGAATTATTACAACTCAATTATAAAAAGATAAGAGCCAATAAAAAAAGTCAAAAGATATGAGCAAACATTTCCCCAAAGTAGACATAGGAGTAGCTAGTAAGTCCATGAAAAAATGCTTAACACTATTAATCACTATGGAAATGCAAATTAAAACTATGAGATACCATTATACATCCATTAGAATGGCTATAATCAAGAGGAAAGAAAATATCAGGAGTTGATGAGATATAATGATACCAGAACCTTCATCTATCGCTGTTCAGTATGTAAAATGATACAACTGCTTTGGAAAACAGTTTGAAACTTACCATATGACCCAACAGTTCCACTCCTAGGTATTTCCCCTAGAGAAATGAAAAGAGATGGCCACAGAAAGAACTGTACACAAATGTTTACAGCAGCATTAATCTTAAGAGCCAAATCTAGGGAAAAAACCAGATGCACACGAACTGGTGAAAGGCTGAACAAAATTTGGTATCCATACAACAGAATACTTATTCAGCAACAAGAAGGAACAATCTATATGTCACATCATAAATTAACCTTTAAGACTTGCTAAGTAAAAGAAGCTATATTCAAAGGACTACATATTGCATTCTCTATTGCATGATTCTCTTACAAACTAGGTCACCATTCCCACAATCACAAGAGAACTGTGTAAGAAGCAGGTCTTATTTTTCAGTGGAGTTTTCCAGTAACAGGAATACTTTTCCCACTATACAGGCATCCTCTGCTCTGCCACTCACCATACTCTCTTCCCCTAAACTCTATATTGGGGTTCCCAAAATATTAAAATAACCATTGTAAGATTACTTAGGGAAACTTTTTTCAGTTTTGGGAGATGTTAGACAAATATATTAGACCTCAAACTTTGTGCATCTTTTCAGATTTTCTCAATCACCTTCTTTCTCATTTTGATTGATGCCCCCTCTGTTGGGTCACTCCTCCTCTTTTAGGTTTAAAGTATGGCTGAAATACCACACTTCTGGGTATAGTATTTGACTTCCTAATCAGCTGCCAATGGGCTAGAAGATGAAACATGAAAGTCTACAGAAGTTAGCTCTCCATGAGGACCTATGACGAATATGTTCTAGACTATTGAGAAGCAAGACAAAGATATGTAAGAGAGCTGGGCACGTTTAAGAAACAAAGGGTGCACATACACAGGCAGTTCTCGTATTGCATGGCCCCGTGTTAATGCAAATTCATTCATACTCAAACCTTGTTAGCGTTTTTCGCTACCAGGCAAAGCAAAGCAAAGCAAGGACAAAGTTCTTATGTGCTCAAATTTGTTAACAAGGTAGCATGCGAAGAAAGGACTGTGTGCACACACACACACAGCATTTATTGAGAGCCTGTCATGTGAAATGTGCTCATATTAGTACTGTGGATAATATACCTCAGTGTATAGAATGAGAACTTGCATTTAAGAAACTTACCTGAGATAAGCTATATAGCTTGCTTTTAAAAATCTTTCTAGGATTCAGATCTAGCCGCAAAAGAAAAAAAAAATGTTTCCGTGTCACTGTTTCATTGTAAATAATCAAAGAAAGTTCTGCATGTAGAGGCTCAAAGTCTGCAATTGCCATTCAAGAGTGCAAAAAGGTTAAAAAAAAAAAAATTGTTGCTGAATATCTTGAGCTCCCATTTTTGCTAATGGCAGAACACTGAAATCTCATCCATTTAAGGTGGTTGTCTTAATTTAAAGCAGTTTTAGGAGAGTAGTCTAGCAAATTCAGGGTAATCTAAATTTCCAAAAGGCTTAACTCCTATCAGCACCAGGGAGAAGTGTCTCATCCACACGTTGTCTGAGCTCAGTCCTTGCTGGCTGCCACTTCTAAGATCCAGCTTTCTGAAGTGTGGTCCTTGGCATCAGCCTCTCCCCACTGCATCCTCTGCTCACATTTAGGGTCCTGCCATGGATGTCAGATATCCATGCTATCATCCTTATCTAAGCCACAAGCGTCCCCTCACACTTAAGCACACTTAAGGGCTTTCCCTGGGCTTCCTTAAGATATGTGAGAATCCTGTGAGGGAAGCTTTCCTCTGCAAGTAACATAACCACTGACTGTAGGGAAGTTCATTTTTCTCACATAAATGAGAAAAATGGAAGTGTGAAGGAGGACGAATGCTGGCACCAGCTCAGCGGATCAATGTCAGAACTCTAGGTTGGCATTATTGATCTACCAACCCCTCGTGGTCATACAATGGCTGCAGTAGCTCTGATCATCACACAATCATATTCAAACATAAGCAGCAGGGTGCAGTACAAGGTAGCTTCTCCTCCAGAACCTTCCTTTTATGAAATCCTCTCCTCACCACCACTCCTTATATCTCATTGGTCAGATCTGGTCACATGCCTACCCCTAGACCAAGAGCTAGGGCACCTTTCCTGAAATAAAGGATCCATTCCTCAACAAAACTGAGGTTCTCCAGGAGGAAACATTTGGGTAGGCAAGCAACAGTGCCTGCCACAGAACCTCCCTGGATTTGCATCCTTCAACCCTCTCACTGCAGGAGGCCATAATGTACACAGGCTTCCCTAGTTTTCTGCTCTCCTCAGGTTATGCCCTGGGGAAATAAAGCAAATCTGCCCTCACCTGCTCCTGGACTCCCCCTTATCCAACTAGGTAGTTCCACCACACCCATCCCTGAGGGAGATGTGCAAAACCTCTTCTCCAGCACTAACGGAAGTGTGGCTAGTCTCATTCCCTTTCATTTTACTGCTTGCTGGTAGAACCTTTCTTCTTCTTGGGTGGAATAGTCCATTACCTATAACATAACCCATAGTTTGCAGCTTTTATGCGTTAAGTCCAAAAAGTCATTTTAAGTACCTGCTTCTACTATTAATCTCCAGTCAATTTTGGCACTTAAAGCTAAAAACATGTCCCTTGGTCATTGCTGAGTTGTGTTCTTTCTCCCACAGGGCAATAAGCTAAGCCTCTTAGCCTAATTCTAATTGTGGAAGAACTTCAAGAGAAAAGAAAAAACAAAAAGTGCTTTATTAAAATGTATCACTGTGGTTAGGACCTTGATAGGAAGATTTTGTGCATGCGGACAGTGAACGCTACATTCCATTCAATTTTGCTGTGAATCTTAACTTCTCTAGAAATTATTATTTAAAAATACATTATTAGTCCCAGTTCTGTACCAGGCCCTGTGCTATGTGCCAGAAGTTATATCACAGGGTCCAAGTAAGATGAGAGGAGCTCCCTCTCTTAACCCGCTTTCTGTGCTCTTCATATGAAATGCACAACCTTCCCATACAACCTAGCTTTCTGAACCTTGCTAGAATCCATGAATTTCTCATCAAGCCCAGGGTTGGGAGGAGCCCTGCCCAAGGGAGGCCACCTAACTATTAATGGCAGGGGTGGAACAGAGCAGGTCTTCTCTATGCCAAGCTTTTTCTCTAGTGCCCACTACTACAGTTACCCACGTGGTTTTCTTTCTCCCCTTCTTCCTTACTAGTGGAACCCAGAAACTTGGCAATCTGCTCTGACAGAACTACACTTCCCAGCCTTCCTTGCAGCCTAAGCCTTGTCTGTGATAGTTCCCACTTATGGCACGTAAAGGAGTCACTAGGTGGCGTTTCTGATTCTTTAAATGAGTTTAATCGTTAAAATGTACTTTTTGCCCTCCTCCTTACATCTTTATGCCTAGAAAAAGAATGTGATGACCATACATGGCAGTCATATTGTGACAAAGAGGTGACTTCGAAAATGGAAACCTGTGCGCTAGGAATCGCAGAAAAGCCAGAAACAACCTAGGACATTGGTCGTGAAGCTTCCATACCAGCACTGGGATACCTCCTTTGAAACCTTTATTGTCTACCACATTACTTTTCTCATGTTACTAACCATTACTCCACCCCCACACACTTTTACTTAGGGAAAGATAATTTTTAAGTCAAACTAAAACTATAAGTCATGGGTTTCAAGCAAGTAGATTTCATAAACCCAAATGAGTCAAGAATACAAGGGATGCTTCCCTCAAGTCAGCCATTCAACCAGCAAACACTGCTGAGGGGCCCCTCAGCTCTGCTCCCACCCTCAGCTCTGCTCCTGGCCCTCCATGCAAGATCTCAACTGTGGAAAGAAAAGCAGGAAAAAATAAAGGGAAATTAGTTCAATATAGTAGAGGAAAAAAGCCAACTAATGTGACCCAAATATTTTAAGAAAGATGGTTAGAGATATTCTCAGTTCCTTGCTCTTTTCCTATGCAAATAAAATTGATGAAGTTCTGCCACCCAACTGAAATCTTTGAGGATGTTTTTAAGTCTTTGATTTTAAAGAACTGTAACATGTAAAGTGCCTTATAAAACATCAAACTATCTCAATTTATAAAGGCAATACAAAGCCCCAAGTGATGAGTAGAACATGCCTAGAACTCACTCCTTCCTTCTACTGGAACATTCCCTAAGGGGAGAAGGGCATGCTGGTTTAGAGGAGCAAGATGGGAAACTTGACTGAATTCCCTTCCATCCTTTTTCATCCTGGAGCCTTTTAAATATATCGCTGTTCAAAATAGTTAGAAAAAAAGAAAATTTATCCCTGAGATGCTAATACACACATGATCCCTTACTTAGCACCATTCCCAGTATGGTAAATGCTTCAGCCAGACCGGGAAGATGAGGAAGGATAACAAGAACAGTTTTTGCAAGGTAGTGTGTGCTTGAGCAGACTCAAAGAACAAGAACTCCTCAGGTAGAGGGTGGCCTGAGCAGATGCAATCGTGTGTACAAAATCATCCAGGTGTTCACAAAAATGCAAGAGCTGGGGATAGCTTGAAGTAGTTTTATTAATATATACCTGTGAATAATGATAGTACAATCAGCAAATTACTGTGAATAAAAAATGAAATTAAGTGCATTAGCAGATCTTAAAATAAGTCTAAAAACTTACAAATGAAAAATGTATCGAATTCAAGGATGGAGATGAGTGTTAAGAATGACTTAAAGAGCACAATTTTTAAAGTATGCAATACTTTTATTGAAAAGACGTATAAGTTTAACAAATTATAGTAACTCCACTATCCTGACAAACTTTTTCACTTTTACATGGTCCTTGTAGACATTAAACAGACTCAATCACAGGGTTACATACCATAATGTGTAGCTAAATGCAATTAGCAATTTCCATACCACGCAATACCACCATAAACTTCAAGTCCAGAAGACAAAGAAATCCAGAAATTCAGGATAAATATTTACAAATATAATGTAGAAAACAGCAGACTATTTCAATCGTTTTATTAAATGCTTTCTTTCAGGCGTAATGTAGAGACTACAAGGAGGGGAACAGCTGACTCTAAATCACAGAAAAGACAACTTGAGCAAAACATACTAACAAAAAAAACTATGCTTGCCAAAACCTTCCAGTGAGACCCTAAACCTTCCAGTGAGACACATAACCATATACCTATAATTAGATATAAAACTACAAATTCTCATTAGTTGACTTTCAGTAATTATGTTGGCACCATGCTGCTATTTATAAATCACTAATGTAAACATTGCTGTCTTTGGTATACTTGCAATGTTTTCATTTATAGAAAAACCTGCAGAAAGAACTCTGCTTACACCAAAGCAAGGTAGCAAGGAAACAGGTTACCGTGGAATAATAAGGCCCTAAGAAAGGCAGCAGGTCGTATAGTTACCTCCTTGTGGGCAAAATCCCTGCCCTAAAACTATGCAACCTACTACCTCTTCCTAGGAACCCATTTTTTTCTTGCTGGTCTTCTACTTGGCAGATGCACTTCAAATTAACCTGTTAAGTTAGGCCACATTCTTCGAGTTTTCTTTTGAATTCAGACCAATTAGAATTCCTTCACTGGTTGTTTTTAAAAAGTTACTGGCCACATGACCTTGGTAAAAACCACAAATTGTTTAAAGTCAAACCTCAATCAAGTTACAAAGGAACAAGAAAGTAATACAATCACAACAGAGGACACAAACCAGTAGTCTAATATTCCACCAATCACATATTTTTGGTTTAAATACCAAATTTCTTAAAATCTTCAGCCTCTCTTGGTAAACTGCAAAGTTAGGTGTCACTGTATATAAATCCTGCTTGCCACCTATCAAATGGAGCGAATTAACTTACTGCTTGTCCCCTTTATATGTCATGTGGTTCCTAGTTATAGCCAGCCCCTTCTGGGCCCCTGAAGGCATTTCAGTTTTTGTCCCCTGCATTATAGTACACAGAAGCAAATTCTGCTTAGTTTTGCCACCATTATAAATAAGCTCTTGGAGACCATCCAATTCTCCATAAAGGTACTTTAAAGTATTTTTACAAAACTTACCAGTTCTCGACAATTCAATCCATGTATAGTTGGCCATTAAGGATGTAAAATGGACCCTTATGTAATTAATAAGAGATATAAATTCATTTTTCTCCAGACCTTAGATAATAATTAGGTAAGAATAAGTTTTCAAAAGCAGAGTAGTAATGATATTCACACTGAAGGTATATGTGTCAGAAAACCAAAATTCCATAACTGAACTTCCCACACACCTAGCAGGTGAGTTATGCATATTGTCAATTTAACAAAGATTAAGCCAAAGAGAATTTCTCAAACATTCCCACTTTTCTTTGGCACACGGAAAGGCAATGAATGTCAGTTTCCACTCCCCCTCCACATTTATGTCCACTTCAGAACAAAGACCAATTGTTCATGCATGTATCTATCTACATGCCAGGGATGAAATAAAAAGCATAAATTTGGTCCAGGACAAGTCATCTGGGTTGGGTCCATCCAAGAGAGTTTGATGTATCCTCTCACATAAAGTTCCTGCTACCATTAAGAGTCAGGATAAACGGAAATATCTGTAAAGAGTTGACCTTCTCCTCACATCTACACTTTATCTCTTTTCCCTTTTCTCCCAAAATAAAATAGTTTAAATAGGAAACACTTAAAACAAGGAGCTTTTAGCCTTGATTAATTATAAGGCCCAAGGCAGCATATGCTCTGGCCATTGGGAGAAAGCTGAAACATGGGCCTTCATGAGTGTTAAAATTCAAGAAGCTCTTTCAAGCATTTTTCTCATATTTTCTTTAAAGCAACAAACTACAGACTTCCCCATCTGAAAGTTTCAGGTGATCCCCCCATTGCAAATGAATGACCCTTTTAGGTTTTGAAGGCAAAGCTGAGGTCTTAGCAACTTACTAGGAAGCACGGTTCACAGAACCTCAGAGCCCTCTCTCCTTTTCCAGGCTGGCAAGAGAAGCCTGTCCAAATCAACACACTAATGAAGTACTGCTTACAACCTTCTCCAACAAGGCTGCCCAAAACCCAAACTGGGAATGAATTAATCAATCTGATTCTATTTTAGCCCAGACAGTGCCTTTTCAGTTTCTACCTTTACCACCCAGGACCTCACCCTGGACATGGGTACCAGGATGTAGGGCAGTGAACTTATTCACAATTCCGAAAGGGCCCTATTAAGATTTCCTGAAGGGTCCACTCAGATTTTTGCTTAATTTCCAATTTCTTAAATATACCATAGGTGAAAACTAAAAATGGTTAATCACTGTACTATACTTAAACAAAGAAAATTAACTGATAAACTGTAAGTACAAAAGAACGTCAAAATCAGTTCCTCTGAGTTTTAATACATAGATAAAAACAAGCAAAATAATGCTGCAAGTCTACTCATCAGGGAAGGCAATAGATTGTATAGTTATCTCCTGAACAGGGTAAAATCACTACCCCACAACTATACAATCTACTACCTCACTCTGATAGAGCAATCTTTTCTTCTGGAATGGAGAGCATAATCTCTTACAAAAGAAAATTTCAATACAAAATTATCAACATCAATCAAAATAAAACATACATTTATTCTGACATACAGAAATGAGATAAGCAGCAACAAGTATCCCCACCCCATCCAATCTACTTGCTAACATTTTTTATCTCTAAAACAATAAACAACGTGCACACCATAAACAAATTCTATACGACAGCTTTAATCTTAAACACTGTACAATTAGTTATTGACTTTCTATGAGGCACCTAGATGCAGACTTTTCTATCACGTTAGGAAAGACAGTAGATTGTATAGTTATCTCCCAGTGGTGGGTGTGACCCTAAAACTATACAACCTACTACCTCATCCCACAGTGAAGAGAACATCCACGGTGAATGTTGAAAAGGAAGCACAGCTGAGCACCACAGGAAAGCTGAACCACAGCTGAGCACCACAGGAAAGCTTTCTCCTCAGTAATCCTGGTTCTCTGTGTAACAGGGGAAAAAAAAAAGGTTAGACAACCTTCATTCACTTAATTTGAACATGAAGTTTAACTGAACATTTTTGCTACATCTATGATCAATTCTGTGCTTTCTTTTCATTTCCTACATTTCATTAAATTATTATAAATGCTTGGTTATCTGAATCTACTCCTAATACCAGATATTTATAAGATTCAGAAATCATCTTCTTACCACTGTCTGTATTAACAATTTTTGGTTTCCTTACAGTTACAACAAATAAGAATTTATAAAATTACTTACAGTTCCCTTGAGAAACAACAAAAAAATCATTACAAAGAAAAAAAAGAGCCTTTAATGAAATCCAATGACTTCAAAACACAAAAGCCCTGTACATCACACATAAGCCATGACTAAATGCACCAATGTACAAAGAGACGATATAAAAAAATATACACAAAGATAAACTAATTTTTAAAGGAGACTACTCATTTATCCCATGCCATCAAACATTGAGTGGTCTTATTAGCAGAAAAATCAAAGATAATCAGCTGGATCTGAGTCAGTGTCAGGATCCTTTCCTTTAGTTTGAAAGGTGCTAGGGGATTCAAAGGCAGAGTCCATAATACCTTGTTACAATGTCTGCGAACTAAGCAACATGACCAGTTTATAATCAAAATCTTAAAAACCCAGTCAAATCTAAACTATATTATTAGTCTTCATACTTAAGAGGTATTATAAAGATTCAAAAACACAGCTTAATGTAATAAAACTGAAAGTAAAGTCATACATTGTGTCAACTGATTTTCAACAAGTGTGCTAAGATAATTTGATCGGAAAAGAATAATATTCTCAACAAATATAGTGCTGGGACAACCAGACATCCACATATGAAAGAATGAATTTGGACCCCTACTCTCACACTACATACAGAAGTAACCTAAGACAAATAACCTAATTTAATAAAGGGCAAAAGATTTGAATAAATATTTCTCCAAAGATATGGCTCATAAGCACATATGGCCAATAAGTATGTGAAAGGATGCTCAACATTATTCATCTGTCATGAGGGAAATGCAAACCAAAATCACAATGAGATACTACTTCACACCCACTAGGATGGCTAATAATCAAGAAATAATAACAAGTGTTGGCAAGGATGTAGAAATTGGAACCCTAACAGACTGCTGGTGGGAATGTGAAATGTTGCAGCTGCTTTGGAAAAGTTTAGCAGTTCATCAAAAAGTTAAACGATCACCATATGTGGTGTAAGGAACATAGTCATGTCTCACTTAACGAGATGTTTTTTAAAAAAATGTGTTGTTAGGTCATATTGTTGTTGTGTGAACAACAGAGTGTACTTACACAAACCTAGATGGTAGAGCCTACTGTACACTTACACTATATGGTATATAGCCATTATAATCTTATAGGACTGCCATCCTATACACGGTCCATCTGGCACATGACTATATTCATCTTTATGCCCAGTTGGGGTTGCTGGCCTACAGCTCCTAAACCCTCAGAATCTCCCAAGTGATTAATGTCTTTTTAGTGCCAATGTGATGACTTGTGAATAGGGTCCCTAGATAGTTTCAGGATGGGGGCTAGTCAATGGAAAGACCAAAGCATGATTAGAGGATTAGAACTTTCAGCTCTACCTCTAAAACTCCAGAGAGGAGAAAGGGGCTGGAGAATGAGTTAATCATCAATGGCCAATGATGTAATCAGTCATGCTTAATTAGGTAATGAACCTCCATAAAATACCCTAAACAACAGAGTTCGGAGGGCTTTGAATTGGCAAACACATCCTCATGTCAGGAAGGTGGCATACCCTAACTCCACAGGGACAGAAGCTCCTGTGCTCAGAACCCTTCCAGACCTCATCTTAAGTACCTCTTCATCTGGTTGGTTCATTTGTACCCTTTTATAATAAACCAGTTAAGGTATGTAAGGTGTCTTCCTGAATTCAGTAAGCCAATCTAGCAGATTATAGAGCCTGAGGAGGAAGCTGTGGCAACAACCCGAATTTACAGCCAGTTGGAGAAGTTCAGATGGTAGCATAGGACTTGCAACTGGCATCTGAAGTGGGGGCAGTCTTGTGGGATTGAGGCCTTAACCTGTAGGGTCTGTGCTGACTCCAGGTAGTATCAGAACTGAATTGAATTAGAGTACACCCAGTTGGTGTCCAGAGTTGGAGAATTGGTTGCTGGTGTCAGAACTCAGTAAAAACAGTTCACCATATGATCCAGCAACTCTACTCTCAGTTATATACCCAAGAGAACTGAACACAAAAACTTGTATATGAATGTTCATAGAAGCATTACTCACTTGTAGTAGTAATGCTGCTATGAACATTACTCCAAATGAGTAATGTTCACATTCTTACATTGGTAACAAAAACCAAGGTTCAAATCTTGGCCCTACTCACTCACTACCACTGAAACCTCATACAAGTAATTTAGCCTTTCTAGCCCCTCAGCTTTCCTAGTTGTAATATCAATACATTGGATAAAGCAATCTAGATAAGAAAAAGGGGAAAGATATACCTACCACACATCCAACATATGTAATCATCTCTAGGTGAAAACTGGTGCCAAGAAGTTTAATAACTTGCCCCAAATGAGAGGAGATAGCACAGCACTGGATTTCAGAGCCCATTTCTAGTCTACAAGACCAGATGATTCAGGTTATTAACTTGCAGACAACTGTCCCTAAAAAAATCAAGCCTTTATAAGCCAAATCTTCCCCCCAGAACCAGCACTGTCCTTACTTTAAAAGAATGACAGCCAACAGCTAAACCATTTGGTACCTCTACTACAACCCTCAACTCCAACCCATCTTCCCACTTTAAACATGTTTGACTCCTCGTCAAACATTCTAAAATGTATTATTTTTCAATCTTGGTGGGTGCAGCATTCTCACTTTGTGCTATTTTTCTCAATTCAGCAATGTAAATAGGTACCATATTGTTAGAAAGCAATCTGGTTAATTTACTCACCAAGAGCTATTTATTAAAATTATCCTCATTTTTTGGGGAACTACATATAAAAATAATCTAAAAGTTGGGTGTTTATGGGGGAGAGACAGGGAGGACAGATATCTACTATGCAGCATTACTATTAGAGCAGCTGTTCTCACCTTTCCTCAACCCACGGCCAAAAAATTTCATATTTCTAAACAGTACTCATACATGTCTATACATACATAATACTAATGCAAAAAATAACATCATTCACACATTAATACTAACCCTTATTCCTGTATTTCTGTTATTTCATTAAGTACATAAATTGATTTTTAGGATCCGCTGGTTCCCAGCCTGCAGTTAAGAAAACACTGATTACAACAAATGTTGGAAACTAAAATGTAAAAGGCAATGTTCAGTTACGCAAGCTTTCAGAAATATAGAACATAATCCACATACTAAAATTTATGGATTATGAGAACCCAAGGAAATGTTCATTTAGAAACAGGGTTAAGTAAAAACCCTAACATATACACTGGTCACAACTATATAATGCCTGGATACTGGGAAAGAAAGTGGGGTAACTAGCTAGTGTATACTTAGTTCTTCAGATTTTTCTGTCTATAGTTGAAGTGTACTTCAGAATCAGAGACCAGGTTTGAATTCTGGCTCCCCATTTACTGTATCTGATTGTTGGAAGAAAGTTGCATTCCACAAGAAAAATTCTTCACACACACACACACACACACACACACACACACACACACACACACACACACACACACACACACACACACACACACACACACACACACACACACACACACTCCTTCATATATACACATACACTCTCTGGGCCTTTGTTTACATTCTTAGGCAGCATACTATTAGCTAAAACTGTGAGATTTTGATCTTTCAGATAATTCTTTTTTAAAAAAAACTACACCAATATACTTTTATATCCACTTTCTACACTTATTTACATACTACCTCAATCTGTAGCTGCAACTACCCTCCCATTGAAAATTATAGCAATTAGTCTAATTCAATTTGGACAAAATGTATCATAAGAAAATCATGACGGAAAAAGTGGTACATCTACACAATGGAATACTACTTACTCAGCTATAAAAACGAATGAAATACTGCCATTTGCAACAACATGGATGGACCTTGAGAGAATTATATTAAGTGAAACAAGTCAGACACAGAAAGAGAAATACCACATGTTCTCACTTATTGGAAGGAGCTAAAAATTAATATATAAATTCACACACACACACACACACACAAACGGGGGGGGGGGAAGAAGATATAACAACCACAATTATTTGAAGTCGATAGACAAGCAAACAGAAAGGACATTGTTGGGGGGAGGGAGAAGGGAGGGAGGTTTTGGTGATGGGGAGCAATAATCAGCTACAATGTATATCGACAAAATAAAATTTAAAAAAATAAAATAAAAAAATAAAAGTTAGCATCAGGTTAAAAAAAAAACCTTTCACATTCCATCTTATGGTTATATAAATTTCATTTTGGCTAACCTTCCCTACGAGTAAAATGACCTATTTCCTCCAGTCTCATCATTCAGTTTTACTTACTGATAATCAAATACAAATCAAAATCAGAAAACTGGCTATTTAATAAAGATTTCCTTCAATCTCAAATACTCAGATGAATATTAATGAAATTATCTGCTGTGATGTTGGCTGAATATTATAACATTATTATTAAGCTAACTCCCTAAGAGTATTTTGCTTCCTTTGATAGAGCATTATTTTTGGCAATGGAAGGTACTCCATGTGCAACTGACAAGGATTAGGAGGTTTTTAGACTTATAACTGTTTCGCTAATGAGTTAAATAACCTAACTGTAATTTAAGATCTCAACTTCTTATCCCACCAAACATTGCACTAACTCTTGAGATTCATGTCAATTTTTTTTTTTTTTTTTTTTTTGTCCTTTTCTGTGACCGCGCTCAGCCAGTCAGTGAGCGAACCGGCCATCCCTATATAGGATCCGAACCCGCGGCGGGAGCGCTGCTGCGTTCCCAGCGCCGCACTCTCCCGAGTGAGCCACGGGGTCGGCCCCATGTCAAATTTTAAATAGCTAAGTACTACTAGGTCAGGTTTCCCAAAAGGACTATTTCCTTTCATTCACTCTTAGATATCCAGCAGATACTTAAGAAGCTTCGTTGATTAGATCTACATATTTAAATTCCAAAAATGTTTAAAAAGGTAACTACCAGCATTACTTTGTAAATTTTCCAATGTGAATGGTCAATTTTGGGCCAACTTTCCTGCTACCACAAACACATTCTATGCTACCCCTGTAAACCTAAGTAAATTCTGCTGCAAACCCTGTAATGCACACAAATATTTAGAGTGAGACAGAGTATCCAACATGGGAGATTTATCAGATCATCACACATACTATTACTTCTCAACCCTTTAAAATATTCTACCTTCCTATCCTCCATTATACTGATATGTTTCCAGGTTGAAAAACCACTGTATAGTCTACACATCCCCCAAGCCAAGAAAAGGGAGTTTCTACTTAACATAAATTCCAGTTTACTATAATTAACTGTATCCTTAGTAGACAATTCACAGTCTATACTGTACAAGAGTACAGTAGGTATGCTAAGAAAAAGTTCCCTCCTAGGCAGGAGGCAATCATTTAGCTAGCCAAACAAAACATGTGCAGGGGTGATGGAGTTTGGATGTGTTGTCCCCTCTAAAACTCATGTGGAAATTTGACCTCCAATGTGGCAGTGCAGGAAACCGAATGAGTCATGGGGGCGGATCCCTCATGAATGGATTAATGCTCTCCTTGGGAGAGGGGGGATTAATGAGTGAGTTCTCAGTTCTGTTAGTTCCCGCAAGAGCTTGTTGCTTAAAAAGACCCTGGCACCTTCTCTCTCTCTCTCTTGCTTCCTCTCGCCATGTGATTTGCTTGTACCCACCGGCTGCCTGCCACTTTCCGCCATGAGTAGAAGCAGCCTGAGGCCCACACCAGATGCAGCTGTCCCAGAATCGTAAGCCAAATAAACCTCTTTCCTTTATAAATTACCCAGTCTCGGGTAATTTCTGTTATAGCAACACAAAACGGACTAAAACAATGGGGGTGGAGTGGGAGTCAACCATCCTCCCAGGTGACAGAAAAACAGTGTCACTTATGGTGCTAGTGACACCAAAGTCCAGGGTTCAATCCCTATATTGGCCAGCCACAGGGGAAAAAAAAATAGTGTAACTTCATGTTAATAAAATATTGATAAAAATTAGAAAAGGATGACTACTTAATACAAGAACAAAACGCTCCCAAATCGTATCATCGTATCTGCCATTTTAAATCATCTAAAATGTCTTAAAATAGTCCTAGAGAAACAGAAGTAACTTAACAAAGGTATACCTTTGTCAGCTGCCTCAGCATACCTATATCTTACATCTAGAGAGCCTAAGAAATTATCTGACAAAATTTCCTCACATTTGAGATGAGGCTGTGAAGAGACAGGAAACATTTTTGGCAGATTATCTGAAATTTCAAATATTCAGCTAAGAAATCTAATTTTTGAAAAGCAGCTAGGCAGGACACTAAAATTGCACTCTTCATTCGGTAGCCATTAACCACATGTCACTGTTGAATACACGATATGCAACTAGTCCAAAGTGTTAAGTGTTGTAACCATAAAATACACTTTGAATTTCAAAGACTTAGTAGCAAAAAAGAGTAATGGTTCTCACTCTATTTGGTTATTTAACGAAGTCTACAAATGATTATGGAATGCTCAAAACACCCACACAGGCAAAGAGCATGTAATGACCAGGCCTCCTTTACTCCAGTCCCGAGGTCACATGAGGCAATGTTGACAACTCATTATTGGGGATGTGGATTCTTCTATTCTCATCTAGACATGAAAAAGTCATTGTCCAATTAATATTTTGGGATGGAAAAGATCCTTTACAGTCTAAATAAAAGCTTCTCAGGCTATTAAAAATATTAAGTGATTAAAAAACACATGCTGGTCGTGGATGACAAGTTTATTTCCCAACTCTGAAAACTAAAGCAAGGGAACATGGTTCCCCGGATATAAATATAAACAAATAAGACTGCTTTTAATACTCCTTAGAGAAGATGAGTGTTATAAATGAGAAAAAGACCCTTCCCAAGGACTGGTTTTCAATCTTTTTCGACAATCCTCTTCACAAAAAAATATTTTGCAGGAATACACATGTGTATAGCTTAATCAACATGCTATTTCATGCAACACACTATTTTTTTTCCTTAATTTTGATCACCACCCACTAAAGTGATTTCATGACTCAGTGACTCATGACCTACAGTTTGAAACAATGGTTTAGTGCTCTTAATACTGAGTAATTCCCACTGTGAGTAAAGCTATTACCTACTACTTTAGCTATTAAAATACTAGTGTGCTGTACTCTAAACCAAGAAATGTCTAGCGAATGCTAACAACAATAAAATGCCCTTAAAGGAGTAAACACAGGAGACCAACTTGTTTAACACCATCTCTTCAACGAATAAGTCTGAACCCAGGGGCTTACCAACTTTTCTTTTCTTTTTTTTTAAAATAAACGTATGTTTTGTTTCCCTCCGCTTTTCAGACTTGCAAAATTCTATCAACGGAGGAGCGTTTCAAGATAAAATACCCTCTCTTAAATAGAGCTATTCAAAAGGGTTAATTTTTTCCCTTGCCACTTATAATTATACCCCACTGACACATTTTAAAATGCTGTGTAGTCAAACAATTTAGAAAATGTGAAAAATTTGTCTCCTCTCTAAAAGTTCTTAAGTTTCAAAATAACTTTGTATAATAAAACAAACATCTTCACAAAACTCCCTCAAAATAACTTCCATGTTTTTACTTCCTTAATTACACATACTCCTCGAGCATAGTGAACCAGACTGCCAGACAGCAGAAAAATCCAGATATAAACAATTTTTCTGTTCCACCTTGCTTTTGCTAGTTGATACACAAATTATTCTGTTTTCTAAACTGCATATGAATCTACAATTGAACATTCAAATTTCTTGTACTACTACATGACATTCAGGCCAATGGAAATAAATGCAGGGCAATGCTAAATGATGTTTTAACTTTAGGAACTGAGTGCCAAGAAAGCAATATTCATCACTAAAGTTCAAACTCACTGTCTCCAACGCCTTTTTCCCATCCTGCCAACCCTCTTATAAATCTAATTAAAAAAAAAAAACAAACCGAAAAGCTGAAAAATAAGTAAATACACACCATCATCTCTGACACAGCCCACTGTAAAAAGTTGGAAGACCGAAGGACACTGCTGACCAAGGACATAAAGGTTACCCATTCCTCACACCAGAGCCCGTCGGGGAAGTTTACTTGCTAGCCTTTGGAGAGGCGCTCGGTTCCAAGAGTTTGCAACGTCGAGTCATTAGGCCAGCGCTGTTTCCGGTGACACCGAGTCGCAAATCTCCAAGCCCCGTCCCCCGGGATACAATTTCCTCCCGCTCTTGCTCTCCCCTCCCCCTCGCCAAGGACGGCTGCGGCTGCGGATCTCCAGCCGCAGCAGCTGCTCCAGGACGGGAGGCTTCACTTGGCCGAGGAAAGCAGGGGCAGCCAGCCAGCCAGCCAGCCCCGGGCCTCCCCTCTCCATCCCTCCCCCTGCACTTCCTACCTTCCCTCCTTCATCCCAGCCCCCAAGGCCAAGGTCTCCCCGGCCCACAAACCTGATAGAGGAAGTGACGTCAGAGCGACCTGGCATCTCCCGCAGCCAGTCACACCATGGCGGAAGGCGGTGCCGGCCTACGGGTACGGCCCGAGGGCGGGACTTCCTCCCGCCCCAAGTTTGATTGAAACGGGGGAGGGGCGGGGTGAGGAATGTGAAGAATGACCCCCCTCCCCCGCCCCGCCGGTGAGGAGCTAGGCGGGAAGAGAAGGGGGTTGGGGCCAGCCCCGCTGCAGCCACGCGGCACCCCCTCCCCCGCGCCCCGAGCGCCCGTGGCCTCCACTCAAGGACCATTAGGCGCCCCAGGGCCCCCGCCGCAGGAAGAGGCCCGGCCGCCCCACGGGTCCCAGGCTGCGCTGGCCAAGCGACGGCAGGCCACCCCACGACTCTTCCCTCCTGCCCACCCGCCTCCGAGGGTCTGAGGCAAAGAAAATGGCGACGGCCCCGCGATAGCCTTAGCGCCTGCTGTACCCACCTCTGACTCGCGGAAAAGGCCGCTGGCCACCGCCGCGGAGATAGCCCGGCCCTCGCGCCCACCGCTGCCCGGCGCCGCCGCCCGGAGAGAGCGCGCGAAGACCCGGATGGAGGCGCGGGCGGACGCCGCCGCGGCGGCCTGAGGGAAGGCAGCGCGGGCGCAGGGAGGCCGAGGCAGGGGCGGGCACCGTGGGCAGCGCGCGAGCCCATTGGTGGGGCCTCGTGACTGACTTGCTCCCTGCCCTTTCGCCTCGGCCGAGCCAGGCTCGTCGGCCCCCACTGGAGGGCGGTGGCTGGGTCCGCCCCACGCTGGGCAGCTACCGCGGGGGAGGCGGCCTAGCCCGCCTACCCTGAGCGTCTCCCTTTTTCCTATTGGAGGGCCGAGAGAGTGGCGGGGCGGTGTCCTCGAGGCCCCGCCCTCCACGTTTGATAGACAAGTCGCGTCACGTGGCAGCCAGGCGCGCTGCCCCTGAGGCCAGTCGGCTGCTACGCCCGCATGGGATTTTCGGGGCATTCTCCACGTGGGTTGTCTCTGGCTCTCCGTGCGCGGTCGACCCAGCGCACTCTAGAGGCCTGGGGCCAGGTAAGCGGTCTGTGCCTCGGTTTGCTCATCAGTCAAAAGGAATTACGTCTGCCCAACATCTGTAACTTTTAGACCTTTTAATAATAAAAGTTTTATTATTTTTTCCATCCCATGTTTTGAAGACTTTTGTCTTCAAACGCTTTTCAAAGCATCGTTAATTTTCCTTTTGAAAAATGAATCTAAAACGGAGTTCCTCCGTCTGCGTTCCTAGTTTCCCACACTGAGACCCTTGTTAAGGTGCTCTTTAAGGTCTCTGCCATTTCTAAGATTTATGGTTGGCAGCCCCAAGACCTGGGCTCTAGCTCTGTTTTTACAAATTCACTGTAACTTTGTGCACAGCACTTAAATAGAGAAAAAAAGGAAACTTGAGTCCTCGTCTGTAATGGAACTGTGGGAAATGGTACCTTTCAGTCTACGCAGTGCATTTACAGTTATCGTCTCTGGTGGGGCTACCTGGTATCAGCTGTCCTTTTAGCCCTCATGTTAGTTCCTGTGATCAGTGCCAAAGGAGTTAAGAAGGTGGGGACTTCTGTGGGCTAAAGCAGGAAGAAACTGAAGGAGGGAAATCCTGAGCCTTGAGGATGGATAGGACTTAGGAAGGGCTCTGGAGGCTGGAAGAAAGATGTATTGAGAAACGAGAGCGCAGGCCACTGAGCCCAGTGGAATACAAGGGAAGACGGGTTATGCTGCAGAGGACATGAAAATACTCAACGACAGAGACTGGATGGGCCATGTCTGTTCCAAGTACCTAGCACGATACTAGGGTGGTGTTATATGAATTCTGTTAATGATGATGTAGCCTGAGGTGGGAAGTAGTAACTTAAATAAAAATTATAGGAGGCCATTGTTTTTAACTAAGTTCCCGTATTGGGCCCCAATAAACCAGACTAAAAATCAAAATAGAGTCATCCATGCTAAACTTCACATTGCCAAACAGAAACTGAATTGTTTTATGGCCTTCTGACAAATGAGGACAGGGAAATAGTCTAATTTACTAAACCGACCAGTTTCAATCATGATAATTAAATTCCCTCTGTTTTCATCCTTAACCTGAAGTTCCCTGATGTTACTGTTTCTTTTGTTCTGTCTCCCTATCCCCACCTTACAGGGAAAGTAATTTTGAAATGATCAATCTGCTTTTCGTTCTTTGTTTCTGCTTTCCTCAATCCTTTCTGTCTGTAAAACCAACACCCTCTGCCCAACTCATTGGAATATATATTCTATTTTATGGATTCCCTGATTCTAGAGTTGTGAATAGAGCCAACTGAGATCTTTAAACTAAACTTGTTGTAATTTTGTTTTTTCACGTAACAGAGAAATCAGTCAGGATATTCTTGGGTATCATAGTTAACAGGTGCTGTGGGCTTCAGTTGTATTGTAGAGGCTAATAGGTCAATGTGTTGAAGAAATTTATACTAAGAGGCCTATAGCACTATGAGACTTTCTGATGTTTTCTTCACATGTTTATAGGAAAGTTTTGGTAAGTTTGGAAATGTGCATATGACATACATTACCCTTTACTTTCCCATTCATGCTTCATTTTCTACCCTTGAAGGCCAACTAAATGACCCAAAGTGGAATCCATAATGGAAAAGATTAATAAATTTGACCATATAAATGAAAACTGAATTTGAAAACTGTAAAGCTCAAAGACAAATGACAAACTGGAAAAATAGTTTGTAAAATCTGTGAGATAAAACATTAGTTAGAATGTCTAGTAGCAAAGAGCAAGAATCTGGAACCAGACTGCTGAGTTTAAATCAGTTCTGCCTCTTTCCAGCTATACAACTGTACATTGGGAAAATTGCATGTTTTCTGTGCCTAAGGTTCTTCATCTATAAAGTGGGGATTATAACAATACTTATATAACTGTTGAAAGGATTAAATGAATAAATAGCTCAAGTACTCAGATGAACAAATAGCTCGAGTACTTAGAACAGAGTTTGGTGCCTTGGGTTAAATATCCCCACAAAACTTACCTCACTGTGACAGTGTTAAGAGGGTGGGAAATCCTGTTATGATAATTGGAAGGAGGAGCCTTGAAGAGGGGATTAGATTGTAGGACCGAGCCATAGTGAATGGATTAACAATGGTGGTCACAGGGGTAGTTCTGAGGGCTTTAAAAAGAGACTGAATGAGGAGGTTAGTCTCTCTTGCTCTCTCTGTTTCCACCATCTTGCAATGTGATACCCTGCCGCCACCAAGGCCTTCACCAAATGTGTTCCCTGGACTTTGGACTTTCCAGACTCAGAAACTATAAGGGATAAATTTTTTCTTTATAAATTATCCAGATCCATGTATTTTGTTATGAGCAACAGAAATGGACTAATACACTTGGCATGTATCAAAACTATGTTAAGAGCTTGCTAATGTTATCCTTAATGTATAATGTGGTTTTTTTTCCAAATCAGTAGGAAAAAAGTGAACAGTTCTATTAAAATACAGACAGAAAAAAAGAAATATTGTCAGAGGATATGAACTGGCAATTCATAAAAGAAGCAATGAAAATGGCCAATAATGTGAAGAGATGCTCACCCTCATTAGTAATCAAATAAATGCAAATTTTAAAAGACAATGAAATCTTTCTCATCTTTTAGTTTATCAGTGGCATTGTAGAAGGAAACATTGGAGGCAGGAGTGTAAATTTATACAACTCTCTAGAGGACAACTTGGCAGCAGGAATCAGAATCTTTGAAAAATGCATATCCTTTAATCCAGCAATTAGCCACTGCTAGGAAGTTATGCCTAGGAAATGACAGGACAAATGTACAAAGATTTCTCCACAGGATGTTCATCATCTTGTTTATGGTAGCTTCAAATCATGACCATCTCCTATAAAGTAAATAAATCATGGTCCAAACATACCATGAAAAACTATGATGGTAATGTTGATCTATATTTATCAATTTAGGAAGATTATCAGGATATTTTGTTAAGTGAGAAATAAGATTACAAAAAAAATGTATGATATGATCCTATGAATCTTAAACAACAGTTAGCTCTGGAATTACTCATGGGATTTATTTATTTATTGTCTTTATGTATTTCTGGATTCCTGGCAGTATATACTGCTTCTATAATCAGGAAAAAATATAAAAATAAAAGCTATGCCAGAGACTATTAGTTGTTCTCCAATATCCATGGTCTCCTTTTTCTATAGTAAACAGACACCCAGTGTTTAGGTGATTACGGAACTAAATTGCTCCTTGAATTAGCCATGTGACTAAGTTCTGGCTGGTGAGCTGTGAACAGAAGGATGGTGACGGCCGCGAGCAGTGACATACACCAAACCCCAGTCCCCTGGTGGCATCACAAGGCTTTGACTTTAAGTGACAGAGACATGATTTCCATCTCATTTAAGCCCCTGAAATGTGGGGATACTTCCATCGGAAGCCAGCATGGTGATGCGGGCATGCTTGGGCGGTGTGCTCTCACCCTGCCTGTGGGCTTTCACTCTGCCTATGGGTTCTTAATGAAGCAGAGGGCATTTGGTGTAAATAGCACACAGCCTTTGGAATAGAACAAATGTGGGTGAATATCCCAGCAACTCTGTTTTGTAGGGGCACCCTTGGGTAGAGACACCGTATTTTAATTAGATCATACACGGGAAGGTGATTTGGAACTGCTGAGTGATAAACAGAACCTGGTTGTCATTAACGATCATTATTTGGCAAGGGGTAGGAAGGGCATGCACTTGACTCCTCGTTCGGGACCAAACAGAACCACCTTCCAGCAATGCAAACCAGCCCGTGGTATTCCTTAGGTCCAAGTCTGAGCATGTACCCCTGGCTAGGCCTCAACCTCCCTCTCCACTCCCTTCTCTTGTGGTGGCAGAGCTCCTGCTCCTGCTCAAGCTACCTGGAACACTCATTCCCATCTTCGTCTGTCTGGTCCTTATCATTCGGATGGTGCTTAAACCTCCCTGCTCAGAAGAGGACTTCCCTGACCACCCAGTGTAAATCCCCACCCAAATCACTATTTGAGGTGTAGATTTTATAACATCTACAACATTTTAGCACTCCCTGAATCCATCTTCCTTATTTTATTTTGTTTGCCTCCCACAAGGGCAATGACCAGGTCTGGCATTTTCACTACTGAAAATCCTAGAACAGGGATCCCCATATCCTAGAACAGGGCCCAACACACACAGTAGGTGCTCGAGAAATATCTCTTAAAGTGTGGAATTAAAAGCAAAAAAGACTAATAGCTCACAGTGGAGGTTGAGCTCAAATAATACAAGCAGATGGAGAGGCCACAGGGGGAGTCCAGGTTGTGAGGGTCAGGACCTGCAGAAAGTATGAATAAGCAGCCAGCTGGGCCCAGGAAGAGAACTGGGCAGAAATGCTGAGTAACAAGAAGACCAGCAAACTCCTACAGCTGATATTCCTAGAGTATCCAGCCCCATGTCTCCGAGGCATTGCCATCTCATGATTCCTGCTCCACCTGTCTATATGCAGCCTTATGACAGAACCCTTCCTCCACCCTTTTTAAATTAGACAAATGAATCTGTTTTTCTTGCAACCAAAACAACTGAGGTAAAGCAAACATATTCCTGGTAACTTTCTCTGGCCATCCTCCCTCAGTGCCCTTCTCCAGGTGAGATTTGGTGCTCTGTCTTTGCGTACTGGTGGCCCCCTGGCCCTATACTAATCACATGGCATTGAGATGATCACTTTGCCTCTTGCTCTCCCTGCTGCTCATAGGTTAGATTCTCTACCCTTATTCATGGGTGTGATGGTTAGTTTTATGTGTCAACTTGACTAGGCCACAGGGTGCCCAGATATGTGGTTAAACATTATTTCTGGGTATATCTGTGAAGGTGTTTCTGGAAGAGATTAGCATTTGAGTTGGTGGACTGAATAAAGCAGTTTGCTCTCCCCCACCCCCAGCCCAGTGTGGGTGGGCCTCATCCAATCCATTGAAGGCTTGAATAGAACAAAAAGGTGAAGGAAGGTTGAATTCACTCTGCCTGACGGTTTAAGCTGGGACATTGATCTCCTGCCCTCAGCACTCCTGGTTCTGAGCCTGCAGTCTTGAACTAAAATCTACTCTATCAGCTTCTAGCTCTCAGGCCTTCAAACTATACCACCAGCTTTTTCTGGGTCTCTAGCTTTGCAAACAGCAGATGATGGGATTTCTCAGCCTCCATAATCACTTGAGCCAATGCCATCCATCCATATACATATACACATGAGAGGTCTTCGAAAAGTTCATGGGAAGATTCATATTATCTGGAAAACTCTGACCGACATACTGGGTCTCCTGCAGCAGTCGGCACGTCTTTCTTAGTGCAGAGCTTGGTGGACGTGTTGCCCCTGAGAATGATGTCTGGGTGTTGCCTTCCAAGACTTCAGCCATGCCAATTGCCCATGATTCTAGGAGCTTCCTGCTTTCTATATGCCCAGAAGTGCTTCCTCCTGAGGCAGCAACAGTGAAAAGCCACATCCGGAGGCCCCAAGACTAACAAACATCCCCTAGGAGCATCCCTGGGGTAGAAAGGACATTTATTAAATTGTCTACCTTCCACCAGAGGTTTGCAAGCTGATGATGGCCTGGAGGTCACATCTGGTTCACAGAAGTGCTTTGTTATACACACACAATATTTTAAGTCTATTTTTAACTAATCAACAGAATTCAAAAGAATCAAGACATTTAACATGAAAAAATCTGGATTTCTTGCTTTTCTCAAAAAGTTGGAATCTCTGGCTACACTCAGCCTGCATTCCAACATGACAGTATTTTCTTTATGTGCAGCGTGGGCTCTGCTATTTGTCACAGTCCCATTGAGCCTTCTTTCTTTCTTTCTTTCTTTCTTTCTTTCTTTTCTTTCCTTCCTTCCTTCCTTCCTTCCTTCCTTCCTTCCTTCCTTCCTTCCTTCCTTCCTTCCTTCCTTCCTTCCTTCCTTCCTTCCTTCCTTCCTTCCTTTCTTTCTTTCTTTTCTTTTCTTTCCTTTCTTTCCTTTCTTTCTTTCTTTCTTTTCTTTTCTTTTCTCCTCCTCCTCCTCCTCCTCCCCCCCTCCTCCCCCTCCTCCCCCCCCCCTGCTTTGGTCATGGGGAATTGGTATCAGCTGTTAATCACAGTACCTTAGCCACAGAGATGAGCAGGTAACATGGGCTGATTGGTCCTGCAAGAGGAGAGTACCTAAATGAGGCCATCAGAGAAGAGTCCCTTCCTGGGAACATATGAAACATGAACTGGGTGCAGAAAGACCCTTTAGCCTCAGACTGCAAGCCCTAATGACAGGTGGGAAGAGGTTAATCCGTAGGAAAGAAGCAAAGCAAGAGTTAGAGACAGAGATGAAAGACAGAGAGGGGTTGTGACAGCAGCTGAGCCCCAGCATGCGGCACCCCCAAGGCCACCCTATCCTATCACTAGTGAGTGTCAGAGACATACATTTCCCTCGTTTACTGGCAGGAGCTAGATAGAGTTTCTGTCATTTGCAACAGGAGTCTTGACTGACAATGGGATAGTTAGGAAGATAGGCTTGAGAATAACATTCAGACTCCACATTTCCCCCGTGCTACTATCTATGTGACTTTGTACAAATTGCTGATCTCCTTCCACCCCAGTTTCTTTACCTGCACAATGAGCACTCTAATGCTTACCTCAGGTGGAATGGGGTTTTCATAATGTAATGTATGCAAAGCACTAAATGCAGTGCTTGTGGCTGAAGATCTGTAGTAGTGTTCTTTAAGGAGCTGTTTCCAAATCAGTACTACCTTCAGAGACTCCCGGAAGGAGCTAGGCCTCAGCCAGGTGGACTTGGATTTGCATTATGTAATAACTGTGTGATCTTGGACCAGCCATTTAAATTCTCTGACCTTGAGTTTCCCCTTAGAAGATGGAGATAATAATTCTCAGCTCTTTTGGTTATTTTGAGAATTAACATATTAATATAAGGAGTACCTCAGTACATTCAATAAATACGCTAGTAGTAAAAAAAGGTAGTAGTAATCATTCAATAAACTGTAGTTATTATTGTGATGGGAAAAGAACAAAAGAGATGGGCAAGAGCTGGCCAAAGATTTCATTTCTGGGGAATCATTGTTATTGCCATTTCTAGTATCTGAGGCTCAGTTGAGCTAAAATTGCAAAGTAAGTCATCAGAGCATAATGCTGTTCTGTTCAGTTGCCCACAACTCACCTGCACTACCTCCAGCCCAGCATCTTCACTAGTCAAAGCGCTCCTATATGCGCTGCAAGCAACAAGCTTTTTCAGCAGGTTTGCATTAAAAATGAATAAAAGCTTTGGGTGATCAAGTACCAGAAGAATAACCCAAATCAAGAGAGAAAATACAATGTGGAAAGAATCTTTTATTTTTATTTTCAAGTGAAGTTTAGCAGCTTTCAAGTTGCAGCCCAAATCATCAAAGTTGTTGACATTTTGAGGCCAAAATATGACTTTACACTGTTGACTCTCTAGACCCCACCCCACTTCCCTGATGAGGGGACACAGTGGTGGAAGAAGTAGAGTAGGGAAAAGATGGGTTCCCGGGAAGCTTTGCCTCTTCCCTCGGTTTTGGCAGTGAGCCCAGCGCTGACTTGCACAGACTCCTGGAACATCTGTTCTGACAGCCCGCCCTGCACTCCGCGCTGCCGCCAGATCTCACGCGGCCCGGCCGCAGGGGCCAAAGCCTGGCCCCACTCAGGCAGGACCAAGTCGACGATGTTTATCCCTTTAATGAGCTCTTGAAAATAGCGCTCAATGGACTCTTTATCCTTGGAGGGGCCCTGGGTGGCCACGCGGTGGTCCAGGAGCCTCTCCCACCTCTGGCCTGCGCTTTCTGTCCCCGTGCAGAAACTGCGCCGCCCTCGCGTGCTGCTGCAGGAGCGGGATATCCCCTGCGGCCCGCTGCAGCCTCTGCAGCTTGGAGGCCAGCCCGAGCTCCAGCTCCTGCTTCAGGGTGACCATCCGGCCTCCGGTGCTGCGGAGCAGGCCGTTTCCGATACCGTCGATCATGGCCCACGTGTTGACGGCGCTGGCCGGTAGCTCCCCGGTGAGTCTCTCTGCGTCCTGCAAAAGAGCATGGATATCCCTTATGGAAGGCCTGCGGAGGGGACGCCCAGTCCCCCTGCTTCAGCCTGGTCTCCCGCCCTGAGACAGGGAGGCCCTAGGCCTGGCAGACGCTGCTGGTCACCTGCCCAAAGAACTCTCATTCTTCTGGGGAGGCAATATGGGCAGCTAAAAATACCACGTTCATTTCCTGCTTCTCTTGCAGTTGACCAGGGTGCAATAGAAGGAAGGAGAAGCCTTCTGTGGGGCTTCTAGGAAAGCTGCTTAAAAGTAGGCAGGCACCTCTGGGACAAATTTTGACCCTAGTCTTTCCCCTGTGACTACAGCACAGAGCACAACTGAGATAAAAAGTAGGGAGCATTGTGGGGTCCCCAAGCCAGCCAGCCTGGACTTCCTACCTTGGGACATTTTATTAAGTAATAAAAGAGAACCCCCAATTTTTAAAGCCACTTTGTGCTACAGCCAAATGCAGGTCCTTGTTGAGAGAATAGCCAAATGAGCAATTTGGAGGGGAATGAAATCTCAGACCCATCCATTTAATGTTGCCAGTAAAAGTCAAGATCTCCTGTCCTGGCCTGTCCATGGCTGACGTTGTGCTCTGTCTTTTCAACTTGGTGGCCTCCAGTTCATCTCTAGAGCCCAGCTCCAGGATCAGTCAGTGACCTGGTCTGCCCTAATGGTGGCAGCACAACTAGAAGAAAGTGCACCCATATGAAGTCACACAGACCCAGAGAGAATCTTGGCTCTGACTAGCTGTGTGGCCCTGTATCTCAGTTTCCTGCCTTGTAAAAAAGGGGTCCTGTGTTCTGAAGAGGACTAAATGAGATGATGACCAGGTGCTGGCCAGGCACACAACGGGCACTTCACAAATCCCTTTCCTCCCCTGAGGCTACGATCGGCTCTTCAATTCTACATGAGCATGCTACCTTGTGAGCATACTGAGATTTCATTTGATGGGAATTTGGATAATAGTTCAAAATAGTACAGTATAAAAATATTCTAATAGTATGTGCAAGCTTTGGAATAATGTGACCCTCCTCCAACTGAAAATGCATCAAGAATGACCATTTCCGAAACGATGTTTTTACAATTGCCTATTTAACTGGCAGGTAGATACGCCTGCTATTCTTTATCAGCATGAGCTGACTGCCCGGTATGTGTATCAGGGTCTTGTTTGATCCACCAGACTCATCTTAATTAATCTTCTTGAGGGCAACAAAGACACACAGATAAATGTACAACAGAACATCACAATTCTGATAAATGCTCTGAAGAAGGATACAGGAGAATACAGCAGGATCAGAGGGCGGAGGGAGGAGAAGCCTCTTTATTTTGGGTTGTCTGGAAGGCAGCACAGAGCAGCTGACCTCTGAGGAGAGGACTGAGGGGTCCAGCAGCAGTGATACCTGAGGGAAAGATTTTCCAGGTAGAAGGGCCATGAGGGCACGGGCCCTGAGATGGAAAAAACTTGGTGCATCTGAGGAGCTGTACAGAGACCAGTGAGGCTGAAGACTGAACCACATACAGAGTGGGGGTCAAGGAGGAGGTGGGGATGGGGCAAGCAAACGGGATTTATCAACAGTGTAATGGACTCCGTCTATCTCCACAGATGGGGGTTTTGAGCAAGGGAAGGGCATGATCTAACATGTTTACCAGTCACTCTGGCTGTGAAGTGGGGCAGGGTGGGTACAGGGAGCCCAGTTGGGAGCTTCTATGGTGGTCAGGCCAGAGATGAATGGGGTGGGAGCAGGGGAGATGGGAAGAAGAGGGCAGATTTTGGAAGCATCTGAGTTAGCGGTGACAGGACATGCAGCAGAGTGGATGAAACTGGTAAGGAAAGTGGCACAGCAATGGCCTGAGCCATCCTGACACCTGGGGAGCCATGGCACCTGGTGCCAAGGAGGTTTGGAGGCGCAGGGTTGGGGTGAGGAGTGGGGAATTAGGAATTCTCTTTTGTGCATGGTGTTTGAGTTGCACGTGTGGGACTGGAGCTCAGGATGGAGATCTGAGTTGTAGATATAGCTGTGGGAGTCATCAGCACATAGGGGACTTTTAAAGGTGAGATTATTTATGGAGAGAGTGCATACAGAGGGCAAGGGCCGAGCTGTGGGCACTCCAAGATCTATAGATACGACAGAGGAGGAGGAACATGAGCAGAGGTGGTCAGGGTAGCTGTAGAAGTTGGGAAAGCCAGGAAGGGTTGAGTTTATGGAGGTCAAGTGGCCATTTTAATTTTCTGGAATCCAGAAAATAGATACTAGATGCTGACTACTACATGCAGACATGAGTCTGGAGATGAGTACTTCCTGAGATGTTGGCTCATTTGGAAGAAAGAAAGAAGTTAATAAAGAGAAGACTAGTGATCTTACTTGCATCCTTCACCCACTTGGGCCTTTAAAGATTTTTTAATTTCTTTTTATTTCCTTTGAGTTTGTAAAACTAGTTTTAGGCCTTTATACAGAGAACAGAGACATGAATACGAAAAAGCATAGATTACAACACCTTGCTCATTAGATTGAATGAGTCGTTTGATTTCTGTTTTTATGACAAGGAATAGATGGCACAGTAAAATTATTTTTTAACAGGACAACTCCTATGGAGAAATTCACAAAAGAAAAGCTTGCTTATTTCCCCCAACCCTGATTCACATTTAAAATACACTTGGTTTCCCCAATACATGGAGTGGTGGTTTTCTTCAGCATCCCCTCAATGAATATTAGGGTGACCATTAAGTTGCCCTGGAGCAGAGCTCTCTAATCCAGAGTGTACGATTGGGGCATTTCTCAAAACTATTAGTTTTTGCTCTTCACCACTATTAAACTTTGGCTTAAAATGTTAATATTCCTTCAACAGAATGAAGATACTAACGGTTGATGAATATGTATTGGTCAAACTAAAGCATTTTTAAGCAACAGGGGGCATAAAATTCATTGAGCAGGAATTTTTTCTTGCTCACTGCTGTACACCCAACCACCATCACAGGGTCTAATACTGGACAGGCACCCAAGAAATACAAACAAAGAATGAATGAATGAGGAAAACGTAAACTTTTTTTTTTTTACTGATAATGCCATATGCTTGCTAGAGTTCATTAAGTTCAATTTTTTCTATATCCTTTAAGTTTTCAAAATAGCTTCATGGAGTATAATTGACATACAAAAAAGCATACAATTTGATAAGTTTTGAAACTTATTTGATGTTTTGAAACCATCATCCCAATGAAGATAATAGACATATCTACCACTCCTAAAACTTTCCTAATGCTCTTTTGTAATTTCCTTCCTCCCACCCATCCTTGACCTCCCTTCCCCCCCAAATCACTGACTTTCTTTCTCTAATTGTATATTAGTTTGCATTATCTAGAATTTTATAAAAATGAAGGTATTAGGAGCCTTTGGAAGATGATTAGGTTATGAGGGCAGAACTGCCAGTATTGGGATTAGTGCCCTTACTAAAGGGACACCTGTCAGGCTGGATCACAGACCCTTCTGCCCCATCCTGTGCAGGTCGTGAGTCAGGTAGTTGGAAAAAAGATTCTGGCAGCCGATGGCAGGGTAGACATGATTTATCCTGACAGGAGCTCGGCTGGCCAAAAGTATACAATAGTGTATAAAAAGTACACAATAGTGGCAACAATCCAAGGAGTATATGGGCATGCATGCATAGTTACACTACTCTTATGTAACTTGTTTACAATGGATGTACTGAATCATACCCAGCCGGATATGAGGTGAGGGGGCCTGCCTATGCTGACTCCATTTTCCTCACAACCCCAGCTTGCCCCTTCTACCACGTGAGGACATAGTGAGAAGGCTTTCTCTATGAGGAAGTGGGCCCTAGCCAGACACTGAATCTGCTGGAGACTTTATCTTTTCAGCCTCCAGAACTGTGAGAAATAAATTTCTGTTGTTTATAAGCTACCCAGGTTATGGTATTTTGTTATAGCAGCCTAAGCAGATTAAAGCATAAAATTACTACCAAGAGTGGGGTGCTGCTGTAACTAATACCTGAAATGTGAAAGCACATTTGCAAATGAGTAATGGGTATAGGCTGGAGAAGTTTTGAGGTGCACACTAGGAAAAGCAGACATTGCTGTGAAAGGACCATGAAGGGTGATTCTGGTGGCTCAGAAAGAAAAGAGGAGAGCTATAGAGAAATCCTCAGTCTTCTTAGAGGATACTTAAGTGGTCATGAACAGAATGTTGGTAGAAATACGGATGATAAAGACCATTCTGATGAAGTCTCAGTTGGAAATGAGGAACATGTTATTGGAAACTGAAGGAAAGATGATCTTTGTAAAGTGGCAAAAAACTTGACTAAATTGTATTTGTGTCCTAATGTTTTGTGAAAGGTAGAACTTGTGAAAGATTAAATTGGATATTTAGCTGAAGCTATTTCTAAGCAAAGTATTGAAGCTGTGGCTTGGTTTCTCTTGACTGCTTATAGTAAAATGCAAGAAGTGAGAAATGACTTAAAGACAGAATTGTTAATCAAAAGGGAAGCAGAACTGAAAGATTTAGAAAATTCTCAGCCTACACATATTGTAAAAAATGAAGACTCGTGTTCAAGAGAGAACACCAAGGATGTGGCCAAATGAATATCTGATAAGAAGATTAGTTGGACATCTAAACAGAAGCCAGGAGCTATTGTCCAAGACAATGGAAAAATGACCCTGAGAGCAATTCAGAAATCATCAAGGCTGCCACCCACAAGCATGGGGCCACTGCAGAAGGCCCCCTTTAGGACAATTTTCAGTGGTGTCATGAGGATGAAGCTGCCCTTGTGACCCCAGACTGGTAGAGCCAGCGGCCCATTCCAGGCCAGGGGAGCCACAGGTGCACAACCCAGGCACAGAGCCACCATGGGGGTAGGGCTGCCACCCCAGTGTATCTGGAAGGTAGGACCCCAACTCTAGTGGGCCTGGAGGGCCAAGCATTGAGCCAAAGAAGATTATTATTGAGCCTTAAGATTTAATGTTATTTGCCTTATTGGGATTTGGACTTACTTGGGACCTGTTACCCCTTTCATTGTTCCTATTTTTCTCTTTTGGAATGGGAATGTTTATTCCGTGCCTGTTCCATTGTTGTATTTTAGAAGTGCATAACATTTTTGATTTGACAGGTTAATAGCTGGGAGGAATTTTGTCTCAGAATGGATTATGCTTTGAGTCTCACCTATACGTGGTTTAGATGACATTCAGATACAGCCTGGATTTTAGACTTTTGAATCGATAGTAGAATGAATTAAGAATTGGGGCCATTGGGATGGAATGAATGTATTTTACATGTGAGAAGGATGTGAATTTTGGGGGGCCAGGGATGGCATGCAATGGACTGAATGTTTATGTCCCCCCAAAATGCAAATGTTGAAGCCTAGCCCCTAAGGTGATGGCACTAGGAGATGAGGCCTTTGGGATATGATCAGGCCATGAGGGCAGAACACTTACTATTGCATAGTGCTCTTATAAAAGAGACCGGCAAAAAGCTAGCTTACCTTTTCCACCATGTGAGCACACATCAGGAAGGCACCATCTATGAGGGAGTGGACCCTCACTAGACACTGAATTTGCCAGTGTCTTGATCTTGGACTTAGAGCCTCCAGAACTGTAAGAAATAAATTTTTGCTATTGATAAGCCACCCAATTTATGGGCATTTTGTTATAGCAGTTCAAATGTACTAAGACAGCACACACCTGGAGAGGGCAGAGAAGTTCTGCACCACGCTCCCTATCCCCATACCTTGCCCTATGCATGTCTCCATTTGGCTATTCCTGAGTTGTAGTCTTTATAACAAGGCAGTGAACACAAATGTTCTCCTGAGTTCTGTGAATTGTTCTAGTGAATTATCAAACCTGAGGAGAGGGTTATGGGAACCCCCTGAGTTTCTAGCTGGTCATTCCAAAGTACAGGGGCAATCTGGGACTTGTAACTGGGATCTGAAATGGGAGCTATCTTGTGAGATATCCCTTAACTTGTGGGGTCTGTGTGAACTCCAAATAGTGTCAGAACTAAATTGACTTGTTGGACACCCAGCTGGTATTGGAGAATAAGAAAACTTAAAATATTCCTCAGTTGCTGAGTTTTTATCAAGAATGGATATTAGATTTTTTCAAAAATTTTTTCTGTGTCTGTTGAGATGATCATATGATTTTTTTAGTTTGTTATTATGACTAATTACACTGATTGTTTTTTGGATGTTAAGCCAATATTGTATTTCTAGGATAAATCCCTCTTGGTTATGATATATTAGCCTTCTTGTATATTTTTGAATTTGATTTGTGGAATTTTCAAGAGACTTCTTGCATCAATGTACATAAAGGATATTGGTTGTAATTTTCTTTGCCTGATTTTGGTTTTAGGACAATGCTGGTCTTATTCACAGAATGAGTTGGGAAGTAATACCACATCCTTAATTTTCTAGATGTTTGTGTATATTTGATATTATTTCTTCCTTAAATGTTTGGTAGAATTCACCAGTGAAGCTATCTGGGTCTAAAGTTTTCATTGTGGGAAATTTTTATTTTGTTATTATTTTGGCTCCCTGTCAGGGAATTGGACCCTGATCTCCACATGACAGGCAGGGATTCTCACTACTATACAAAGACATTGTGGGAAATTTTTAAACCACAAATTTAACTTCTTTAACAGAAAAATAGTTATTCTGATAATTTATTTCTTGGGAGAGCTTTGATATTTTGTGCCCATCACAGAATTTAATCTAATGTTAAATATTTGGTATAAATTTCCCCCATTAGTAAATGGTGTATAGAATACATCAGTTGTTTTCTGATCTTACAGGTGAAGTTTGAATTTTTGTCCAAATTATAAATTATAAACTTTAGTAAATTATAGTGAGTTATTTTAAGACCCTATCAAGTTCTAAATTGATGTAACTAAACCAAATATTTTAGGCTGCTGCTTTTTATAAAAGACATTTTGTGAGAACCAGTGACTTTTTTGTTTTTAAAACATAACTAATGTGGGAAAAATGAAATGTTTTATGCAGTTGTCTGTATATCTTACGAGCATCTTTTTTAATAATTTGGTACAATACTTTTAGTCTGAGATAAATCTAGTATGCCTTAGAAAATAGTCATTTAAAAACAAATTTTAAAACATGAACACCCTTCTACAAGCTCCAAAGTTCTAGCCATATTTGCACTAATGATTGTTAATAGACAAAATATGTAGTTTTTAAATATAAACTTAAAAAAATTTTTGGCATAAAGTTGTTCATAATAGTCCTTTATTATGTTATGTCCTCTTGATCAATTGATCCCTTTATCAAAATGAAATGACCTTCTTTACCCCTGGTAATATTATTTGGCCTAACATCTACTTTGTCTGATGTTAATAGAGACACTTTAGCTTTCTTTGGATTTGTGTTAACTTAGTATGTCTTTTTTCATTCTTGTGCTCATATTTTGTGTGCTCATATTTAATATGCATTTATGATAAGCAGCATATAGTTAGGTCTTACTTTTTATTCGTTCTGAAAAATATGCTTTTAATTGGTGTATTTAGACCATTTTCATTTATTGGGATTACTTACATGGGTAGGTTTGAGTTTCATCATCTTGCTAATTGTTTCTATTTGTCCAATCTGTTTTTTGTTCATTTTTTCCTTTTTTCTACTTTCTTTAGAATTAATCAAGTTTTTTTATGATTCAATTTTATCTCCTTTGCTGGTTTACTAGCTATAACTCTTTCTTTGGTTATTCTACTGGTTGTGATAGGGCTTGTAGTATACATCTTTAACCTACCACAGTCTACCAAATGATATTATACCACTTCACATATAGTATAATAGCCTAATAATAGTGTTTTCTATTTTGCTCCCTCTACCTTTTATGCTATTATTGTCATGCATTTAGTTTTACATATTTTAAAACCCCACAATATATTATTTTTAAGTAGTCAATTATATTTTAAAGAGATTTAAATAATACAAAAAAAGGTCATATAATTATGCTTGTAGCTTCCATTTCTGGTGCTCTTCATACCTTTGAAGATCCAGATTTTTCTTCTGCCTGAAGGACTTCGTTTAACATTTCTTGTAGTGCAGGTGTGCTAGTGATGAATGCTTTCAGCTTTTGTATGTCTAAAATGTCATACAAAGATATTTGTACTGGATATAGAATTCTAGGTTGACATTTTTTTCTAATTCATACTTTTAAGATTTTTCCTCCATTGTCTCCTTGGTCGAATTGTTTTCAAAGAGAAATCTAATGTAATTTCTTATCTTTTTTCTTCTGCACTTAAAATGCCTCCTCCCCCGCTGCCCACCAGCTGCTTTTAAGATTTTTCTTTATCATTCGTTTTTAGCAATCTGACTGTGGCATAGCTTTCACCTTGCTTTCTGTGCTTGGGTTTTGCCATACTTATAGATGGTTTTCATCAAGTTTGGAAAAATTTTGGTCATTATTTTTTAAAATAATTTTTTACCCCTCCCACACTCTATCATTTTTTTCAGGGGCACCACATACCCATGTATTGGGACACTTGAAGTCCGTCTATGACTCACCAGTGCTCTTTTATTTCAAATTCTTGTTCTTTTCTGTTTCATCCTGTATAATTTCGACTGTTATATGTTCAAGATCATAAATTTTTTCTTCTACAATGTTTAACCTGCTGTTATCTCATTCGGTGTATTTTTAATGACATTGTAGTTTTCATCTCCAGAAATTAAATTTGAATATTTTTTATATCTTCCATGTCTCTAACTTTTTGAAATATGGAATACAATTATAATAATTTCTAGTTTTTTCTCTAATTCTAACATCTGTCTCAATTCTGATTTTATTTTGTTTGTGTGATTATTGTACTTATTATGGGCCATGTTTTCCTGTTTCTTTGCCTGCCCGGTAATCTTTGATTGGATGCTAAATGTTGTCAGTTTTATTTTGTTGGGTGCCGGCTATTTTTGTGTTCCTATAAATCTTATATTTTGTTCTAGGATGCAGTTGAGTTACTTGGAAAGAGTTTGATCACTTTGAGTCTTGCTTTTATTATTTGTTAAGTGGGTCCAGAGCAGAGGTCAGTCTCTTTTGGGTGATGCTGGCTGCTGAGTCCCCACGGAAAGGGCTTCCTTTTTGTCAGGCCTGAATGGTAGTTCAGCGTCTCCTCTGCTTCATCCTATTTCTTCCTTCTTCCTTATCATTCGTTTTTGGCAATCTGACTGTGGCTTCGCTTTCACCTTGCTCGGTTTAGATACCTTGCTCCCCAAACTCTGTTTCAGCTTCTGCTTCCTGAGAAGCAACCTTTGGTCGTCATAGGTGGCTAGTGTGATTCAGAGAATAGTGCTTTACCCAGATGTCAATTCCCAGGGGCTTCTTCCCTGGCCACTCTAGTGATGTCCCTTCTCTATGAAAACTGAAAGTTCACCTCTCTGTGTGCATATATGTGACTTAGAAAATTTTGTCCTCTTGACAAATATATCCAGAAGTTAATGCTTAAAATCTATTTTGGGGTGGAGGGAGTCATGAAACGAGGAACATAGGCTATAGAAGTTAGGACACACCTTACTTGTTCATCTTACAAGAGGATAAATGATGTGATCATTAACTTTACGTTTTTGGAAGCCCTTAAAGCAATCTGAATTCACCCATTTCTTAAGGTGCACATTTCAAAATGTGACATGTTTCAGGACACACTAAGGAGAGCCTGACTCTAGAGAATGCAATGTATAATTTCTCCCTTGCATTTAAACACCACTACTGTCAGCCTAGCACCCTGAGGAGGAAACTGTTGGAACTGGAACCAAACATTTTCTCATTGTTTATGTGGGGAAAGAACAGGAACCGTGTGAGCCATACTTCCACTGCCTGTGCTGTGCTCTTAGACATCTGCAGCAGCAGCTGAATGTCCTCAGCAAAGCTAGCTTTCCTCTCTGTGTAGCCATCAGCAATCTTGGCCACCTAGTGAGACTTGTGGCCCCCAAAGAGCTTGCACATTCTACATAGTGGCTCTTCATCACTTAGGCAAAGCTGATTGAGAAAAGTCAATGAAACTTATTTCCCTTCCTGTTTTAACCCAACGCACTCAGGACCTGCCATAACCCAGGCTGCTGACATTCTGAATGTATTCTTAAGCAGGTATTGAAAGTCAGCTGCATAGGACACCCTGGCGTGTGGAGGACAGAGGCGATGGTAGTACTTGGATATTCCGATAGTAATTTAGAGAGTGCATGCCACACATGGTATTTCATTGAATCCTCACAACAGCCCTTTGATTTAGAGAGTATTATGCCTGTTTTATGGGCAAGGAAGCTCAGAAGGCTCCAAGATGTTAAGTAACTTGTCAGGAAGGAATAGCACTGGGACAGGAATACAAGGTCTTTCTGACTCCAAGGTCAAAGCTTTTTCCACATTGCCATGCCATCCACCTCATAGGGCTGTTATGAGGATTAAATACAGTGATGTACATAAAATGCCTGGTGTAGTGCCACTTGGAAGACATTAAACATGTGGTAGCTACTGATAATGTTATAAGGATCTCGACAAGTGAAGTTGAGCCCCACTACAGGGTTCAAAATAAGCTGGGCACATTTTCAGGTGGAAGGGATCAAGGAGGAGTTATCTCCCCTGCCTGTTTCTTCCTCTTTTCCCTCCCCTTCCCCACTCAGATAATGAGCAGCCTGGTGACAAGCACTCTCTCTTGAAAGGGGAAGTGACTGTTGAGGATGAGACAGACCATTGAGAATCTGTGACAAACTAAACTGATTTTTAAAGTCCAAGTCCAGAGAGGAATACCTAATTGCACCCTATCCCCTTGTGCCCTGTCGGGGGCTTGACCTAGCCTGCCCCAAGCAATGCCAGGAGGAGTGGGAGCTGGAATGAAGAGAGCAGAGGCCAATGCTGCTCAGAGCTGCCCAGGCCATGGCTGTGGGTGGAGAATCACAGAGAGTTCCTACCATCTGAGAGCAACCTCTGATTCAGAACTATGAGACTCTCCTTCAGAGCCATGTCTGTGTTTCAGGAGTTGGCTTCAGAGCTTCAAGCTGCAGCACATTGTGAAGACTCATGTGTCACCTCTCCCCCAGGGTGACGGAGACGCAAAGGATTACTCAAAGCCCATTTGTTCTGAGCAGTGAGAAGCCCCAAAGGGTTTAGTTTCCAGGAACCCTCAAGAGAGAGGCATTCCTCCTCAGAAAATTAACCCGGAACTCCAGTCTTCTCTCCATATTTATTCTTTAGGAAGGCAAGTTACAGAAAAGGAACATAGGTGGTTACAAAAGAGCAGTAAGATAATTGTCATGGCAACAATCATTAGGTTTGGCTGCACCAAGGACATCTGCCCTTGGAACCAGCAATTTTGCTGTGTTACAATTCTTTATCTACAACAGAGACTTTAGCCTGGGGAAAGTCTTTTGTCTTTTGTAAGCTTAACATTTCTATGTGTAATTCTAAAAAGTTAGTCTATACCTGAAACTACAGGGCTTTGGAAGCTAGGCCCTGTGAAATACATTTGGTCTATTAATGTTAGTACACTCCACACTCATGAATACTTTTGACTTCCCCCAAAGAAATTTCCAACTTAGTTTATACCTAATAGTTATAACTGATAAAGCAACCTATCTGAGGACCCTAAACCTGGTGGTTGATGCCACATAATCTATGAAACATGGAAAATTCTGTCTTCTCCTGCCCCTCTAGGATTGTTGGGGGAATCAAGTGGGCTAAATAAAGATTGTGAATGTGCTTTGTCAACAGCGAAGAATTAAAGCTTCAGAGGTGTCAAATCTGACAAAGGGATCTGTCCTAAAGTCAGTGTCAAAGGGGAAAATTACATTCAAAATTCCTTTTGAAGATTCTTTGGTGAGAGAATGTGAAATACATCATCAAGCACACATGGTTTGTGTAAGGCACACTGTAGATATGTGTGTACCAACGTGCAATGTTCAGGGCATCGTACAGAATACAACCAAGGGTTCATATGGCATATTGTAGGAAAAACTCATGCTGAATATTCAGACAACAGAATCACGCTCAGCTCTCCAAACTATTCAGTCCTCATAGGCAATGCAGTAACCCACAGAGGGAGTGGCAGATTCACTGGTCTTATATTACCCCACCCTCTCTGGGATGACCAAGGGTAGGTGAATTCTCATAAATCTGAGTATGACACCACTTCACTATAACTGTCTGAGCCCGTTCTACCTGTGGTCCCCTAAATCCTGCTGTGAGTTGCATGGCTGAATACCACACACATGCACACACACATGCACATTCATACACTCATTCCTGGGCTCATGATTAAGAATGAAGACCAAAGTCAACATAGGTGTGTGAATTTATTTGGGAAGTATCCCTCTACTATATTTCTGAACAAATACCTGGTTCCAACTACGTAAGGTTGAGGAGTAATGTGAAATACATCGTCAAGCACACGTGGTTTTGTATAAGACACACTGTAGATATGTGTGTATCAATGTACACGTCCAGGGCATCGTACAGAATGCAACCAAGGGTTCATATGGCGTATTGATGAGTCCCTGACAGATTGGGTGGACAGCAAAAAATAAAATAAGATAAAAAGTATAAGTTAATGCCAGATTCATGATTTCTTCATGCTTTTTACACGTTTGAGCAAGCTGGTTTTGCTCCTTGGTGTGAAGCGTCTCAAGTGCTTCCTTAAAATTTTCCAGTATATTTTCAACCAGGATGTTCCTCTGTAATCCATTTGCTCCCCGCCCCTTGCCCTCAAATAAGTGACCTAAAACACAGAGCCAACATGAGCTGGTGGCAAATTTCCATGGCCAGCTGTCACCCCATCTTGGGTGAAGGTTGAGACACTTCCCTCCCTGAACGCATAAACACGATCCAGGAGGAAAGAGCTCAGTCCCACACTGGAGGAGGCTCCTAAGACCTTCAGAGGAAGTGACTGTGGAGGCCTCAGCCTCTGCAAAACAACATCTCCAGACAGGGCTGGTGTGGGCTTGAGATCAGTCTGTACTGAAAGTCGCTACAAAGTCCACCAGGTGAAACAGGAAGGTGTACTCTTTCACTCCATGAGTTTTAGTTAGTACCGTCTCTGTCTCCCACAGAAACTCAGCCCAGTGGGGAGCATAAATGCTCACAGTCAATGACTACACAGTTGGATGCACCATGGGAGCACAGAGAAGGAAGGACTGCATTTCCTTGTGGGTGATGGCAGAGGTCGGGACTGGAGTCTCTGGAAGATGACACCTGAACTAGGCATTGGAGACCAAGTTGTGTTAACCGTGTCTTTTACTGTCTGTATTTCATGATGCTTGGACATCTTGAGGCCTTGCTGACTTTGGGGGGACCACCTCTCCTGGGGCTGGCCAGTTCCTAGAGATAGTACAGGACCTGCCTATGATCACGCCTTCCACAGGCAAACCAACCAACCCTGAGCTGGGAGGACACTGCTGTTGTTCAGCCCCTTTACAGAAACACAAGTCCCAGGAGCAGGGCCTCACTGGGGAGGCCTGAAGAGGAGGAGCCCAGGTTCAGATCTACCTGGTACACATACATCCCAATATCCACCTGCCGTGCTGCATTTCCCAGCCTCCTAAGGCTGAATGGTCGGTGTGGTCCTAGGACACAGAGCAGCAGGTGGGCAGGTAAGCTCTGGTCTCCTTAGTTCACTGTCCTTTGAGCAGCAACCTGGGACCCCGGGTTCCAGAGCTGAGGAGAGGTGCCCAGCCAGCCACCATGGGAGTTCAGCCATGATGCAGGCTTTTGTTGGTTAAATCACTGATATTTAGGAATTGATCTGTTCTCGCGGCACAGCCTAGCTTGGGGCTTCCCAAACTATCTACGGCAAAGGGCCAGTTCCTTTTTAAAATTTCTAATACAGCACAGATCAATACTTTTAAAAATGAAATAAAAATAAATTATTGGAAAAATGAACAACAACAAAAAAGACATCCTGAATACAAACAATTCAACTTTTAAATGATTCTTTTCATCAGACATTGCCAGACTGGAGCAGAGTTTCTGAATCCTCATTCTCACTTTCTGCACCTCACTGTCCAAGTGGGGACTTTGAAATGGGGAAAAGATACGATGATGAACGATAAATGCTGGCGAGGCTGCGGAGAAAAAGGAACTCTCGTACATTGTTGGTGGGACTGCAAAATGGTGCAGCCTCTATGGAAAATGGTATGGAGGTTCCTTAAACAATTGCAAATAGATCTACCATACGACCCAGCTATCCCACTGTTGGGAATATACCCAGAGGAATGGAAATCATCAAGTCGAAGGTATACCTGTTCCCCAATGTTCATCGCAGCACTCTTTACAATAGCCAAGAGTTGGAACCAGCCCAAATGCCCATCATCGGATGAGGGGATACGGAAAATGTGGTACATCTACACAATGGAATACTACTCAGCTATAAAAACGAATGAAATACTGCCATTTGCAACAACATGGATGGACCTTGAGAGAATTATATTAAGTGAAACAAGTCAGGCACAGAAAGAGAAATACCACATGTTCTCACTCATTGGTGGGAACTAAAAATTAATATATAAATTCACACACACACACACACACACACACACACACACACACACACACACACACACACACACACACACACACACACACACACACACACACACACACACACACAAACCGGGGGGGGAAGAAGATTTAACAACCACAATTACTTGAAGTTGATACGACAAGCAAACAGAAAGGACATTGTTGGGGGGGAGGGGGGTGGGAGGAGGGAGGGAGGTTTTGGTGATGGGGAGCAATAATCAGCCACAATGTATATCGACAAAATAAAATTTAAAAAAAAAAAAAATAAATAAAAAAATAAAAATAAAAATAATTTCAAAAAAAAAAAAAAGATACGATGAGGATGTGTCCTTTATACAGGCCCTGAGGAGTGTGGAGAGAAGTGTGAGGACCCAGAGACTGCCAAGGGGGAGATGAAGAGATGGAGCTGAGGGACATTTGCCCCAGAATCTATCGACAAATCGGGTGGGTGGGGTGCAGTCCAGCCTGCTTTACAAAGAGAAAGATAAAAGGGATTTCCTTGGGGTCAAGAAAGGATTCCAAATTAGAAGACAGGTCTCTGAACTCCTGGAATCCATTTCCTGGGATGTCTGTGGTCGCACACCTCAGACCCAGCCACCCAGCATTCGTCGTGCCACCAGAAGGGCCCAGTGCCCGGGTCTGGCTCTCACACCCGGCTCAGCTGGAGAGCAGCCCTGTGTGCTTTGGAAAGGCCAGCCCCCAGGAGCAGTTCTACACTTTAAGGAGGAAACAGGCACGCGTGACAGCCTTGCCAGGGGTCCCTGCCCCAAGCCCGGGAGGCAACAGGGGAGGTACCACATCTCCCCTGGGCAAGGGGAGCAGAGGATAGGCCCAACGTCTAGGGCTACAAATGGTCCCTGAGCCTTGGCACAATCTTAGAGGCCCGGAGTGCCTGAGGTCAGATATTTCACCATCCTGGGGGGACACCGGGGTTTAGAGTCCATGCTGAGTTGATTTAAAGAAAGCGAAGAAATGTAATATTTCTTGCCCACCTGTGTTTGTAGGTTTTTTAAAAAGTGGGAAGTGGCACTCTTTGAAATTTGTCAGCAAAATGACCCTACAGCTTTATTTTTGCCCAAATCCTCTCCTTATAATCTAAGCAGAAAGAATTATTTGGTTTTCTCAGAACAAAAGGCTAGCAGTGTTCATATATATAGTTTCTTTGTCCAGAATCCCCTTCCTTCTATTTTCTGCATACTAATCTGCCAGACTAAGCCCAAGTGTACACTTCTCTATGGAGCCTTCTCCATATTCCCAAAGGAATCTTGGCCTCATATGATTTGCTGTGTTCCCTGGTAAGAACCCATCCTGCCTGAGGCTGCAGTCTGTTTCGAGTCACCTCCCTCCTTCACTGTGAAATGCTCAGTGGCTGTGTCCCTAAGCCCAGGAGGGACTCAGAAGATGCTTATACGCTTATACGTGGAGGACTGAATGAATGGTGCCAGAGGGAAAGAATTTAGATGTCCCCATATTTAACTCAAAGCTCTGATCTATGGCTCTGAGACTCCTTTCTAAAGTACCATTTCTCATTTGCCTGAAGGTTTATTTTACACGCGGGGTTTCTTCGTGACTCACGGTCTGGGCAGTGGCCAGGAGGCGCTCTCCGTCAGAATTCCTGTGGACGAGGACTCCTGAACGCCATCGCCTGACCTCCTGCCCTGCCCTGTGGAAGGCAGACAGGCTGAAACCTTTCCTGGGCTCCTTAATTAAATCAAGATTTTTGCGCTTTCAAATTAGTCTGTAAATGCCAATTGTTAAAATTCTAAATTGTTGACAATATAATTACGTGGCTGTTAACAGCTGAATCTCCTCTGTAACTTTTAAATAAAGAAAGCAGGAAGACCAACATCTGGTAATAGAGGTTGTGTGCTGAATGGGCGGTGGCCAAAAAAAAAAAAAAAAAGCATTAGTCAGAGTCTAGAAAAATAGTGTGTTACTTTTACCAAGTAATATTTAGAGACGGAACTGAGAAGGGAATGTAAGACATCTGTTAAAAAGCATATTTTTCCAAACTCAGTCCTTTAGAAATTCTCAAGAAAAAAATTTTAAAATAAGAAATAAATGTCTTTTAAAGATATTTTAGACTGTAAAAACAAAGTTCTTCCTGTAAAAATCCTACAACTCACAAAGCTTCACTGAAGATTCACAATCAACAAACATCAGAGCTTGATTGTGAGTTAGACATTTCTTTTTCACTTTAAGAGTAAAACAGTTAATATGTGGGCACATTGTTACAAAAATCCAAATAATATAGTTAAAGCACAAGTTCTCCTTGAACATAACAGCTCATCCCAGTCCCCTCCCCAGAGAAAACCACCATGACCACTTCACTTCAGTGCTTCTCCTGATATGTTTTCCTCATTTACAAATACAGTTTATGTTCTTTATTTAACAGCTTTATTGAGGGAAAATTGACATATAGTATTTGAAGTGTATAATTAGATGTTTTGATATATGTATATGCCCTTGAAACCAATACCACAACCAATGCAGTTGAAAGTCTCCTTTGCCCAGAAGTTTCCTCAAGCCCTTTGGAATGCCTCCCTCCTGTCCTGCCCCCCACCCCCAGGCAACCACACATCTGCTTTCTGTCACTACAGATTACTTTGCGCTTTCTAAAGTTTTATGTAAATGGAGTCACACAGTACATATATTTTTTGTCTGGCTTCCTTCATTCAGCACAATTAGGTTGTGATTCATTCCTATTGTTGTATGTATCAATAGCTTATTCCTTCTTATTGCTGAATAGTATTCCACATATGGATATGCCACAATTTGTTTATCCACTCACTTGTTCATGGACATTTGTGTTGTTTCCAGTTTTTGGCTATTCCAAATAAAGCTGCTATGGGCACTTGTGTACAAGCCTTTGTGGGGACATATGTATTTTTTTCTCTTGGGTAAACGCCCAAGAGTGGAATGGCTGGATTGTATAGTTGGTGCATGTTTAACTTTTTAGGGAGTTGACAAACTGTTTTCCAAAGTAATGGGGGTATTTTATATTCCCACTGGCAGTGTATGAGAGTTCTATCCTTACCAAAACTCGGTATGGCCGACCTTTTCAATTTTAGCCACTTTAAAGGTGTATAGTAGTATCTCATGGTTTTAATTTGAATTTCTCTAATGACTAATAATGTTTAGCATTTTTTTCATGTGCATATTTGTCAACTCTTTATCTTTAGTGGTCTATTTAAACCTTTTGCACTTTTTATTTTTATTTTTTAATTTTATTTATTCATTTTTTTTGGTGACCGCGCTTAGCCAGTGAGCGTACGGGCCATCCCTATATAGGATCCGAACCCGCAGCGGGAGCGCTTCTGCGCTCCCAGCTCCGCACTCTCCTGAGTGAGCCACGGGGTCGGCCCCCTTTTGCACTTTTTAAAGTTTGGGTTTTTTTTCCTTCTTGTTGAGTTTTGAAAGGTTTTATATAGTCTGGATGCAAGTCCCTTAACAGATATATGCTTTGCAAAGATTCTATCTTAGTCTGTCGCTTGTCTTTTCATTCTCTTAACAACGTCTTTTGAAGAGCAAAAGTTTTAAATTGCGAAGTAATCCAGTTTACCAACCTGTTCTTTTATGGATTGTACTTTTTTGGTGCCATATCTAATAAATCTCTAGCTATCCCAAGGTCACACATATTTTCTCTTATGTTTTCTTCTAGAAATTACATAGTTTTTCATTTTACATTTAGGTCTATAAGTTGATTTATTTATTTGTTTATTTATTTACTTACTTATTTTTTATTGGCAGCTGGCCAGTATGGGGATCTGATCCCTTGACCTTGGTGTTATCAGCACCAAGCTCTCCCAAGTGAGCTAACTGGCCAGCCCCCAATTTTTAAAAATATAATGGAAGATACAGGTCCAAGTTCTTTTTCTTTTGCATATAAATATCCAATTGTCCCAGCACCATTTGTTGAAGGAAAATCTTTTCTCCACTGCACTGTTTCCATCTTTGTCAATAATCAGGTGTGCATTCATGTGTGGGTCTATGTCTAGACTTTTTACTCTGTCCCATTAATCTATTTATCTATTTTTGTGCTAATACCACTCAGTTTTGTTTAGTACAGCTTTATAATAATTCTTGAAATCAGGCGGTGTGAGCCCTCCAACTTTGTTCTTTTTCAAAGTTGTTTGGCTGTTCCAGGTTCTTTGCCTTTCCAGTGAATTTTAGAATCAGCTTGTCAATTTATACAAGAAAAGCCTGTTTGGATTTTGATTAGCATTGCACTGAATATATAGATCCACTTTGTAGGGGGTGGGATTGACATTTTAACAATCTTCAGTCTTCTGACTCAAGGACAAGGTGTATCTCTCCATTTACTCGTATTTAGGTCTGTTTAACTTCTGTCCGCAATATTTTGTAGTTTTCAGTGTACAGGTGTCATGAGTTGAATTATGCACCCCCCCAAAGCAATGTCCATGTTATAATCCCCAGGGCCTGAGAGTGTGACCTTATTTGGAAAAAAGGTGTCTGCAGGTGTAATGAAGGATCTCAAGATGGAAAGATCATCCTGGGTTATCCAGATAAGCCCTAAATCAAAAGGCAAGTGTTCTTATGAGAGACACACAGAGAGAAAATGATGATGTGAAGACTGAGGCAGAGACTGGAGTGATGTAGCTACAAGCCAAGAAACACCAGGCAACTCCTGGAGCCGACGGAAGCTGAGAGAAGCAAGGAGTACATTGTTCCTTAGAGCTTTTGGAAGGACTGCACTCTTACCAATGCCTTGATGTCAGGCTTCTGTATTCCAGACCTGTCAGAGAATAAACGACTGTTTTTAAGCCTCCAAGTTTGTGATAATTTGTTACGGTTGACCTAGGAAACTAGTACAACTTGTCTTTCACATTTTCTGGCAGAATTAACCCTTAATACTTTATCTTTTTGATTCTACAGTAAATCGCATTGTTTTTTTCAATTTCACTTTTGAATTGTTCATTGCTAGCATGTAGAAATATAATTGATTTTTTTATATTGATATTGAATCCGTCTACTTTGATAAACTCAGTTATTAGCTCCGGTAGCTTTGTTTTTATAGATTCCATCAGATTTTCTAGAGAGACAGTAATGTCTGAGATTTAAAAATGTTTTACTTTCTGCTCCCCATGCCTTTTCTTTCTTTTTCCTGCCTGATTGCACTAGCTAGAACAGTGTCAAACAGAACTAGTGAGAGCATCCAGATTTGATGTGTTCCTGATCCCATGGAGACAGCATTCAGTCTTTCCTCATTATGTATAATGGTAACTGCAGGTTTTTTGTAGATGCCCTTTACCAGTTTGTGTGTTTCAGTTCTTCTATATCTTTGCTGACTTTCTATCTAGTAGTCTTATCAGTTGTTGAGAGTGGAGTGTTAAAGTTCCCAGCTATAATTTTGCATTTGTCTATTTCTCCTTTCAACTATATCAGTTTTTGCTTTATGTATTTTGAAGCTCTGTTATTTGGTATGTATATATTTAGGATTGTTATGTGTCCCTGGTGGAGTGACCCTTTTTATCACTGTGTAATATCTAGTGATTTTCTTTTCTCTAAATTCTACTTTATCTGATAGTATCTGCTTTTTAAAAAATGAATGTGATCTTTTCTTATCCTTTTATTTTCCACCTACCTATGACATTGTTTTGGTGATTTTCTTGTAGACAACATATTGTTAGTTATGTTTTTTTTTTTTTTTAAAATCCACTCTGCCAATCAGTCTTTTAATTGGTGTATTTAGACCATTTGAATTTAAGTTTATTATTGATATGTTAGAGCTTAAGTCAGCCATTTTATTATTTGTGTTTTGCTTGCTTTCTGTGTTTCCTGTTCCTGTTTCTTTTCTTACTTTCCTGTGGGTTATTTAAACATTTTCTAAAAATTTCATCGTGATTTATTTTGGATTTTGAGTATATCACTTTTTATAGTTTTCTTAGTAATTACTCTAGGTATCACATATATCCAGATGTAACTCGGTACAGTCTATTGGTATTGATGTTTTACTACATTGAATGAAGTGGAGAAACCTTACTTCTGTAATGTCTTCATACTCTCCCTAGTTCTTAAATATAATTGTCTTAGATATTTTCTCTATATACGTTAAACACCACATCAGATGGTATTATAATTTTTATCTCAACCATTAAATATTATTTAATAAACTCATAAGCACAGTCCATTATATTTACTCATTCCAGTATTCTTTAATCCTTTCTGAATTTCCAAGCCTTCTCCTATATCATTTGTTTTTGTTTAGACAACTCCATGTAGCCATTCTTTGATCAGGCAGTCCATCACAAATGTTTATTCCAAAATTACTAGCAAATCAAACTCAGCAGCATTTTAAAAGGATTCTACACCATGACCAAATAAGATTTGTTCCAGGAATACAAGAATGGTTCAAAATATAAAAATCAATGTAACACACCACATTACAGAGTGAAGAAAAAACAAAACAAAACCATGATCATCTCAATTTGATGCAGAAATAGCATCTGACAAAATTCAACCTCCTTTCATGATAAAAACACTCAATAAACTGGGAATAGAGCAAAAGTACCTCAACAAAATAAAATCCCACAGTGAACATCATATTCAATGGTGAAAGACTGAAAACTTTTCCTTTAAGATCAGGAACAAGACAAGGATGCCCACTTTTGCCATTTCTAACCGACATATTGGAAATTCTAGCCACAGCAATTAGGCAAGAAAAGGAGATACAAGGAAACTAAATTGGAAAGGAGGAAGTAAAATTATCTCTTTATGCAGACATTATCATCTTATATTACAGAAAATCCTAAAGATTCCATCAAGAAAAAACCTGTGAGAACTAATAATTGAATTCAGCAAACTGGCAGGATTGGAACACTTGTGCACTATTGGTGGGAATACAAAATGGTACAGCCACTGTGGAAAACAGTATGGTGGTTCCTCAAAAAAATTAAACATAGAATTAATTACCAAATGATCCAGCAATTCCTCTTCTATCTAAATACTCCAAAGAACTGAATGTAGGTTCCTGAAGAGATATTTGTACAGCCATGTTTATAGCAGCTGTATTCACAATTGCTACAACATGTAAGCAACCCAACTATCCATTGACAGATGACTGGATAAGCAAAATGTGGTATATACATACCATGCAGCATTATCCCACCTTAAAAGGGAAGGAAATTCTCCAGTATAATACAACATGGATAAACCTTGAGGCCAGTCACAAAATGACAAATACTGTATGATTCCACTTATATTAAGTATTTAGAGCAGTCAAAATCATAGAGTGGGGAGTCATTGTTTAATGGGTATAGAGTTTCAGTTTTACAAGATAATAAGAGTTATACAGATGGATGGTTGTGATGGTTACACACTATAAATGTATTTAATACTACTAGACTGTAAACTTAAACATGGTTAAGATGGTAAATTTTATGTTACTTGTATTTTATCATAATAAAAAAATTGAGGGCTGGCCAGTTAGCTCAGTTGATTAGAGCACAGTGTTAAAACACCAAGGTCAAGGGTTCAGATCCCTGTACTGGCCAGCTGCAAAAAAAAGAAAAAAAAAGAGACACATACAGGAACAAGTGCTTGAGAGAAGAAACACAAATGGCTCAAAAGATATAATAAGATAACATACTGAGATACTATCTCATACCAACTGAGTGTGGCAAAAATAAAAAAGTCAGACAATAGTTAAGTGTTGACAAGGATACAGAGCAGTGGGAACTTTCATTCACTGCTGCTGGGAGTGTAAACCGGTACAATCATTTTGAGAAATAATTAGTCATTTTATAGGAAATTGAATATGTGCATATCCTAAAGCTCATAAATTCCACACTTAGCTACACAGCCTAGAGAAACTCTTGCACATGTATACTAAGAGACATGTTCAAATATAAACAACCCCAATGTCTATCACAAGTAAAAGGGATAAATTGTCCCCCTCCCCTCAACCAGGCACACCACGCCCGCACCTCAGGGCCTGCCTGCAGACATGAGGCATGGATCTGGGGACAGGACCCCCCTCCCCTCAACCAGGCACACTGCATCAGTGCCTCAGGGCCCGCCTGGGGCCATTAGGGATGGAGCTGGGAACTGGACTCCCCTCTCCTCAACCAGGCACACCATGCCAGCGCCTCAGGGGGTGCCCAGAGACCTGAGGGATGGAGCCAGGGACCAGAACCCCCCAACAACCTGGCACACTTCCAGCACCAAGGAACATGCCAAAAACATCACCTCCATGTGGGTGGCCCACCACAGCCACCACAATAACCATGGCTGCCATGAAAGCAGCTAGATGCCACAACCACCACACAGATGGTCTGCCAGCCACTGGAGTGCAATGACACAAGGAGAATCACCAGCAGAGATAAAGAAAAGAAGAGGATGTCTCTCTCCTTGAAGCCCATTACAGAGTGACAGAAGAAGCATCTGATCTACGATAATATTACGGGACCTGATTGCACCTCTCAGTATTGGACAGATCATCTAGGCAACAAATCAACAGAGTAACCATTATTCTTTCAGAAGGAGAGAAGAAATCTAGGCAATTAGAGGGGGAAGAGGGGAGGGAGAGACTGGACAAGGGGCATAAAGAATAATTATGATTTGTAACAATATATATGCTAGTAATATTGATTTGATCAACATATCTCAATGTTGAACCCCCAAAATATGTATAATTAATTTTGATTCAATAAAATTTTTTTTTTAAATTGAGGGAATATGGTATAAAGGCTCTAGTGGAGTGGGACATAGCACAGGTACATTTTGACAGTGATAAGGGGCTTAGGAAACATGGGAATGAGAATAAATTAATACTCACTAGGATAATAATAATAAATACTATTTATTGAGTGCTAAAAAAAAAAAAAAGGGAAATATCCACACAATGAAACACTATGCAGCAGTGAACACAAATAAACTACAGCTTCATACACCAATATGGATAAATGTGGGTAGCATGTAGAAAAAAAAAAGCAAGGCACAGAATACACACTGGATTGTTCAATTTATGTAATGTTTAAGCAGGCAAAACCAAGCAATATGTTGTTTAAGTTAAAATTATAGAGAAATACATACAAGGTAGAGTAGAAACATTGAGAAGGAGCAGAGGATTTTGTCTCCTCCTGTATTAGTTTTCTAGGGCCACCATAACAAAGAACCACAGACTGGGTGGCTTAAACAGCAGAGATTTATTGTCTCACTTACAGGCGGTCAGAAATCTGAGATCAAGATGTTGGCAGGGTTGATTCCTTCTGAGGCCTCTCTTTGGCCTGTAGACAGCTATCTTCTCCCTGTGTTTTCACATGGTTTTCCCTAGTCCTAGGACACATGTCTGTGTCCTAATCTCTTGTTATAGACAACAGTCATATTAAAATAGGAACAATAACCTTATTTCACCTTAAGTACCTCTTTAAAAACCCTATCTCCAAAGACAATCACATTCTGAGGTAGGCTTTAGAACTTCAACATATGAATTTTTCAGGGAACACATTCAGTCCATAAAACCTTCCCAGCTCTTTGGAATGAGAGGTAGTCAGGTAGTTAAATTTAATTACATTGATCAAAAAGGTAATAAGCACATAATTCTGTTCCAAGAAATCCGAGCTGTTGTGAAGGACATTTGGAATTAACAGGATGATAAAGTGTTGAGTATTAATCTCCCAGCATTGTATTGAAAGAATGAAAATGTGGACTGAAGAAGGTGTTCTGGAAGCTGGGAAGTCTGGAGACTGTTGGCTCGAGGTGCCAGCATCTGGTGCTGCTCTCTGCTTCCAACATGGCACCTTGAACACTGAATCCTCTGGAGGGGAGGAATGTGGTGTCCTCACATGGCAGACGGTGAAAGGGCAAAAAAGGGACAAACTCCTTTTTATAACAGCATTAACTGCAGTCCTCATGACCTGAACACCTCTCCAAAGGGCACATCTTCCTACACTGTTCCATTGGGGATTAAGTTTTCAACACATGAATCTTGGGGGACATATTCAGACCATAGCATTCTGCCTCTGGGCTCCCAAAATTTAAGTTTTTCTCACATGCAAAATGCACTCATCTAATACCAATAGCTTCAAAAGCCTTAACTTGTTCTAGCATCAACTCAAAATTCTGAAGTCCAGACTCATCTAAATCAGATATGGGTGAGACTCAACATACGATTCATCCTGAGGCAAACTGCTCTTCAGCTGTGACCTTGTGAAATCAAACAAGTTATGTGCTTCCAAAATGCAATGATGGGATAGGAATATGGTAGACATTCCCATCCAGAAAGGAGCAATAGGCAAGAAACAAGGAGTAACAGGTCTCAAGTAAGTATGAAACCTGACACAGTGGCATGAGCTGCACCTGTGACTGCTTGAGTCATAACTGGGGTGGCCATGGAGGGCTGCACTGGAATATGGGAAGTAGACTCTAGAGGCATCCCTGGGCCACAAACCCTGAGGCCCCTTGAGCACGCTGGGTCCCTCTCCAAAACTGTTCTGCCCCCAAGGTCCTCATATTCTGGGCCTGTGATAAGAAAGGCTTCCCTAAACATCCCTAAAATGCCTTTGGGGTCATTATCCCATTGTCTTGGTGAAAAGCACCTGGCTTTCTTCTATCTCTACCAATCTCCTTATCAAAATGGTCACTTGGCCACACTCTTGGCCATGTTTTATTTTTTACGTGGCCAGGCTGAGATTTTTCCAAATATTTACATTCTGCCTCCCTTTAACTATACATTCCATATAGTTTACCTCTTCTCACATTTTAATATAAGCAGTTAAGAAAAGCCACACAGCATCCCAAACATTTTACTGCTTGGAGATTTCTTCTGCCAAATATCCTAGTTCATTGCTCTTCAGTTCTGCCTTCCACAAAGTCCTAGGACATGAACATATGACGGTACTTAAAAGAAGTTTGTGGCAAAATTAAAAAGATAATACAAACATTTCTTTTTTGAAAGACCCCTTGTAATTCAGCAAAGCTTGCCACTTTGCAACAAGGATGGTCTTTCACCCACTTTCCAATGACATATTACTCATTTCTGTCCTCATCAGAATGGCCTTTACTCTCCATATTTCTACCAACATTCTGATCAGGACCACTTAAGTAATCTCTAAGAAGAATGAAGCTTTCCCTACAGCTCTTCTATTCTGAGCACTCGCAGAATCACCCTTAAATCTGTTCATGGTAAGGCTTTTCCCAGCATTCACTTCAAAACTGTTCCAGCCTCTGCCCATTACCCAGGTCCAAAGACACTTCCACATTTTTAGGTATTCCTCTAGTACCAATTTCTGTATTAGTCCATTTTGTGCTACTATAACAGAATACCTGAGACTGGGTAATTTATAAACAACATACTGTTGGGCTAATCAGAGATTGGCTCATGCCTAAAAGAATAACTTAAAAAAATGCACTGAGAAACAGAATTTTGTTGAATTTTTCTTCTGTCACTTTATGTGTAAACAATTTCAATCATCTAGCATCGAGAGGGGTTCCCCAAGGTAATGTGCCAATCTTGGGCCACATTCATAAAAATAAAAAGCACTAACGGGAATGTTGTTCTTGATTTACCTGCAATGAATAACAACAACAGTAAAGATCCTATAAGTAAGCTGTCACTTTTAATCAAACATCCAAATTATTGGGGGGCTTTCAGATGTCAAGATCTTGGGGCATGTACTCGGTCTACAACACAGTGTCCCTGGATATTTTTCCAGACATCAACAGTGCCTAAGCTTACCAGCAAGCATTCTACATTTAAGAGAAAATAGAGAAACTTTATCACTGTTGAATTATCATATAGAGTTATTTCCACAGAATCCAAAGTGACAAAGCACATAGTCTTTCTCAGATAAAACCAGGAAGCTGGATGAAGATATGACTAAGTAAATCAGCACAGAATTTCTGGGTTACGCAAACAAATGAAGCAAGCTTTACACCAGCAGCAGCAGTTCGTCTGAAAGGGCATTAGCAAGCTTTCTGAAGTAGGAAAAACTAAAATGGCACGGAATCACACACTTCCTCTAAATGTGATATGCTGGAGACCATCATATGACAGTAGCAGAGCCAGCTCAGCCTTTCCCAGAAGACAGAAGACTTGTGATATTTTCATGGACGTTGTGGACAATATGGTGCTCTCTAATGCCATCATGGAATCTAGTGCTCAAAGGGACCTTGAGATCCCTGAGGGTGCTCCATGCTGGGCAGTTCCACCTGGTTAAGAGTCCCACAGGCAACACAAGCAGGGAGGGGAGTGCAGTGCAAAGTCCATGAGACGTGGCATCCTCTGTCACAGATATGAACGCGTTTCTCTCAGTCTGTCAAGAGAAGTAAGCGAGGTAGTGGGTGTGGTTTGTCACGGTAGTAAGTTCTTAATGTGTGTGCGCTCTTGACCCTTCCCACTTCTGTTAAGCCAAATTATACAACCTTATAACTGCTCCCAACATGTAAGGTTTCTATCCTCTGCGCTACAAAGAACTCCTCATCCATCCGAATATAGGCAGGCAGTAATCTTGTTCATCTGGAGATTTTCCTCAAACATTCCTCTTAGAACTCGCCTATCCTGGTCCCCCCATTCTTAGACATTCTGAACCAACAGAAGATAGAGTTGGAACTAACAAGAGTTTGGCCGCCTAACTACTGAGCCTACACCTCAATCTGCCCCTTAGGATCATAGGAGAGCAAAATCTCATCTTCATCACGGTATGCGCAACACCCAAGAGCCTCAAGGGAAAGAAGTACAAGACTAGGGCTATGGGTTGTTATTTTCGCTTTTATTCAAATGAATACAATGCTTGTATATAGCTGATTAATGTACTCCCTTTCTCTTTTTTAGGCTGGTGCACTTTTATTTTTAGATGTGCAGTGCATGGTCACACAATGCCCATTCTCTATTTTGAAACGAGTGTTTCAGATATACAGCTATGACTTGTCAAAAAAGCCATGGTATTAGGTGATGCCCACGTGAGGTCAATGGCAATGAGGACGAATATCTTTCCTGGTAAACCATATTTTTATAATGTACCTTTGGATAAAATGCAATCATTTCCTCCCTTTCTTTCCCAGGCCAGGCACTTGAAAATGAGACATTTCAGGAACAGGCAACCTGGTTCCTTAACATCCATTGAATTTGATTTCCCAACAAAATTCAGTGTGGAAGAAAACTACGTTTAGTGTTTTCCATTACAGTTAAGTGAGACTGATAATGACTAAAATATTTCTGATGTGCTAGAGTTTAATTCAGAAATGCAGGAGTTGGAGAAATTTCATTTCTTCTAAATTAGTCTTGCTTTCCCTGAAATTCCATTTTTAAGATTAAGTGTACCTTCTTCAGTTTGAAATTGGTCTGATTAATATCACCTTTATTAGGCAAAACTACTATCCTCTCTGTGGCTTGGCCTCTGGTACCCCCATAAATTAATTATTTTAAATAGAAGTTACAGCTTCAACTGCTAATTGATAGTTTGGCCCACAAGGAACTAGTTTAGGTAGTCACCTCTTCTTATTTGAAGCCGGTTTTAGGGTGAATGCAATCTGCATGGGTCAAATTCAATTCAAAAATCTTAATTCCTGTAGTAAAAAAAGCAGCCATAGATAGAGCCCTGAAGCAAGTGAGTCCATGTAATGGCAGATCCGCAAGTGTGGGTCCAGGCCAGGCTGTTCATGCTAATACACCACGAGCATGAATAGTGGCCTGGCCTGACTTCCTCCAGCTCCAAGAGTCGCCTCTGCAGAGTGGCTACATCACCCAGAGAGAACAGGGCTGGCACAGAGACTGCAAGGCTGTCCCTTCTGAGGAGTACTGGGGAGGACAGAGCTAGCCTTGCTTTTTAGCAACTTCCCACACTGCCTGCCTTTGATCCCACTTCCTCTGTAAAGATGCCATTTGGCTCAGCAGCAACCCAAGGGAGTGGGAGTAAGGCTTGGTGTGTTGAGAACTCCTCCTGCCTCCTTGTGACAGCCAAGCTGGCAAGGTTGTCTGGAAGCCTAACAATAAGCAAGTCTACTTTCTACAAGTAAAAAATTCCAACCACTTCACAGTCACTCCATTAAAGTAAAACTAAATCACTCTGAAAAATAATACACTTCAAAACCCTTTGTCACATTTATAAAAATTAAAGAAAAAACAAAACATTTCAAAGTTTTAAAAAATCCTTAAAAAAATGATGTATCAATAATAGCGTTCTGAGTAACAAATACAAAACAGTTTAAGACACTTAGTGACTTTCCCAGATCATATGTCAGGGGGATGGGTACACGGTAAGCTTTTACTACTGAAATTATCTATTTGGTCAAAACTCTAGGAGGAGTTCTGTCAAGAAAATAATTGTTCTGGAAAGAAGAGTTACAACTTTTTCCAAAATGTCAAAAATAATAAGGATGTAAACACCTTAAAATGGTAATACAATATTAATTCAGTCAAATAAATAAAAGAAAGTGGCACCAACTTTACGGCAATTTTTCAAAACAAAAATGTAGCTCAAGGATATTTTAAAATAAATAATTGCTCCAAACAGGGAGGATCATTCTCAGCACAAACTAACAGCATTTAAAAAAGTGCAATGAGAAAAAGTAACTCCACAAACTTCAGCTCCCTCACATATGAACAGAAATGCTGTCTGGGTCTTCAGGTCTGAAGTGCCCATCACGGGGGAGAAGCGAGCTTCACTAGAGGCCAGGCTTAGGGCCATCTTTTGTCGTTTTTCTTTTTTCTTCCAGCGTGTGCTTAAATATTTTCTTCAGGGTGTTGTATACTATTGGTCCATTTTCAGAATCAAAATTAACCTGGTGGCAAAGAAAATTTACATTCAGGCACTGTAACAAGAATTTTGACCAGTTTTTATTTGGGGAGAAAACAGGAGGGTGGAGAAAAAACTAAGACTTAAAAGCAAAATTATATATTATTTTAAAAACACACATAATAAATTTCACACATTTCAACGGAAAGACTATATTAGACATGCCAACCATGTTAATACCAAACTGATGAATGAAAACTCAAAAATTAAATCTAATGTCTGGATATTTAGTATAATCACATACACCTAGTCATGAAGCCAGTCAACAGGTGAAGTGAGTTTTTAATTCAGACACTGATCACTGAGGGTTCAGGTTGAATATCCCTTATGTGAAATGCTTGGCAGCATTAGTGTTTTGGACTGTGGACTTTTTTGGATTTTAGAATATTTGCAGGTACTTAACCAATTGAGCATCCCTAATCCAAAAAATCTGAAATCTGAAATGCTCCAATAAGTATTTCCTTTGAGTGTCATGTCAGTTCAAAAAATTTCAGATTTTGGAGCATTCTGGACTTCGAATTTTTGGTTTTTTTTTTTTTTTTTAAATTTTATTTTGTCGATATACATTGTGGCTGATTATTGCTCCCCATCACCAAAACCTCCCTCCCTTCTCCCTCCCCCCCCCAACAATGTCCTTTCTGTTTGCTTGTCGTATCAACTTCAAATAATTGCGGTTGTTATATCTTCTTCCCCCCCCCCCGGGTGTGTGTGTGTGTGTGTGAATTTATATATGAATTTTTGGATTAGGGATGTTCAACCTGTGTAAGGAAAAAGTCTCCCTTATTAAACCAAAGAACATCAGCTGTAAGTGCTGTGCTAAGAGGGCTCAAGGCCCCTCTGGGCCAGTGTCAGAGCGACCTGAATGGAAAGCCTAGCTCTTCACCTGACAGCCTGCCATGCCTACCTCTCTGGGTCTCAATTTCCTCCTCTGTAAATAAGAGATCACAATGCCCATGTCCTTAGGATTTTTGTGAGCAAAAAATGAAACCTGATATCTATGAGTCTGACATGTTTGGCACATATAAAAACCTCAATATAGTTAGTTTCCTAACAGCAGGTGCCATGTACACATATCTAGATTCTTTGTTCAAGTTTGCCACACTGATTTAGGAGTGACAGTAGGACACAGAACCAGAGCAAGTACCCCTGCCCTATGCCCAGAGTCACGTGTGACTCACTGAGAAGGAATCAGGATATCAGGGTTATTGCTTCTCCCCTTGTAGATTCTCTCCTTTTCTGATAAATTTTGACAGAGGGAAGGTTGTTCCCTCTGTCAACAACTGTAAAGCACCTGAGATTTTACTCCACTGCAATTTAACCCATCAGCTTACCAGTGTCATGGATACTGGCAGAAGATGTGAGGCTCCTGGGTTAGGGACAACTTTATTCCTCAGGGCATGATGTGCCTTATAACCACATAGGTTCTCCTTGCCCCCCACATCCCATGGGAGCAAAGAGGAGGGGCCCAGGTGGGAGTTGCACAGGCAAGGGTTTGCATCATAGTGGAGGAACCCCAAGCTTAGGAAATCCCCATGTTTTATAAAGGGCTGCAAGCAAACCTGCCAACCTTTGCCCTGAAGGGAAATATGATCTTTATTATGCAGGAAGGCAGATGAAGTATTTTCTGCCCTACAGGCAGAGCTATACAGACATCCCTGAAGAGCTGGTCCCCAATAAGAGCTGTCAGTGCCTCTGCTCAGCAGACTGTGCACTGATGTGCCAGACCCAAGGAGAACAGTCTCCTAAGATTTTTATAGACAGATTTTGAACTGATATAGCTTTTTTTTTTTTTTTCCTAAAAGATGACCGGTAAGGAGATCTTAACCCTTGACTTGGTGTTGTCAGCACCACGCTCACCCAGTGAGCAACCGGCCATCCCTATATGGGATCCGAACCCATGGCCTTGGTGTTATCAGCACCAAGTGAGCCACGGGCCGGCCCCCGAACTGATATAGCTTAAGTTTCCATTAGTATCCCCTTAAAAGGCCGAAAGACGTTGTAAAGAATTCCAATTGCTTTCAGAGAGACCAATATTAAGGATTTTTTCAGTCAAACTCAGAAATTTAATTTGATCTTTATCACTATTATTGTCTATTCTATTTGCAAAAACTCCTTATTAACATTAACCATCGTTTAAATTGTTTACTTTCTTAAACTCCAAACCTTAACCCTCCTCAAATGGTAGGCATCCTCTCAATCCATGAAGATGTAAATATAGATGTAAAAGATCATGTGATTTGGATTCGAGACTGTTGAGCCTGGAAACTGAAGAACATACTGAAAGTATGTTGAGTGGTTAGTGCCATAAAGTCCAGGTGAGGAACAAGGAAGCCTGCAATAAGGACCTCACTGTGGAAAGCGTGGAGGAAGAGACTGAAGAAATATTAAAAAGAGTCCTCACACCTTGGGAATGAGTACAATAGTAGCTGCTACTATCATCAGTGTTTACAAAGGTTGACATTCAAAACCTGAGTTCTTTGTTCAATGACATTTTCATATCCTATATGAGAGATACCAAATTAGCTAAAGGGGTAAGGGGAACCTTTTCTCTTGGCATGAACTTGACTTCTTTCTTCAGCTAGGAAAAACTGCTGCAAACCAAAAGGATGTGCATAGAAAGGAAACTTTCTTTTACGCTTTGTTTAGGATTTGCCAACCAGAACACAGTACTGAATCAGCAATGTTTGATATATTCTTAATAGATATTGTTTAAACCCAAGGTAGCATTAGCTCAACAAGAAAATATTTTGTGACTCCTACTAGGTCTCTGATTTTAAAGTACTTATTCAACACCCAATTGTTTCTCTCTTCTCCTATATAAAAGCTCTTTGTTCTAATGTTCTCCTTCAAAAAACCCACAGTTCAGCTTTTCCTAATATCACTGTTTGGAAGCTATTCTTTTTTTTGGCCAAAACTCTGCAACACATTTTCATTAAGGGGAAACACAGCTAAAAGTTTTATTTTAGAGGACGATGGTGACCTCTGGATTGATTTACAAAGATGATGCTGATTTGGAGGGGGAAAGGAGAGTGCAACCCACCTTAGTGAAAGATTTAATGGCATGGGCAAGAAAAGCTTCCTCTACATCCATAGGAATCGCCTGCAGGTTCACTATGCAATGCAGCACACAAAGAATAGTCTGGTGTTGTCCCTGTTTTTGCAGAAATCAAAATAAAAAAGTTTTTTGAAAAATGCCTTAAGAAATCAACTCAAAACAACTGTTGAGTCAGAAATTGATTTGTGACCAAGTACTCCTAATCTCAAATACTAAAATATCTATGAAGAGCTCTACCAAATGTTTATTGTTATGCATTAATATAGTCTGAAAAGCTTTCAGGAGATTATCAAGGTTGGTTAGTTACTGCACAAAGAACAACTGAATCAGAAGATGAGTACAATTTTAAACCAAATGTTTCTCTTGCAGTGAACTGAACAGATTTTTCCATCCTTGTTGTTTCTGGATATAAGCATTTCAGTTTGGCTAATAGATACTGACATGTCATAGTGACACATGGACTAATCAGTTGAGCACCTAGGGGTCAGTACCTTCCTATCCAATCCTTTGCAGTTACCAAGGAAAGAGAAGGACAGATGAAGAAAATGAGCCACAGCCCTCCAGGAGCAATGTAGTACTTAAGGAAGCAGCCTTTGACTTAAGGTGGGGGGAGATCCCTTAAGAATGTGTCCACTGACTTGACTCCTGGGGGCTGTCCACCTTGGCAAAGGAGAAATTCCATCACCCTGAGCAACACATATCCAAGATGCAATGCACTTACTAATTTCATATCTAGAAATCTACTCTAAGAGCATAATCTGAAATGCAGAAAAACCTACAAGCACAACTTATCATTAAAATGATACTTATAAAAATGCCTGAAACAATGTAAATGCCCTATACACAGGGGCTGGGGGTACATTATGATAAAACAGAGAGCATTTTGTGATAGAAATAGCATGAGCTTTGTGCCACAACAATCCAAGTTTGAATCCTGCTGTGACACATGCTGCAAACCATGGGCAAGTGGCTTTACCTTACCTTGTCAGTAAAACAGGGCCTCTACCTCCAAGGGGGATTAAGATAAACAGAAGGGAAAATGGACAGTACATCCTGAAGGGCTGGGCCCACAGCCACTCAAAAAGGTTAATATCCTCCCTCCCTTACCACCCTCTCCTGTTTTATCTCTGTAATTTAATTGCTATGAAAATATCCTAAGAAAAGGACTCCAAGTACAAGGAATGTTTTATCTTAAAAAATGTGCATTGCACAATTTTATGTGTGCTTGTGCGCAAGTCTGTGTGTGCATGTATCTGTAAATTATGTGTGGGTGACTGTGTGTGTATGTGTGTGTGTAAACAATGAGAGATGTTTATACTAGAGCACATCAGGTAACTCAAGGCTGATTATTTGACAACATTGTTTCCTAAAACAAAAACAAAGCCTGTTTTTAAGTGAAAATGTAGTATCTCTATATGGTTAAAAATACTAAACTGTTTGAAAGGATCTACAATAAAATAAGTTTCTCTCCCTTGCTAGATCCATTGGTTCCTAATATCTTTCCCTATTAGCAACTACCATTACCAGTTTCTTATTTTTTCTTCTATATTGTATACATATACAAATTATATATATGTATGTATGTATATGTATCTGCATATATATATAGGACAGATACCCCTTTTTAAAAATACAAATGAGTGCACATTCCAACCTACTTCATAGTTTTTCACATATCTATGCTCACAGTAAATAAGTAGAAACAAATACACAACTGTGAAAAAGTGGTTAATTATGGCGCATCCCCATGTCACAGCATCACACACCCACACCTGTTACAGTCAACATTTATAAAAAGCTTACACTATTCATGGAAAAGTACCTATGTTATAATTTTAAGCCAAAATGAAGTATTGAGTTGTATGTTAAAATGATTTTTACTGGGTTAACATACGCATTGATAAGATTAAAAGAAAAGATTTGAAAATGTTTACAGTAGCTCTCCCAGGATTATGGATATTTTTCCCTATTTATTTTTGTATTTTCTAAATGTTTACATTGGGTATCAATTTATTCTCTTATCTTGGAAAACTATTAAATGAGACCTAGATATGGGATTCTGTATGAATTTCCTTTTTTATAATGGATTTTTTTTTTAGTGTGTGAAACTTATATCGAGGGCCTCAGTTAAATTCATTAACTGCTCCTTTACCTTCTCTAATAAAAACAGCGCTTCTGCGGCTTCTGCGTGTCTGTCAACCAACATGTCCACATCCTCTTTGGTGATTATGGGCTCCTTCAGCTGCTCCACCCAAGACCACATCAGACTGCACAGGATGAAAGGGTCCCTCTCACCACATATTCTTTCCCAAGCTCCATCTCGGGAATTTAGTTCTTTCTAAAAAAGAAGAGACAGACAGAAACAGAGAAAGGATGGAGAGAGAGGTGCACTGCTCAACGGATGACCCTCAGGCTGCCCACCACAGTGAAGGGCTAAGGCTCTGGGGTGCAGATCTGGGACCTCTCCCAGCTCCTCCACTTCCAGGCAGGACATTGGACTAAGACTCTGAACTCCTCCACGCCTCAGTTTCCATCCATGAAGCTCATCCCCTGTCTCGCAAGGTGTTGGGCTGACTAACAGAGAAGGTCTGTTAAAGCTCACAGCACAGAGAAAGGGCTTAGTTAATCCAAGTCCTCTACTTCATTCAGAAACCACAGAAACAGTTCAGGAAGAGGGAATCTTCCTTTCCAGGCTTCTGGCAAACAAAACAAAAATATTTATTGCAATGAAGTAAAATAGTAGATAAAAAAGTGTAAATAAGGGAACATTTATAAATTAAACTGGGGTCTTCTTTGACTGAAATTTCAAAGTGCATAAAAAAAGGGCTTTAAAGGTGGTAAATGTGGTATAGTATTTCTTTAGAATCCTATGCAGAATTTAACAAATAATAAGCCCCACATCCTGAAACTTGATAGGGTGAAAATAACTAGGAAGTCTTGCTAATGTTCCAAATGCCTGGGGACAATTTAAGCATGAGATTTTAAAACTTCACCTCATAGAGAGCATTGGAGAAGATAAGAATTTTAATTAGGGCCGAGCCCGTGGCGCACTCGGGAGAGTGCTGCACTGGGAGCGCGGCGACGCTCCCGCCGTGGGTTCGGATCCTATATAGGAATGGCCGGTGCACTCACTGGCTGAGTGCTGGTCATGAAAAAAGACCAAAAAAAAAAAAAAAAAAAAAAAAAAGAATTTTAATTAATTTCTGACAGGGTTCAGATTTATGTGTTAGTAAATCAAACATATTTTTGCAGTAGTAATAAGTGTAATAATTGCTACCATTCATTCATTCACACATCCAATATTTACAGCATGCTTACAGTGGGACAGAACTGTCACACACAGCTTATCTCTGACTCTCACAGCAACTCAGCAGGGAGGCCCCTCACAGGTAAACGTACTGGAGCTCAAGAAAGACGAAAGAGCTCACCCAGGAGCCCAAAGCTAGAAAATGGCCAAGGTGTTCACACCCAGTGCTGCCTAACTCGAGTCTGTGCTATTTCTGCCATGCCACAAAGATCCTCCAGTACTGGATTTCTTTTTACTATCTTATAAATAAGCCAATACTTTCAACTGTTTACAGTCTTTCCTTCCCATAGATCACGTATATAACAGAATAGGTTTTTATTCAATTTCATGTAGCTAATGAGGAGACAAGCTGGGCAGAACTAACATTACTCAAAAACTATCACATCATGATGTTTCCTGAAGCTTTCCAGTGAGGTTAAAAAAGACATCTTGGGATAATGGAAAGTATGAAACACATGAGCTGTACTCTGGCTCCACCGCATATAAGCCATGTGACCTTGAGCAAGTCACTTAACCTCTATGACCCATAGTTTCCTCATCTGTGATACTGAATTCATAAGATTAACAAAGAATCTATAAATAGTATCTGCCTCAAAGGACTACTGTGAAAATCTCAAGATAAAATATATGAAAGGGCCTACTACAGGCACAAGCAGCATTATACCATTCAAATGATGTTCATTTTACTTTTCCAGGTTCAACTGTTTTTTTTTTTAATTACTAAAAGGCCTGAAATAAAATCTATAAAGGAAAAAAAGGGCTAACCTATCCTAATTAAAGGTTTGTGTTTACCTCCAGAAAATGCACTTGTATATGCTACATGTTGAAACAGTCTGGCCTAAACCAAGTCCTGTACTCATCAGCACAGGTATAGCTCATGTCAGCACCTGGGGAGAGGGGCACTCGGGGCTGACCTGGGAGTGAGGGGGTTTTTTGTTTGTTTGTTTTTTAACTTAAAATGGATCTTCTTGCTTGCTAACTCTTGACACACAGGAATGTAAAGGAAATATTTGCTGACTGAATGGAAGGAAGATTTTTTCACTTTGGAGTAGGTAATAAAGAAAACAATTCAGGCTGGCCGGTTAGTTTACTCAGTACAGTATGGTGCTGATAACACCGAGGTCATGGGTTCAGATCCCTGCACTGACGAGCCACTCCCCAAAAAAAGAAAGAAAGAAAACAATTCATCTTGGAAGAAAGCAATATCTTTAACTATTCATTACGCAAAAACACTTCAAATCTAATGAACAAAACTTTTACCAAAAGTTCTCTCCTCCCATCATTGTATAAGTTATTGTGACACTCCAGACATAATTTTCGTGCCTTCGCATTTGAAAAGACACTAGCACTCTTAGAAATATTATATGCCTTGTTTAATTCACGGTAGAATGTGGAAAAGTAGCTGTGAAAATAATTCATAATAGATTATAAACTGACAAGTCAAGATTTCACTAAGTCAGGACTCCCCTAGTCAGCCCCATTTGGGGGCTGTTTACCTGTTTCTGATAACTAGGCTCATAAGTCCTGTCTTTTTTCTAGACCAGGTGTTCATTTCAGGCAAAGAAGAGTATAGCTGATCTAAAACTGTTTTCCTAGTAAAAGTACAACACAAAAAAGGATTAAAATTTAAAATTTCACATTCTAACTTAAATAAAAGCCAAGAAATGGACCCCAAAGACCTAACCTCAGATAAAACTAATGGCACAGTGTTAGTCTGTGGTTACTCCCATCTGCTTCCCTGAATCCCGATAGTTGCCCTCTTGGAGCAGGACAGGCAAATCTGAAGGAGAGGATGCTGACCTCACTTCAACACTAGTGTTACGAGCTTTGGAAAATAATTTTATTTGATTTATGTCTCTAGGTCAGTGGTTCTCAAGGTGCGGCTCCCTGCGCCAAGCCTCGGGTTAGACGTACTTCAGGTCAGTTACTATCACTGTCTCATGTGGCCAGTCACCCCCACAAACCCAGCAGAAAGAAGATGCCACCAATCAATACCACCTACCGGTCAAGCATTTTGCACAGGGAGATTTAAATAAAGTCACACAACCGACCTGGGTTCTGTCTATAACACAAGGTTCACATCACAGCTGAGAAACCTGAAGCTTGAAAGTATTATGCAAACATATCTTCACATTTCTATAACAGGGAATTCTGGGGAAATGTACTATATTTTTGCCCTGACATAAATATTTCCAACCTATATATAATTAAATGAAATACAAATACCTGCCACATTTCTACCTTCCTTTTCACTTCCTCCTTTTCTCCAAATTCATTTAAATTTGCCAGGGCTTTGGCTGCCAGTATTCTCCTTGCTTCGACACTCAATTCAGATTGCAAAGCAGGGTGTGGAGCTGCTTCAGATAGAACTTTGCTGTCCTGGGTTTCGGGTCCAACCAAGAACTGTGCTTTGGGACTGGAGCCGCAGTCCAGAGGGCTGTGGCAAGTCCCAATGTCCTCCTCTAAAGAGCCTGGGCCCCAACCACCATGAGTTTCACAGTGACACTGGGCTACTTGCTGGTGAGAAGGGTTTGGATCCTTACAGACATTTGCAGAGTTGGGTATAACTGGTTCCCCAGCGTTGTGTGAACCCGAAACACCCACTGAGAAGGTTCTACTTTGCTGTATTTCCTTTGGAATACTCCTCGTGTGGAAAAGTGGTGACCCAGCATCTTTGAGTCCTTCCAAGCCTCCAAGCTTAGACTGACTCCAGGAAGAAAACGTGCTTCGAACCAATGCTTCCTTATGTAAATCTAGCTCTGGAGGCTGTGGGACAAAACAATGGCTTATGGGCCTCCTCTGCTGCCTGAGGTTATGGCAAAGCAAGACCTGGGCAGGCACTGTCCACGGAGTCTCCCCTTGGTCCAGGAGTGACTCAGCCTTCTTTAAATCTGAGTCACTATAGCTGAGCAGCCTTTTCGGATGAGTCAGGGGTTGAAGGCACTCAATGTTCTGCCTCTTCCAAAGGGGGTCAAACTCTTGCTCATTAGAAAGATTCTCAAAATCTGCCACCAATATAGTAGGGTTAAATGGGTCAGACGTGTCACTGTCATGCCTCAGTAACTCTTTATCCAGCCGCATTGTGACCATCTCAGACACGGTTTTTTCAATTTCAGCAGAAAGACTGGGTCCTTCGAACATGTCCTTCATCACCACTGGCCTGTTTTCAGCTAAGTCCAGCAGTAATTTGCAAACTAGGTGGATAATTTTTGGCACGTGTTTCAGAAGTCGGGCCTCAGAACCATGGAGCAGATGACGCTGGCGAATTAGATACTGAGCTAAGGTGACAGCATGTGCTTTAGGATCACAGCAAGAGAATATATTGCGAAGAGGAGTGAGAAACTGAGTAAATTCTCTTACACAGAGTAGCTGTCCTCTGGTTTGTATGGAATTGGGTCGCTTTGCCCGCACAAATATAATTGCTTGGTCAGCAGTCATTCTCGTTGCAAAAACTAAATAACATGCTATTAAAACACCTAAACAGTGAAAAAAAGATTGGTATAAGAAAAGCTTATATTTTTACTTATTTAGTTTACTTATCACTCTTTCATCATTTAAAACGTGAATATGTACTAAGAAATCATATAAACAGAGGCACATTTTAAGGACAAGTATAATGATAACTTTGTAACTTTTACACAGATGGTTATTATTGCACTCCCCTTATTGTGCAGAACTACATCTATCTACATGTCTACATGGCCCTCCCTCCCCAAGACTGAGTCCTGTCTGTACCCCAGAGATGGGCTAGCACAAGCAGTGGCACAGTGTAGGTGAGTGAGTGTGGTGCAGGATGACTGCATGCACTGAATAGTTGACTCACCTGTCCTTCTACCCAACTCCAACGTGGAAGAAAGCCAATCTTGGTTCTATTTTCCACTCTCAACAGCTCTTGAAAATTTCCATCAAATCTATCCACTCACTTTGTGCTTGGAACTTCCCAACCCTGCCATTTTTGCAATGCTGGCACATTCCAGCCTGGCAACCTCTCTACTAGGTAAGTTTCTTCTTTGGTGGATTATTCACGTTCATAGCCTACTTTACTTCCTGACAATTCTTCCAGACTTATGTCTACATTAATATAAGTATTTTTCTCCACACTGTGATATTTTTCCATAAGCAAGTAATAATATTAAGGAAGCCAGCCTTAACAGTGTAAACAATATTCTTATTAATTAACATCTAATTAAAATGAGTAACTAATGAAAAGGTAATAACTGATCAATTAGTTCAAACATAATAGCCAATTAATATTAAAGTAAAAGGCAAATCAAAGACACCCATGTAATTCACAAGTTTGTGAACATCCTGTTGCACATGAAAATTAGAACCTCTGGAAACTGAATGTTCACCAGTTCATAGTAGGATACCACATATCTTTCTCACTAGGAATAGCAGATCTTTAAGTGTCAGTATAAAATATCAGCAGAGCTATCACGTGCAATGCCCAGGAAACAGTGAGATTTCAGCTTGATCCTAAGAACTAATGATCTCAAGCAGAGCTGCGTCCCATCCCTGAGGATGCTCCCAGGCAGGTGGGAGATCCCCTGGCGGTGTACAGGTTCACTGTGAATGAAGTCAAGTTGCAGGTATTTAGTCAGACCAGATGACAATGAAGATTTCAACCCTGAGAACTTTATTTTTGCCCTAATACCAGCACTGTAATGAGATTCTGCTGAATTTTTAAGTAAAATTACTGATTTTTATATAGAATTCTAGGCTCAGATAGACTCTCCTTTGCAAACAAAATCCTTACACGCCCAAAAGTAGAAAGCACATGAGCTTTGGAGTCAGACAGTCTTAGATTTAAATCTCCGCCCTGCCACTTATTAAATGTAGCCAATTACTTAACCTCTCTCAAACTGCAGTTTCTTCAACTCACATTGTTGCTAAAGATTTTAAAAGACAGCAAATGTAAAATGCTTAGAACATAATAGGTTAAATAATGCTGGCTATTTTCACTGTTATTTTGGTTAAGGAAAATTTCATTTTTTAGAAGATATTATGTATTAAAATGAGGTGTTGATTTTTTTTCATGTAAATAGGAAAATCAGAAAACAGAAAGGTCATTTACCTAGTTTTAGAAACTCATCTGTTTTCTAAATATGATGAGCTTTCAGCCCTAAGTCGTTCAAAAATATTCTCACCAACATGTGGTCATTATTACTGTTTAAGATCTCTCAATTATCTTTTATTTACTTTCACTTGACTGTAGAGCTTTGAAAGGATTCTGAAAAAGACTTATCCTTAGAATTAGGAAGTCTTATTTCTTATATGTTTAAATATGCCTACAAGAAAATAAAACCAGCTCCTAGAATTTACCTGTTCGGCCAAGTCCTGCATGGCAATGAACAGCTACTTTTCCTTCTTGTAAGGCAAATGTCATCACCTTAACCATATCTAAGAGGGTGGTAAGAGATGCTACACCGTAATCCTTCCATCCAAAATTGTAGAAATAGACTAGGCCATAAAAAAGAGAAAAGGAAAAAAAAATCAATATACAGAAAAAATATTTGCAAAGACATTTAAAGGAAATGAGTGAATTCATGGAAAGGATAAAGCCGTAAGCCATGTAGATCTCACTGGATATACAGGCCCAAAATAATAGGCTTTTTACATTCCCAGTAAGTTTATTGTTAAACATGTCTCACAAAGCATATTCTTTATTATCTGAGACAGTTCCTGCTGAAACTAAGCCAGAAAAAATTATGGAAAAGTAGAATTACAAATTAATGAAGACAATGATCCACACTAAAGTTACTCAGTTAAAGAAGAAAAGCATACACTCTTGTTTAAGCGTGGAAACATGTCTAAATGGCTGACAGAAGGCTAAAGACAGTATATTTATATATATATATATATGTTTTCTACCTAGCGTAAAAAAAAAAAAAAAGCTGGACACAAACTTCTTAAAAACAAGTTCCAAGATTGTACACGTTTATCCTTTCTAGCCTGGTTTGCATGGCACATATTGAGTGGATTTCATCCCAAAGCTCCTGCAACTAAGGAGCCTCTGGGACTGTCACAAGAAGACTCTCTGGGCGTGCCTGCAGGGGTGGGGCTAGCAGCACTAAAAGCAGGAATGTCCAGGTTCCAGTCCTGACTACCATTTTTAAGCTTTGTGATCTTGGGCAAGTCAGTCACTCTTTAAGCATCTATGGCCTCATGTATAAAATAAAAATAACAACAATATGTTACACAACTGCTTTAAGGATGAAATGGGATAATAGTGTCTGGCATACTGTGGGCATCAACTAAATGTTAACCATTATTATTACAGGGTCTCCTCCCAATATCACTTTCACAGAAAAAAAGAAACTCTGAGCTTTCAGCAGCAATACTAAAGAAGAATGGCAGCATTATTTAAAGTCCAAGTTAGCATATTTTCATTTTCTATGAACCTTATTATAATGTAGCAGGTATTTATTTCCATCACCTTTTTAACCTAAGATCCTAGTCAATAAAGATCTCTGAGTACTGTCCTTGATGATTCAAGGAGAGGAGGGTGGGAAGGAACTTACTGCCAGCCTCCATGAAAGCTTCAGGAAGGTAAGTGAAGCCGCTTTCTTGTTCCAGAGGGCTCCCACAGCTAGCGTGCTCACCAGGGCGCTGCAGGTTGATTATTGTTTTTATGCCATGGCTTAAAGGAAAAAGAGCACTCAGTCATATTGGGAGCTAGCATTTTTTTAAAAAATTAACCATTTTGGGCCTTAATAAAACATTATTAATTACTCTCATAACCTTAATTTCTTATTTGAAATAAGCTCTTCATTGCCTATTATTAAAATGAAAGCTTTTGTCCACTCAAAGGCAGAAGCAATGCAAGAGAAAACATGACAGTTTGCTTACTAGTGTGTGTGAATGATGCAGCATTTACCTGAGGAACTGCTCGATGATGTGGTATCTCTCAAGGAGCTCAGAGGATGGCCGAGCCATGGCCAGGATGTTATCAGTGACCCTGCAGATGGGAGGAGGGACTGGTGAGATGCACAAAACCTAGAATGTCCCCGCTCCAAGGACTGAGAGATGAGTTTTCTATAATTTCAATACCTCTGTAAAGAATATGCTCATACAAATTTGGCTTCAATTTTGCATCATGATTAGAGCTCTAAGCTATCCTGGCTTCTTAAATCCCTGGAAAAAATTCCAGGACATAAAGTATCTGTGGATTCCAGCAAACTGTTTTAAAGGACTCTCAAGAGATTCTAGAGGACATGGTGGAGAAACCTCAGCTGTGGCAAAATTAACAGTCTGGATTAGTTATCCAATGGTTAGTAACTAAATAAGGAAGGCCAAGTGGGAGGCATTTTTAGTTACTCAGCTATATGAACCTCAGTTATCTAAAGTGTTAAATGGGGATAATAAGGCCTGCCTCAAAGGGTAGATATGAGAATTCAATACAATATAGATGTAAAGTCTTTAGCTCAAATCCTGGCATGTGGTTATGAATAAACGCTGAATCATTGTAATTTAGCAAAAAATATGGGCTCTGGAGTCAATCAGGCCTCGTTTCAAATGCTGGCTTTTCTACTTTCTATGAATTAATCTCTCTGGAATTCAATTCTTTTCTAAATGGCACTAAGAACTCACAAGAGTTTTAGGAAGATGAGAGAATAAGTTGACAGTCTAGCCCATAGCCAAATGGATGTTTACGGAATGAATGAGTGGATACAGGCCCAATAAATGGTGTCGCTATTGTTAGGTCTTTGAGCTCTGGCTTCATTCTGTTCTGCTCTAATTTCTCATCAGTGGCCTGGTGAAAGATACATGAGGTAGTCTATTGGAAGTTGTGGGTCCCATGAATCTCAGAGGAATAACAGAGACATTAGATTAATAGTGCAGGATCCAGAAAGACATCTCCCCCTCTGGAACAAAGCATGAAATTTAACATGGTCTCCAAGGTTTAGGACTCCCCAAATTTAATAATACTTAGTATAAGATGAGGGGAGATGTAACTTGAAGGCGGCAGACATGAAAAAGACTCGTGGTTTAGTCAACAGTAAAGCAAAAATATCAATGTGACCTTAAGCTACATTGTCAGAAAATTTCTTGTCTATGCCTCAGGAATAATGTTTGCTTCTTTATACCACTCGTGTAATAGTGAAAGACCAGAATATGATCTGTGGAGAGCAGTCATGGCAGTGGACCCCAGATTGCACCACTGCAGATGTACCCAGAAAATTTAATACAAAGAAGTACAGATTGCAAGTTAGATAAGCTGGCTGGCAAGTATCTAGTTTAAAAATGGCTTCTTGCTCTATAAAATAATTTACTACTAGAATTCTTTAAACAGTGAATTCCTCTAGTGTGTTTCAAATATGATTTGATTTAAAGGTATACCTGACTAGTTTACTGTTACTAATAAAAAGCAGTATGATTCAAGAATGGTATTAATTGCACTTCCACACCGTATATAATGCAAGCATCTTATGTCTGTCTACTGAGCTGAATACTTGTACCACTTCTATGAAGGCAGACCACAGTATGTTTGTGTGAAAATGTGTCCTTTCATACAGAATATAGTAACAACATAAAAGTGAAGCTAAAGCTTGTTTGTATGAAGCTGAAAAACTACATGTGTACCTTACAATTTTCTCAAACTTACAGCCGAGCATTTTTCTTATTTCTAGCAGTTTCTGAAATTTAAGAGCTATCTAATGACCCATTTCCTTATAATATTTTACATTCATCATTTCACTTAATTAAAACAACCCCCATGGTTTTGGTTTTCTTCTATTTGACAGATGAGGAAGCTGAGGTTAGCTAGGCTGAACTCACACAGTTGGTACAGGGCAGAGCAGGACCGAGGCGAAGTCCTGACTTCCAGGCCCCACACTGCTCTTTGCATAGCTCCTGCCTCGGGCTCACACACATCTTCCTTCCTTTACCCCACCCAGCTGCAGAGACCACCAGGACCATTTACCAGGATGAGTAGACTCCCTTGATGGCTTGCTCCTGCTCACTCCAGCGGGCTGGGTTCTCGTACTTGCATGCTCTGCCACCACACGCCATGGAACACGCCACATGCCCAGGAATGACATGCCGTAAGCGCTCGCCTACTTTTGTGTACTTTGGTGTTGGACGTCCTGCATTTCCTAGAACATACAAGGAAGGGAAGATTCAAAATTCCATTCTCCAAATGGAACAGTAACATGGGAAACAGCTTCCATTTTATCTCAGCATAGTAGAGGACAAGTTGATGTTAAAACCCCTAAATCAAGTCAAGAAAATAAAACTGTTTCCTTTTCATCTACATGCACTCTCTCTTAATATTAAAAAAGCTTTCACATACAATAATGTTTACGCATCATATTGGTAATGAAGAGGAAGAAACTAAAAGCAGATCTTTTACAAGTGGATGAGTTTAATTCAAAAACTGCATTTTTAATGAAAAAACACAAAACATTTGGTAATCTTAACTCATCTTACATATCCACTAAAATTCTTAGCATAACTGACAGTAAAAAGTATAACATAGAATTGACTGTCAATATTTAAAAGGGAATAAGCACAACACAGCCTACTCACATTCCCTAAATTTAAGTACAAAGGTGTGGCAAATTATAGGAAGAAAGAGAGCTTTACTTTTTCTCTCAGGTAAAGTTGGGTTTCCCTCGGCATGGCTGACGGAGGACACAGCCACCATCACCTGGAAAGAGGATGAGGACAGCAGCTTCGTGGCTGAGCCAGACCTGTGCCGGGCCTGTTGCAGTTGCACAACCGCATCCGAGGTGGAGTGCCGGCGGCCCTGGAGAAAGGAACTGAGGAAATGCATGGCTGAGGGCCAGTGGGGTGAGTCCCGCACCTGCATGGCACTGGGCTCCAAGGAGGCAAGAGCTGGCAGCAGGGTGAAGTCAGTCCTGGCTTGCTCAGTGAGGAAGTTACACGGAGATGGGAGCGCTGCTCGGTATGATCTAAGAACTATTCAGGATAGGCTGACTCGTTGCCATAGTAACAAACAAAGAAACTACTGATTCCCACTTAGATCTGAACAGGCAAAATCCTGTACGAACGAATTATGTTTTGGACAAATTATTCAAATATAGGGAGGAATAATATGCGTTTTAAGTAGATTATTCCTAAATCTAGACTACTCTTATTTTGTTTCTCTTAAGTACGTAACAAATCTGACTGCTCAAAGAATTATCCCAAAATATTTTAATGAATTTAGAGAAATGTCTTCGTGACACAAACACTGCCTTTTACACACACATTAAAAGATTTATATTCTGTTATTCCTTTTATAGCTATTCTCCAGATATTTTGAAAATGATTCTTTCTACTCCTCTCTGGGACAGGCTGGATAAAAGTTAATTGTAATAAAGGAGAATAAGCTAGATACCTTATACCATTATTAAAAGATCAATTTTACATAATCTACTCCCCCACCCCCATATTTTCTTGATAGAACTGCTAAAGAAACACTTGGATAGAACAAATACAGACATTTTTAGAGCTGATATAAATGAAGACATTTAATTTCATATTTTTATTTCCAGAATATAAAAACCCAATTCTTGGTTATGCTTCTATTGGGTAGTTATAGTAGCAATGCTTCTCAAAAACTCAAAAGACACAATTCTCTGCCATTTGTTGCTATGAAGAAAAAAGAAGCCTCAATAATGTCTTGGCGGGGGCATTTGAAGAAAATTCACTAAGTATTACATTTTTTAAGGAACTGAATGAGGAGGAGTTTGCAACTTGAGGATAAAAGATGTAAAGAAAACAGAAACTGCAACCAGCACCAATAGGCTCATTGTCCGCCTCCTCCCTTGTTAATGTCAGGCTGCGCCTGCACTCACTCACGCTCACTCTCTCTCTCTGCACAAATGGTATTTCAGTTGTGTGCAGACAGAAGCAAACTACTGCCATAGATAAGGCTCTTTTCCATTTTGCTTTATTTTAAAGATTACTAATGCTGTAAATGAGCTACTTTCAAAGTTCTGCCCCATCTCCCCAACAATATACACTTTTGTCAAATAAGAGAGACAGAGAAGCCCAATTTGGTGCCCAAGTTCCTACTCCATGTGTAATATCATGCCTTTGTTATTTAGTACATAGCCATAAAAAAAAAACCTTTTTAATGTCACCAATCCAGAAAGCATAGCTTCCCTTGTCTGGGCAAATGATCTGAGGAATATTCTAGGCAAGGCCTGTATGACCCTCAGGGCAACACGGGAACAGAAGCTGCACAGAGGTTTGTATGAGAGAAAAGCACAAAAGATATGGCAGGAAAGCAAGGTAGAACCTGACAGCAGCAAGCCCCTAAATGCTCAAATAAGGAGTTGTATGTTTGCTGTCTGGGTAATGAGAGTCTGAGAAGGTTTCTGGGCGTCTCTGTGCTTCCAAGTGGGTGGCATTTAGAGAGGTTAACACAGCCCTGGAGATACACGGGTGGGAAGCCCATGCAGTGGCCTGGATAGGAAAGAGACTGTGTGGATGGGGGACACTTCTGGGGTGGACTGCCATGGTGCTAGAGGACAGGGAGCTGGAAGTGATGCTGGGACTCCAGCTCAAGTGAGCAGTGAGATCCTGCAACTAGTTACCACGGGAGTCCTTGCACAGAAGGTGAGAGAAATTGGCAAGCTCCATTTGAGAGGCAAGGTATTTAAGGCAACAACTAGGAGGTCTCAGCCAGTGTGTGATGCCTGAAGAACTGGCATCTAAGGATGTCTACAGAGGAAAGTCAAAAGTGACTCTGCTTTTAATTGTACTGAAAAGGAAAACTAATTTGATAAGGTGTAGGGCTTATTTGACTAAGTTAAGGAAGAAATGGCTTATATATCACCACAAGAATAATTTCTGCTGTGAAATCTTGAGAACTGGACTGCCCTCCAATAAACACATAACAACTGAGCTGACCCATGTAACTACACAGTCAGCGTCTAAGGAAGTCACACCTGATACAAACAATCTGCAAGGTGAAAGCAGACCTCTCGGCATGCTCACTCAGTGTTCCCAACAATAAGGCACTGGGAATACACCTTGCATTGATCTGACAGAGGAAGTTAAACTTTGCCCACCTATGGGAGTGAGAGATGGACACATACACTTTCACTTCCCCACTTGTCTAAAGAGTTGCTCTAAAACTACGCCTTGGCAAAATGCCCAATTCACAGCACAATCCTCTCTCTCCTCTTTGGTGGCTGGCCAATGGGGGACAATTCATTTTTTAAAACTAGTTTTATTTATGCCACAAATAGCTTTACAATAGGGAAGTGTACCTTCAGTCCCCATCCACCACTCTAGACTCATGTCCCTTCCCATCCTTGTCCACATACATGTGGATTTTCTGCATATTTGTAATCACACTCCAAATACATCTTTTCTTGCCTTTTCCAATTGTGTAGGAACACTTTGCCATTTTGCTTTTGTCTTCCCATAATTTTCGTTTAATGGAAGTACATCAAGCCGATGCATCATAATTTACCCAATCATTCCTTAGCTGCTGGAGATTTAGGCTATTATCACTTATTTTTATTTTAAAATAAGACATTATTAAATACTTTCAGGACTAGAACCTTTTTATTTCTGTCTCTCCTTCAGTAAATTCCTAGGAATGATATCACTGATGAGTAAAATTAATTTTCAAAGCTCATATTTTTACTTAGTTGGATCTTTACATGTTTGAAGAACCAAGTATGAGGGAGCTGAAAGAAGGAACATTTTTAGTAACTCAATGCAGACTTGTTCTGGGGTCAGAGAGAAATACAGCATTAAAATAAGGATAAAGAGATGCCACCTCTGGTAAGTTTTTGTGCCAACCTCCTTTACACCAGCAATCTCATCATCTCCATCATTTGTGGACTTCTAAGCACACCTTTTTTATTAACAGCATATAGCCAAAAACAATCATGCGAACAACTTTAAAGGGATCATTTCCTTTTGCATTTCCCTGATGACTAGTGATGTTGAGCATTTTTTTCATGTACCTGTCGGCCATTTGTATGTCTTCCTTTGAAAAATGTCTATTCAGCTCCTTTGCCCATTTTTTAACTGGGTTATTTGTTTTTTTTACTGTGTAATTGCTTGAGTTCCTTGTATATTATGGATATGAATCCCTTGTCGGATGCATAGTTAGCAAAAATTTTCTCCCATTCTGTAGGTTGTCATTTTACTTTGTTGATTGTTTCCTTTGCTGGGCAGAAGCTTTTTAGTTTGATATAGGCCCATCTGTTTTTTCAAATTTTGTTGCTTGTGCCTTCAGGCTCATGTTCACAAAGTCTGTGCTCAGTCCTAGTTCCTGAAGTGTTTCACCTATATTTTCCCTTAGTAATTTTACAGTTTCAGGTCTTATTTTTAAGTCTTTAATCCATTTGGAGTTGATTTTAGTATATGGTGAGAGATGCATATGTCTAGTTTCGTTCTTCTGCATATGGATATACAATTTTCCCAGCACCACTTATTGAAGAGGAAATCTTTTCCCCAATGTAGGTTTTTGATGCCTTTGTCAAATATCAGATGGCTGTAAGACTGCAGTGTGATTTCCGGGTTCTCTATTCTGCTCCACTTGTCTGAGTGTCTACTTTTATTCCAGTACCATGCTGTTTTGGTTACTATAGCTTTGTAGTATAATATGAAGTCAGGTAGTGTTATGCCTCTGGCTGTATTTCTTTTGCTCAGGATTGTTTTGGCTATTTGGGGTCTTTTGTTGTTCCATATGAATGTTAAGACTGTTTTTTCCATTTCTGTGAAGAATGCCATTGGTATTTTGATGGGGATTGCACTGAATCTGTAGATTGCTTTGGGTAGTATAGACATTTTCATAATGTTAATTCTTCCAATCCAAGAGCATGGAATGTCTTTCCATCTTTTTGTGTCTTCTTTAATTTCTTTCAGTAGTGGTTTTTAGTTCTCATTGTAGAGATCTTTCACCTCCACATTGAGATATCACCTCGCCCCAGTTAGACTGGCTATAATAAAAAAGACAGAGAATAACAAATGCTGGCAAGGGTGTGGAGAGAAGGTAATGCTCCTACACTGCTGATGGGACTGTAAATTAGTACAACCACTAAGGAAAACAGTATGGAGGTTTCTCAAACAGCTACAGATAGACCTTCCATACGTTCCAGCAATCCCACTTCTGGGTATATACCCAAAGGAAAGGAAATCATCATGTCAAAGGGATACATGCACTCCCATGTTCATCACAGCTTGTTTACAACAGCCAAGATATGAAACGAACATAAATGTCCATCAATGGACAATTGGATAAGCCATAAAAAAGAATGAAATTCTCCCATTTCCAACAACATGGATGAACTTGGAGAAACTCATGTTGAGTGAAATAAGCAAAGCACAGAGGAATAAATACTGCATGTACTCACTCACAAGTGGGAGCTAAGAGTGAAAGAAGGAAGGAAAGAAAGACCACAGTGGTGTGTTGGACTTGCAAAGCGAGAGAGCACTCCTAGGGATACAAAGGGGAGTGAGGGAAAGGAGAATGGGGACAGAGGTCGGGGATAACTGAGTGGGGGACATGGGGTATAATTGCAATTTGTGGTAATGGGCATGACACCAGTATGGATCTGGCCACCACATCTTGGGCACAAGTGATGACAATCAGCTTTGTATCTCATGAATATTCACAACCAATAAAAATATTTTTTTAATTAAAAAAATTTTTTAAATAAAGGGATCATTTTCTAATTCTTAGGTAGATTAAAAGATTTTATACTTGTACCAAACTGGTCTCTCTTTTTGTATTCTTTTCAAAATACTTCTTATTTTATTAATTTTGTGGATCAATTTTGTTATATATACGCACACTTTTGGTTCCACATCTGTAAGAAAGCATATTTGTTTTGCCACTTAAAAACCAATGGAAAAATTTAATTGGGATGAATTATAAACAGCTAATAATGAACTGTTTCAGACTCTTAGCAATAACATTTTATTTATTTATTTATTTATTTATTATTATTTATTATTTATTATTTATTTATTATTTATTATTTATTATTTATTATTTATTATTATTTATTTATTTATTTATTTATTTATTTATTTATTTATTTATTTATTTATTTATTTATTTATTTATTTATTTATTTTTAAAAGATGACCGGTAAGGGGATCTTAACCCTTGGCTTGGTGTTGTCAGCACCAGGCTCACCCAGTGAGCGAACTGGCCATCCCTATATGGGATCCGAACCCGTGGCCTTGGTGTTATCAGCACCGCACTCTGCCGAGTGAGCCACTGGCTGGCCCTTAGCAATAACATTTTAAACTTTATTTAAAATCACCAACAGGAAAAAATAGAAGCCTTATCTTTCAATAAACAAAAGCAGGAGACTATTTTAATTTCCATTTCCTGTTTACAGGAAATGGAAATACTTTAGAGTGAGAATAATTTTATGAAAGTCTCTCCTCTCAACAGACAAGTAAAAGGTAAAGAGCTTTTTAAAATGGAGGCTGCAGAAAACGTCTTTATAACTTCACTATCATAACTACAGTCACACTTCTCTACTTTTCTTCTTCCTCCACAGTTATAACTTATTTGCAGGCCACAAGAAAGAACACTACTGTTATTTTCCCACTTACCTGCTAATAACTGATCTATTTTTTCTTCCTCTGATAATGTATCTTTCTAAATTCATAGGAAAACAATTTTCAGTTTTCTATTTCTCATGAATATAAAATCACAGGGGAGCATGCCTCAGCTCCTGTCTTACTCTCCCCACTACTTCCAAATATGCTATGTCTAGTACAAAGCATGCTCCAAGAAAAAGTAGGAAAATAATACAAAAGGTAATCCACACAACCAATCTTGTCCTCCCCTGGGCTCCTGGAATCATCCCTGCAGGAGAGGCCTCTCTCAAAGCATAAAGACAATTGGTGCAGCACTGGAGTCTCTAGACCATAACACCTTGTGGCGACTGGCCTGTTTGCAGACAGGCAATCAGACAGAACCAAATTCAGAATGATAGGTAAGGAACCAAATGAGAAATTGATCACTGCAAATGGGAAATTATCCACACTTGTGATAAGCACAATAAAAACACACACACAAAACCCCACTAAAAGGTTCCAATGAGTACTAAGACGTTTCCTCTTTAATTTTTCCAAGTTGGAGGTTAAAACAATGAGAAGCATAAGCAGATCTGGAGCACCAAGAACTGGTAATTTCCTTCTAAACTCATGATTTTGGAAAGTACTAACTACTTCCTATTTAAACAAACTCATATAACAATAGACCCAAGAATGCTGTGGGAGCTATAAGTCCATCTATTCACATTCTTAAATCCACAAAGGAGCCACTTCCAGAAATTCAGCTATAAAACTGATTTTCCAAGCCTCACGTTTTCCACTTTTTGTGACAGAAGGATCACTTCTCATAGGGCAAGTAACTATTCAACTGCTGGCTCAAAATGTTTTCTAATGTTGAGTCAAAATCCATTTCTCTATAAACATTTGTTCTAGTCCTTCCCTCTGAAAATAGAAAATAAAACATCACTTGGACTTGAAAGGTTTTCAAATCTCTGAAGACAGAACTTCTCTAAGACATCCCCCTATTTGGACTAAATCTTCCCAGTTTTTCAAACATTCCTGTCCTTCACTATAATTCCACTTCTTCTGAGGCCCCTTTTTCTACTCCTTCAAAGATAAACCTCTAAAAAAAAGCTGACTGCATATGCCATCTCCATTTGTCACCCTTTCACCTCCAGCATGTTCAGCTCTTGCATCTACTTCCACTCTCCACTGAAATTTGCTCTTGGTTAGGTCTTCAATTGACATAGGAGGGGCTCGGTGTCCATGGGTTCACGTTTCTGGACACAACTCTTGGGTTTCAAGCCACTCCTTGAGGTCTCAGGCCCCTTCTCTAGGCTTTCCACTAGAGGAAAGTTACTGTTGCTTGTTAGACTTCTTTTCAGCACAAACATGGGGAAATTGAGACCACAAGGGGCTGGCTTATGCAAATCCAGTGGCTGGGCTTACTCAGTAGAAAGGGTTATATAACCCTGGTAGCCAAGGATGCTCAGTAGAGTGGAATTTATCCTTTGAATGACCTTCCACTAGAGGTGCTAAAGAGCACAGAATATTCTTGAATACATCTGGTATATAAGATAAGATTTGACTAATGAACATGCTCCAAAAAGAGGCAACGGGGCATATGCAAGACTCTGTTATATAATAGGGAACCACTCCCTTAACTGAGTATTCATTAGATAACATGAATATGTATTAGATGAAAAACTATCAATGCTGAATCCCAGCAGAAGGCAGGGTTGCTGCTCATTTTCCTGGGGCCAACCTACACTTCACTGGCTGAGATGTTTACTTTTGTGTTAAACTTACTTTTAGTGGTTGCTACTCACTCTCTCGAGCCAGCCAACACTCTGTACTAAACTTTAAGTCTGTATTTTTTACTTTTGTATTAAACTTGGTGTGGGCCCTGCTCAGTCTTTGCAACTAGGCTGCACTTTCTCTGTGAAGTCTATATTTCTTATTGTTACATTAAACCTGTTCTCACTTTCTACTGTGACTCTGCTCTTGAATTCTTTCCTGTGATGGAGTCAAGAATCTGGTAAGAGGATGCGGTGGGTTGAGGCCAGATACCAGGCCTCCCAGACCCTCTCATCTGACATCACAATGGCCTGTTTGAAGGTAGACTCTTTATAGTTCATGTCTAATTTGACTGCTGAGCAGCATGCAACACAGTTGAACACTTTAGTTTTAACTTTTAAATATCTTTAAGAGGGTTTTGTTTTTTACTTTGAATCAACCTCAAACTTAGAGAAAATTTGCAAATATAGTACAAAGAATATTTTTTCTTGAACTACTTGAGACTAAGTTGCAGACATGCTGCTCCATTACTCCAAACAATTTAGTGTACGTTACCTACAAAGACATTGTCCACAATACCCCCAAATCATAAAATTACAATTGAAATATTACTACTTGCCCTCTATCCTCAGACCTCACTCAAGCTTCACAGATTAGTCCAATAATGTTCCTTACAGTAAAAGGGTCTAGTTGAGAGTCACGTGCTGCATTTAGTCGTCCTGTCTTCTTCATCTGTTTCACTCTAGAACAAGGTCTTAAGTCTTTCCTTGACTTTGATGACACTGACAGTTTTGAAGAGTACAGGCCAGTTATTTTGTAGAATGTCTCTCAATTTGGGTGTGTCTGCTTCCTGATGATTAGATTCAAGAACCTAATTCATGATTAGATTCATTAGTGAAGAATGGCATTTAGAAACCAATGTCTATGTCTCATTGCTACCAGGCCCTCTCAGGGCACAGAGTTAATGGCTAATGATGTTGAACATCTTTGCATGTGCTTATTGGCCATTTGTATATCTTTTTAGAGAAATGACTATTTGAGACCTTTGCCAATTTTTGAAGTGGGTTGCTTAGTTTTAGGCACTTTTTATATATTTTGGGTATTAATCCCTTATTAGATATGTGATTTGCAAATAGTTTCTCCCATTCTGTAGGTTGCCTTGCCACTCTGTTGATAAGCATAAGTTTTTAATTTTGATGGAGTCCAGTTTACCTATTTTTTTCTTTTGTTGTCTGTGCTTTTGGTGTCATATCCAAGAAATCACTGCCAAATCCAATGTCATGAAGCTTTTCCTCTATGTTTTCATCTATGAGTTCTATACTTTTAGTTCTATGTTTAGGCATTTGATCCATTTTGAGTTAATTTTTGTATATGGCATAAAGTAAGGGTCCAACATCATTCTTTTGTATGTGGATATCCAGCTTTCCTAGCACCATTTGTTGAAATGGCAGTGCTTTACCCATTAAATGGTCTTAGCAGCCTTGTCAAAAATCACTTGACTATACATATATGTGAGGGCTTATTTCTGGGTGCTCTATTTTATTTCACTGGTCTGTATGTCTGTCTTTATACCGGTGCCATACTGTTTTGATTACTGTGGCTTTGTAGCAAATTTTGAAATCAGTAAGTGAGTCCTCCAACTTTGTTCTTCTTTTTCAAGTTATTTTAGCTATTTGGGAGTCCTTTGAGATTCCTTATGAATTTGGGGATGAATTTTTTTTTTATTTCTGCAAAAGCCATCAATGGGATTTTAATAAGGATTACAATTGAATCTGTAGATCATGTTGAATTGTACTAACACCTTAACAATATTAACCAAGGTCATGGATTTGGATCCCCATACTGGCCAGCCTCCAAAAAAAAAAATCACCCAACAATACTAAGTCTTCTAATCCATAAATATGGGATGTCCTTACATTTACTGTATTTAGATCTTTAATTTCTTTCAGTAATGCTTTGTAGTTTACAGTGTTGCAAGCCAAGAATACTAGGGCCCCAAGTGTCCTCATTCCACCTCATTTGTAGGTCAGAGGTTCCACACTCAGGCAAGCCAAGAAGATCAGAAGCTACTGCCCTTGCTCAGCTTACAAAGCACGGGTATCATTCAGAGAGATGGGCTGCTGTCCCTGCCCCAAGTTCCAGAGCCACGGCTAGATTTCGCCCAGAGGGAAAAGCAGGCCTTAAAAACAAACTCTGAAGCTCTCCCCAAAGAAACTTTCTTTATCTGAAACATAGTGGGGGGAAGTTCAAGCCTAAGGATGCTCTCAAAAACTGTGGAGGCTTTGGTGTCAAGCAATTAAGAGGAGCTTGGTAGCTTCATGAGAGCAACAAGCTAAACTAGATTGTTGATTAGGTAGCTTACTGGAGAGAAGCAAAGAAAGAAGCACTCTCGAGGACTGAGAACAAACCTCAAACACTGGTCTCAGAGACTACCACTGCCAAAACTTAATTGGATCAGACTGTGGAGCAACAGATGCTCCAGAGCTTTGTCAAAAACAACATCATGATCAGCAGGCATTAGTGAAACCTAACAGCCAGTGCATTAACAATTGAGGGAGACAACTTAACAGAGAGATAGGTGAAAGGCAGAGAGAAAGACAGCCCTGCTAATATCACTGTCGTCTCACAGTGACTGTGTTTGCTTGGCCAACGCCATGCCCCCTGAGGAGTCACATCAAAGGCTTCAAACTATGGAGAAAACAGACTCCACTAAGATGGTCCAGTCAAGTCTTTAAACAAATAGAAAGCAAACAACAATAAAAACAAGCCTGGAGAGGTGAGAGGGGAATCACGGGAATCAGCATCTAGAGGTGCTAAAACATACTACCTAAAATGTCCAGTTTTCAACAAAAAATTATGGGACAGGGAAAGAAACAAGAAAGTGTTACCCATACACAGGAAGAAAAGCAGTCAACAGAAACCACCTGTAAGAGAACCCAGATATCTGATATACCAAAGACTTCAACACAACCGTTAAAAATATGTTCAAAGCACTAAAGGAAACCATGCTTAAAGAAGTAAAGGAAGCTTGATGACAATGTCTCAACAGATAGAGAATATCAATAAAGAGATGGAAATTATAAAAAAAAAAGGAAATGGAAATTAAGAAGTTGAAAAGTACAAAAACAATAACAAATTCACTAGAGGGGTTCAGCAGCAGATTTGAAGTGGCAGAAGGAAGAATTAAAGAAATTGAAGACAGATTGATAGAGATTATGTACTCTGAAGAACAGAGAAAATAAATAATGAATAAAAATGAACAGAGCCACAGAGAAATATGGGACACCACAAGTGTACCAACATACACATAATCTATGTATGAAAAGGAGAACAGAGAAAGGAGTAGAAGAAATATGGCTTAAAACTTCCCAAATGTGATTTAAAAAAAAAATTAACCTATACATCCAAGAAGTTCAACAAACTCCAAGAAGGATAAACACAAAGAGATCCCTGTAAAGACACATCACAGTAAAAATGCTCAAAGACAAAGAGGAAAATGGCTTGTCGTGTACAAGGGAACCTCAAAGATTAATAGCTGATTTTTTATCAGAAACAATGGAGACCAAAAAGCAGGGGGAGTGGTGACATATTGAAAGTGTGGAAAACAAAACACTGTCAACCAAGAATCTTATATCCAGCAAGATTATCTTTCAAAATTGAAGAGGAAATAAAGGTATTACCAGATAAACAAAAAACAGAGAATTTATTGCTAGTAGACCCATCTTAAAAGAAATACTAAAGGAAGTTCTTCAGTTGAAAGCAAGTTACCCAAGATGGTAATGTGAGCCCACATGAAAGAAAGGACACTGGTAAATTACAAAAGACATATAAAGATATTATAAGTATAATATAAAAGACTAATTATAGGGCAGTATAAATGTGTATTTCTTCTTCTTCTTTTGAATGATTTAAAAAGGATTGTACAAAACGCTATTATGTAATTGCACTGTTGGGCCCATAACATATAGAAATATAATCTATATGACAATAAATACAAATAAGGTAGGTGAGAGTACAATTGTATTGAAGTAAGGAGGTGACTCAAGATAACTCAAATTCATAAGAACAAATGAAGAAAACTAGAAAGAGCAATAAGGAAAGTTAATATAATAAACTAGTATTCAAGGTATAAAAACAACTCTTGCAGCTCAACAATAAAAAGACAAATAACTCAATTTAAAAATGGGCAAAGGATCTGAATAGATATTTCTTCCAAGAAGACATACAAGTGGTCATAAGCACATGAAAAGATGCTTATCGTTAGTCATTAGGAAAATGCAAATCAAAATCAGAGTTTGGCAGTTCCTCAAAATGCTGAATAAAGTTACCACATTTTGACCCAGCAATTCCACTTCGAGGTATATCCCTAAAAGCAATGAAAAAATACTTGTGCACAAATGTTCATAACAATATTATTCATAGTAGCCAAAAGCAGAAATAACCCAAGTGTCCATCAACCCAAATGGATAAACAAAATGTGGTATATCCATATAATGGAATATTATTCAACAATAAAATGGATGAAGTACTGATACATGCTACAACATAGATAAATCTTGAAAACATTACAATATTATGTTAAGTGAAAGAAGGCAGGCACAAAAGACCACACCTTGTGTTATTCTGTTCATATAAAATGTCCTGAATAGGCAAGTCCATAGGGACAGAAAGTAGATTAGTGATTGCCAGGGACTAAGGAGAGGATGGAATGGGAACTGACTGCTAGCTGGAATAGGATTTCTTTTTGGTCTGATGAAAATGTTTGGTATTTACATGGTGGTGATGATTGTATAGTCATGTGTATACAGTAAAAACCACTGACTACTTTAAAGGGGTGAATTTTGTGGTATATAACTTATTTCTCAATAATAAAAAAATGGGCAAGTGATTTGAATGGGTATTTCTCCAAAAAAGATATCATAATGGTCAATAAACACGTGAAAAGATGTTCAACATCCCTAATCATTAGAAAAATGCATACTAGAACTACAGTGATACCATTTCACACCTGGCTATAATAAAAAAATCAGATAAGAAACGTTGAGGAGAATGTAAAGAAATGGGAGCCTTCAAACACTGCTGGTGAGAATGTAAAATGGAGCAACCACTTTGGAAAACAGTCTGGCAGTTCCTCAAGTGATTAAACAAAGAGTTACCATATGACCCAGCCTTCTACTCCTAGGTATATACCCACGAAAAATGAAAACATATGTCCACCCAAAAACTTATACACAAGTGTTCAAAGTAGTATTACTTATAATAGCCTAAAAAGTGGAAACAACCCAAATGTCCAACTGATAAATGCATTAAAAAATGTCATATATCTATAAAATTGTGTTGGTGGGCTGAGCAGAGACTTCCCATTCCCCATGAGGTAGAATTCAGCAGTGCTTCATTTTCCCTGCCAGGGTAGTGTCATCAAGGTCTACCTGTGAGCTAAGCCTCTGCCAGCAACAAGTCTTAACAGCTGGTTTGAAACATGGTTAGTCAACACTAGGCTCACCATTCCTTCTATGTCAGTGGGACCCACTGGTGACCTGAACCTCCATCCCCACCCAGCACAAGAGACCAAACAAGGCAATACAAGTTGGGGTAAGTAAGCACTCTATTTTCCCCCAAACTTTGGTCTCAGTGAGCCCATGGGGAGACAAACCTCTACATCCAACTGGCAGCAACAAGACTAAACAATGCAGTGTGAGGCAGGGCTAGCTGGCAGTCCTGTCTCCACCCACATTGACCCCAGTGTCAGTGGAGCCCAGAGAAAATCTGAGCTTCCACTCCACTTGCCATCGGTAAAGCAGAAGGAGTTGGTATGAAGCAGGGCAGTCGACACCCCCTTCCCCACCCCCCTGGTGTCATGACAGGGTCCAGTAGGGAGCTGAGCCCCAACTCTACCTGGTGTTCACAAGGAGGAAAGAGTCAGTGGGTGGTGGGATACTGATACTGTTGGGCATTTGTCCCTGAGTAATGAAACCTCATCCACACACAAAACCTGTACACAAATGTTCAGAGCAGCTTGACTCACAATAGCCCTAAACTGGAAACAGCCAATTGCAATGTACTGACCTTTTTTGGATCCCAATTCAAACAAATATGTACGAGGCTACTTCAAAAAGTTCACGGAAAGATTCATATTAACTTTTAATTCTATTTTTCCACAAACTTTCTGAAGTACTCTCATGTATACATAAATGTTAAATATATAAATATATTTATGAGCTATTTCTATGAGTCAAAAATGTGAACAGTTTAGATATCTGATTATATTAAGCAACTGTCAGTTATTTTAGTTACGGTGATGATGATGTGACTATTTAATGAATAAAATGATGTGATGCTTTGAGTTTGCTTCAGAGTAATATGGATACAGGGGAAGCGAGTGGAGGAAGTGACTGGAATTATTAAAGCTGGGTGATGGTACATATTTGAGGGATGGTACTTATATGGGGGATGATACACACATGGGGATCTTTATTTTATTCTGAATACTTTTGTGAAGATTTTACATTTTCCATAATTAAAGTTATTTTTTTAAAGTAATAGAACCAAGACTTAAATCTAGGTCTGCCTCATCCCAAAGCTAGGTTTTGATGAGTTTTCTATTTTCCTTTACAAATAAATTAAATACTTTATTTATGTACTCGTCCAATTAAGTTGTCCCATGATTCATTAGATAACATTTTAAAAATACTTCCAATCCTAAAACCTAATAAAGTATGACTGACCTCCTTTATTGATGAGATACACATTAAGGAAGTTACATATAAAGTAAACTTTATTTTTCTAGATATTTTCCTAATTAAAAATTAGCTACATTTATAAAATTAGGAAAATTTTAATAAAAAAATGTCTTTTGGATAGGTAAAAATCAGCTTACCTGTAGATCACAATAGAGATGGTACAACCTTTGTGGGGGCACTTGGAAAGGTACAGAGTTTTTTGGGTTGTCACCAAAAGCTGGGGACACTACTGGATTTAGTGGGTGGTGGCAGGGATGCTAAATGTCTTCAACCCTCAGGGCTCTCCTGTACAATGAAGAGCTGCCCCATCCCAAAAGCCACTGAGAAATGCCAACTAAGAGGTAGCATTCCAACAGAAGAAAGAATAAGGACAAAGATTCCTCTGACTCTTAGACTTGTTGGCTGGAGAGTTACTTAGGGTAAGAATTCATTATTCTACAAGAGAAGCAGCAAGTAGACACCATCACTGCATTTGTTTCAGATAGCACTTCTTTCTAAAACCAGGGAAACTAACATATAGTAAGTCTGGCACATAGAATTGTCTACAAATGCTTGTTACAAGTAGTATTAGCGTTAGTGCCTCTAGAGTCAGACACAACAAAGGCGAATGAAGGAGGATCCACAAGGATCTGTAATTCAGACGAGCAGAAGCGGGAAACACCAGGTTTCTTGATGAAAGAGAGCTCCCCCTGGTGGAGTGGTCAGATTCCTACAAGAACGCAATCGTTTGAGAACCGATTGTTCCCAGCAAACATTGAACCTCCAATACCTTTAGTTAAATCCTTCCTCCTTTACTCTTCCTTCTATCATCTTAGCCACTTAGGGAAGAAATCCTTCAAAGTTCCATATAAAGTAGGACTAAAGTGAACTTAGGCAAAACCCAGAGTGGGCAGTTAGAAAACTGCAAGGGGTACTGCCAAGAAAAATTACCCAAGGTCTTCCTTGGCTAACTGCTGGTGATGGCAGCAAGATCAGCAATGCAAAAGCAAAATCAGCATGGCTTGCAGCTCAGAACCTGTGGCAGAAAGAGTGAGGGGGAACTGTGGCAGTAAGAATCCAAGTCACAGCACTCTTCCTTGCCTGGGGTGCCATATAGCGATCACAACAGTGTGGGAAGGTGAGAGAGAAGAGAAAAAACACCGGTAATAGGACTGGAGTGCTTTTAAATGTGCTTTATAAGTGATACTTGCCAGTAATGAAAGGAGAAAGAAATGAAAGGCTGATTCACAAATGCGTTTGACAATAGGGACAAACACACAATCTCAGTCTCAGATTATAATGGAGACATTGTTTGCAACATTCCTTCTTAAAAGGCAAGAGTCATTATTGAGGATTCTGAAAACGAATTCTATCAGGCCAAAACAGTAAGGAAGTAAGAATAAAAAGGTAAGTTAAACCTGCAACTTGGGATTCCAGTATGAAAAATAGAGCCTTTTCTTTCATGTCCATTCACATGGTTATTTTTATTAAACACCAGTTTGCACAGAGACAAAAAGTATATTAAACAGATACTACCTTTCATATTTGCAGCATACCCACTGTTATTCACCAAACTGGAATATGGTGGTTCATTTTGAGGCAAGACTCCTGCAGCCATGGTAGCGTCTGTTGGGGGAAAAAAAATTTTTTTTGAATCTATGCTTTGAAAATTTGCATTTACTAGTTACCCATTATATGCTAGACTTCTGCTGTCCAATATGGCAGTCATTAGCTAAGTGGCTACTGATACTTGAAATGTGCTGCTGTTAAGTCTAAAACATAAGATTTTGAGGACTTAGTAAAAACAAACAAACAAAAAAAGAATGCAAAATATTTCATTAATGATATTTTACAGTGATTACACACTGAAATGATATTTTTGATATATTGGGTTAAATAAAATATATTATTAAAATTAATTTCCCAATTCTTTTTTTTTTTTTTGCTACTAGAAAACCTAAAATTCAATACATGGCTCACATGAGCTAGACAGTAAGTACACTGCATAGAAAAATAAGACATTCTCCCTTATGAATTTATAGTCTATGGGGAAGATAAGATATAGACACAAATAATGCTAATAAATGCTAATTGTCATAAGACAGGCTTGGACAAGCAGGAGGGCTATCCAACTTGAGGGTGGGTGTAAGCCTTCAAGGAAAAATAAGCATTTGAACGGGGCTCAAGGAGCAATATTTATTGTGGACACGAGGGTATACTAGGAAATTGAGCATAACCCTTATTCTATTGAAACATAAAATTGTACCAAGTGACAGTTTACTGCATTTATAGGACATTAATCTGTAGCTAACAGTCTTCTTCTAGCTCATGCTAAATGATATGGCTAAGTGACTGCTCTGTAGTTCAAATGGTACGATATCCACTGAAGAAAGTAAGTAAATCTTTCTAATATGTCAGAAAACCAAAAATTATCACCTGTCTTAAGCTCTTATTATGTGCCAGACACAAATATTAAATTACTTTTTTCTAACAAGAACACTATGAAGTAGGTATTACTCCCTATTTTAAAACTGTAAAAATTATGTCAGTAAGGTTAACATGTACATTAAAAGGCAGAGGTGGCAGTTAATACCATCTTTTGGCTTTTAGTTCAGTTTTTTTCACATACTACACAGCTGCAAATGAAAGAAATTCTAATAAAGATGATCTCAACATTTTTGAGCTTTCAGGAAAACAAATGCATAATTCAACTTAGTAGTCACAGACTAACTGTACTTCAACTTAAACACTGACAAAAAAAAGAAAAATCAACTGTGGAATTTTATAAACTACAAAATTATTTTCCTAAAATGCAAGTATATAACCCAGAAAAGTTTATGGAGTTGACCATAATACAAGAGAAAGTCACACACAATTCTTTTTTTTTTTTTTAAGATGACCAGTAAGGGAATCTTAACCCTTGGCTTGCTGTTGTGAGCACCACGCTCAACCAGTGAGCCAACCGGCCATCCCTATATGGGATCCGAACCCGGGGCCTTGGTGTTCTCAGCACCACACTCTCCCGAGTGAGCCACGGGCTGACCCTGAAAGTCATACACAATTCTAATGTTTTTTTCTAAATAATTTTAATATTTTTCTTTGCAAATTTGTGTTTATTGTTTGAGTATCAATGACTGGGTAGTCAAACACTGTAATTTTATTAGCTTATTAAATGGCTATGAATTTTTTAAAAGGCTCTAAAAACCTGTTGGAATTTCCTGCACCAATAAATTAATAGTAGTAATTAAATTCAGCCCTAATTAACAGTTTTCCTTGGAGCATTTGTTTATTTCTGTTGGGGGGTGGGGGGGAATCACGTCAGTGATTCCTGGAGAATTTCAAGTTCATTAAAATTTTGCTTCTAAAATCAATTTTTATATGCTCAGAAGGTAAAAAATTTAAAATCTAAAGTCCTATTTGATGAAGCTGTGTCCCTTCAAAAGAAATATAGAAATTAAAATCATAGGGGTAATTTAAATTAAATAAAAATGAATGCTTCTTACAATATTAATAATGTCACAAATCAGGTATAACATTAATTAATGCAAACTTTTATAATGTGCATAACATTTCAAGTGAACGTTACATAAAGACATGAAGTAAAAGGACTAATGGAACAAGTTGTTCCAGGGAACTCATTAGCAAAAAGTTAATTAGAAAGGATATCCATTAAGATCAGACTCACAGGAAATATTTTCACCACATTACTTTTCACAAATCTGGACTATTTTTCTTAAAACATATTTTGACAAGAAAAACAATTATCACCACATTAGAATCATGGAATTTTGGAGCAGCTGAGATTCTAGCCCTGGTTTCTTTGTACATGAGAACTTATGCACCATGTTCTACAGTAGGTCTCTGACTTGTCCAGCATGATCCAGCATGCTGAGTGACAGAGCATGTTAGTGACAAGCCAGAACCAGTCATCACTTTGTGAAACTCCCTGACCTCAACTTTGCTCTTCAGCTGTAATGTAATGAAACACTTCTACTTGACTGTCTCCCCTGTAGACCATGGGGTCATGAGAGAAGGAGACATGACTGGTCTATCTTTATGTCTCTAGCGAAGGGGACAGCCTATCTAGGACACACTCATGACACATCTGTGGAACTGAAATGGACCATACCAGACTGAGTTCTTGAGTCTATTCCCATCTCATTTATCTCTGTATCCTAAAGCCCATGGAAAACATGGCTATTAAGAAAGTTTTTGTTGAATTAATTATACCTTTCCAGTCACAAAGAGTACAAGTATGATTACGGACTCTCTTAAAGTTTTCTTTCTAACTAGCCCCTCAGAAACTCAAAGTTGTAAGGAACCTCTAGTAGAAGTCCTCTACTAGAATTCTGACTATGAGCATCACCTCTACAATATATTTGGACAGTAACAGTGACATCGTCATACAGCCCTGGTAGCTAGAACACTCTTTATAATGCTGCCACCCTGTAATTTCTCCCCATTGGTCCTATTTCTGCCCATACAGAACAATACATCCTTTCTTCTATATATCTAACATGGTGATCACGTTCCCCTCACTCTCAGTTTATATCTTCCCAGATGATAAATCAGAAGTTCCCTTCACCGTTCTTCGTATGTAATGGTTCTAGACCTCCTCGCCAGCCTGGATGCCCTCTTCTATTTACACTCTATAGAAATTATTTTAGTGCCCAAAGCTGAAATCTATTCCTCAGATGTGGTATAATCATCAAAAATAAGAACAAAAACAGTCAGTCCTTGTCCGGATAGTATATGGGGCCTTTCATCACATTGGTATTTTCAGCAGTCTCAAGACAAATCAGGATACATCAACAGACAAGGAAAAAGCTGGCTAAAAATGATTTATAATATATTTGGAAGTTTAAAAAAAGATATTCCCAAAGCATAATTAAACATGTAGAAAAGTTTAAAGTGAATACATGGTACAGAACGAAAAGGAAGTCTCCACCTCCTATCCCTCAAGCCAAGTTTTATTCCCCAGAAGTAAATACTTTAAACATTCTGGAGGACAATCACTCTGGTTATTACATTATCATCTTTAAACCATACTTTTGAATTCCTGGTATAAAAGATGAGCAGAGTGGCTCATTTACTCTACCTCCCCCACCATGCCAAACTTTCCCCCACTTAATACATCACAAAATTTTAAAGTCTTCTGATTATCTTTGTAATTTTAAACAATATCCTTTAACCACCTCTTATTCTATCAACTTTAAACAGTATCTTGATTCCCTCTATGTAAAATAAGTAAATTAATTTACCTGTACTACTGTCCATTCTCTCTTTCCCTCTACATTCAAGTTCTGCCAACTATACCATTTCTTTTATACTAAGATTTTTAACTTTTATTTCAGTTAATCTGCAATTTTCTCATGACTTTTCCATAGGCTTATTCTAAAATGTAAGACAAAATATAATTATTGTGTATGTGTATTATACATAATACACAAACACCAAACCTGTGCTGATCAATGTGAAACATTCCAAGCATCAGTGTCAAAAACATTATCTTTTCTTGCATTCCATTGGTTGCTTAAAACAAAATCATACTTTGTTTCTCTGTAAATTTGGACAAAACATTTCTTATACAGACTTCCCCCTGGTTTTTAGTTGTCTTTTTCTTACTGACAAAAGTAACCTAAATATACACCACATCCCTACAATCTTTTAACTTCTTAATCATACTATCTACTTGCTTTTTGAAGATATTTTTTTCTGAGCTCTTTGGATTCCCATTCTAATGAGGACCAAAGCTTCCTACGCCTGGTACTTAGCTGTCAGCCTCAGGCTTCTTTTAATTGCACCCGAGTTGAGGCCACGGCTCCTTAGATTCTGCTTTGGCTTTGCTGACTTATCCTCAAGTATTTTCATAAAGGTTGAATGGAAAACTAACTTTCTAATTAACTCTCCAATCTTTTCATTCTGAAAATATCTTTATTTTATCCACATACTCAGCTGATAATCTGGCTACTTAAAGAATTCTAGTTTGAAAGCCATGCCATACCAGAATTTTGAAAGTATTGTTCTACAGTGTTCTAGCAAACAACATTGCTGGTAAGTCTGATGCCAATCAGAGACTTGCAACAGGTAAGCGTAGGAACTTTTTCTTTGATGTTCTGAAATTGCTCAGTGGTGGGTATTGGGAGCAGACCTTTCTCACTCACCTTGATCAGTTCCTGTGGGCCCTTTCAATATACAGATTAATGTTCCCGCCAGCAAGCACACTTGATTGTGCACATGTATCATGATTTATATTAAGTGCTTTACAAAATCCATGTCATTTTCATAAAAACACTCCGTGAGGTATGCACTATTATTATCTCCACTTTCTTAGGTGGGAAACCTTGTCTGAGACCCTATGATCTAGCCTGCAAAGCTGATGCTCTTAACACCAATCCACTGTACCTCACAGAAAGATTAGACCAATTCACACAAGTTATTAAAAGGTGCGTTTTTTTCTCTCATCTTCATTAATGCTGGGCATTTTGTCTTCTTAACAGAATTATCTCATTATTGTTTCACTTTGCATTTCTTTACTTAGTGAGGTAATGTAGTTTTTTAGAGTTTTTCTTATGAATTTCTTATTAATAGACTGCCTGCTTCAGAGCTCTGCCCTTTTTCCTGTTGGGACATTTGCCACTTTCTTCATCATATACATCAATTCTCATATCATAGTTAACATTACATATGTCAATTCTTCATCATTATATATGTCACAATTTTTTCAATGTTTATCATATTTTAATTATAGAAATGGTGTGTTTTGCCCAGCAGTCTTACTTTTTCATGCAGTCCAACCTATAAGATTTTTCCTTTAACTTTTCTGGCTCTAGTGCCACAATAAGAAAGTCCCTCTCCAATTCAAGATGTAAATTTCAATTTAATGTCTCCTATTTTCGGGTGATAAGTGTTGATTCTTTGTTGTAGATTGACAATAATATTCCTATAATGTAATAGTTAATCCCATTGCTAAGGAAACATCTTTCCAAAGATTCTACCTGCTGCTCTGGGTATTACGTGGCCTCCTTACTCTGGCTGGTGGGAACTACTGCCAACCCTCTGAGAGCCCAGGGAACTGTTCTGTTTACTCCTTTCCCATATCTTTTCCTGGCCCCAGGAAGTTTCTATAGATCAGTACTCAACCAAACACCTTAGGACAGCAAAGGCTTGAGCCCACCACACGTCTTTGTAGCTCTCTGTGATGCTCCTTTCACTCCAGGACCTTACTCTGCAAATTCTAGCTGCCTTGGTTACACTGCTCGGCTCCCTGTACATCTCTGGGAGTGGTCTGTCTGGGTCCTACTCCCCGCACTGAAGCCTGGAAACGGCTCCCAGAGAGATGGCTGGTGCAGTCATAAGCTCACCATGCTGTTTCTCTCCTCTCAGAGACAGAGGTCCTGAGCTGCCTGTTTTCCAACATGCAAAAACCATTTTTTATAGGTGTTGTCCCATTATCTAGTTGTTTGAGGCGGGAAGGTAAATCTGGCCTCTCTTATTTCATCTCAGTTGGAAGTGGAAATTCCCTCTCACCATCTTCAAATGACTCAAGCCCAGGGGAACTCTGAAACAGTGCCCAATGTGCATTGCCTTTGCATAATTTACAGTCCAATTGTACATAATTGCTGCTCAAAAATTACAATTCATGCATGTTAAACTATTTTAGAGTCAGAAGTTCTGTTTAAATCTTGACTCTGTTCATTGTCAGCTATATGAACTGTTTTGAGCTTCAATTTCTTCTTCTATAATATAAGAATTACATCTACTTTCCTAGGTTGTTGTGAGGATGAAGAGAGATTGTGTGTTTGTGTTTCTAGCACAATGCTTGGCATATAGATATTCAATAAATGCTTGTTATTTTAATTTGCAAACCAATATCTATTTCTTTCTTTCCCTTCTGAGTTTGTATTCACTTCATTTTCCTCTTATTTTTATAAGAATTTGTAAAGGATTCTATTCATTACCTGTCCAACACTCCTGCTAGTAGTTACTAATGGTTGAGCTTCTCAACAAGACATTACCTCCATTCACAACTGAATTTATTTCATATGGCTGGTTGTAGAATCAGGAGAAGAAGGGTTTGAATAGTAATCCTGTCACTTCACCGCACAATGACATACTATTTAATTTCATTTTCTGTTGCCAATGACAGATATTTTGCTCACTTTATCCTATAGTTTTTTTGTTTTTTTTTTTTTGTCTTTTTCGTGACCGGCACTCAGCCAGTGAGTGCACTGGCCAGTCCTATATGGGATCCGAACCCGCAGCGGGAGCGTCGCTGCGCTCCCAAGCGCTGCACTCTCCTGAGTGCGCCACGGGGCCGGCCTATAGGTTGCTTTTATTCCTAAAAGCCCCCAAAATGACTCGACTATTTAGAATTAGTCACACATTCAGTAATTAGTATCTAATACTTAAAACTTAAGTACAGTGATAGGCTATTACTCACACTGTTAAGAAGAGTAGTCATGAAGTACGAGTTCCACATAAACAATGTTCTACTTCATAAAAAATGTCATTTTACACAAGAGACTGGTTCTGAGATGAACTGAAAAATCCTTAGATCAGTACTTCCCTTCTATTTTCCAGACACATGGTGTTCTGCCAAAACCTACATGTGTACTTTTTGGAGAGAATTTGTGGGGAACTGCATTAAGCAGTGGCTGGGAGGTCAGAAGTGGTATAATCCTTCCCAGACTCTCACAGCACTAGCACTCCAACTGTGCAACGCACCAGGACTACCATAAGGAAATGCAAATTCCTTGGCTCCACCCTCAAACCTACTGAATTAGTAAATCTGGAGGAGGGTAACAACCTGCATTATCAGTTGACAGTTCACGTCATTCTGATGGAAGAGGCCCTCTGCATACATTCAAAGAAATACTGTCAGTCTAGTTAAATTCTAGATAGCAATCACAGGGGAATAATTTGAGGTTTAAAGAACTTAACCTTGCATGAGGAAAAATAGGGATAGAAGCCCAAGTACATGAGTTAGCCTATGAAATACATATACATATTTTTATGCTCATTACCAACAAAATAACTAAATCACATAAGCTTACTCCATGCCAGGTACTGTTCCGAGTGCTTTATATATCTTAACTCACCTAATCCTACCTCACACTACTAGGTGAGTGCCACTATTATTCCCATTTGTTTTTTCCTTTTTTTTTTTTTTTAAATGGGCCAGGCATGTTTATATCCCATTTGTTTTTTTAAGTAAACTTTATTTTTTAGAGCAGTTTTAGGTTCACGACAAAATTGAGCAAAAGGTTAGACCGTTCCCATATACCCCAGCCCTCTCCACTCCAACACACAGCCTCCCACACTGTCAACATTCCTCCCAGAGTGGCACATTTGTGACTACAACTTATAAACCTCCACTGACACATCATTATCACCCAAAGTCCACAGTTTACTTTAGGGCTCACTCTTGGTGGTGTACAGTCTATTGGTTTAGACAAACTTATAATGACGTGTATCCACCATTATAGTGTCAAACAAAATAGTTTCACTGCCCTAAAAATCACTTGGGCCCACTTATTCATCCCTCCCTCTCCCTGAATGCTGTGAACTACTGATCTTTTTATTGCCTTCAGAGTTTTGTCTTTTCCAGAATGTCACAGAGTTGGAATCATACAGTATGTAGCCTTTTCAGATTGGCTTCTTTCACTTAGTAATTGTGTATGTAAGGTTCCTCCATGTACTCTCATGGCTCGATAGCTCATCTCTTTTTCGTACTGAATAATATTTCATTGTCTGCCTATTAAGAAAATCATCTAAGTGACTCATTTTCAGAAATGACTTATCTGAGGGTGTTTTAACTGATTCAGGCCTAGCCCAAAAGTTGTCTGACTGGTCCAGCACATTCCTGAAGGGTCTCTGAACAGATAGAGCTCTCCTTGAGATGGTAATTAGTTACTAGGCCCCACTATTTTCTTTATTCCCTGGTGCTTCTCCTTTGACAGGGCTTAAGTGGGCCTTTTTTGCAGGCTTGTCCTGAGCCCCCAGACAAAGGAATTCCTTGCAATGGGGTAATAAATTTTAGGCATCATTCAGGAAGATTGTGTACCCCATAGAACTCAGCCAATGAGGAAGTGGGGGTAGGGACTTGCGTACTGGGGAATAAACTGCTTGCTACAGCCCTTTTCCGTGTGCCTGTCTCATTCACAGACACCCAGACTTGCAAGGCCATTATTAAAGTCTTGCTTCATTGTACCTCATGTTTCTGTGTCCATCCTTTGGCACTGGATGGGTGAGAGCATTTCTCACAATACCCCAGTTTATTCACGCATTCGTCTACTGAAGTACACCTTGCTTGCTTCCAAGTTTAGGCAATTATAAACAAAGTTGCTATAAACATTTGTGTGCAGATTTTTGTGTGGTCTTAAGTTTTCAGCTCATTTGGGTAAACACCAGCATGACTGCTGGATCATATGGTTAACATATGTTTAGTTGTCTATTATTCCCATTTTACAGATGGGAAACTAAGACAAACAGAAGTCAAATAATTTGCCTGAAGTCACACAACTATTAAGTAGGAGTAGGACAGCTGGGATTTGAATTCACAATTAGCTCTACAGTTTGTGCTCTTTAACCATTCCACTACACAAACAGCTTCTCAAAATGAAGACATGTCAAAGAACAACAAAATGAGTTTTAAAGATCAAACTGGCTTTTTTAGTGATTCATGAACCAGTAGCACCAAGCCTACAAAACAGAGAAGAGCTCTGCCAGATGTGGCAGATCAGCTTTCTGAAAGCAGCTTTAGCAGGAAAAGGAAACAGCACAACACAAACAGCAGATGGGTTATGATCAGGTTACTTTCCTTGTAGTGTTAAACCAGAAAGGACTTCCCTATTATGCTGGCTTAGGTTGACTAGACCCCTTTTGGTTGCTGTGAATATCCTGCCTGGTTTTTTTGTTGTTGTTGTTGTTTTTCATTTTAAACTAGCCTGTTTAGAGATTTATTGTTTTCTTTTTTTAAGTTTCAGCTTGATTACATGGCACTTAGCACAAGTGACTCCATTTTGGTTTGGTCTGTTGGGGCCTAGTGCAAGAGTTCAGTCCAAATTAATGGGCTCCCATAAATTTTATTTAGCAGATCCCATAATAAATAATAGGAATTTCATTGTTATCCTGTGCAGTTTAAATCAGGTACACTGGATTCTGCACCATTAATTTCCATTTGTAATACCTTTGCTTGCAAGAAACTTTTCAGATCTATACAAAGCAAGATTTCCAAATTTGTTTTGCTTTGTGTAGACAATTTACTGATTCTTTGCCCAACTTCATTCACTGCTGTCTCAAAGACAAAATCAGACACACACCCCTTTACACATTTTATCTCCCTCCCTCCTAACAGAAACAGGAGTGCAGCTGGTCTAAATGTAAGATTATAAAATCCAAACATATTTTCAATAGAGTAGTTGGCACTTATCAGCTTTGTGATCTTAGCACATTTATTAACATCTCTGAGTCTCACTACCTACCGTGTTGGGTCATTGTAAAGATTATGGGAGAGCCTGTAGACAGGCCTGATGCCGTGCTTGACACATAATTCAGTTTATTCTCAGTATAGACCCAGAATGATCTTGTTAACTTCAGCCAGTCATATCACCCCTCTCTATTCGAAATCCCCCATGCCACCCTCTTTAAAATTTAAATCGCCCGTTTCATTTTTCTCCAGAGGACTTATGAAGAAAACACATCTAACACATTATACTTTACTTATTTATCCTGTTTATTGTCTGTCTTCCCCTACTAGACTGCATGCTCCATGTAAGCATCGATTTTTCTGTCTGCTTTGTCAACTGCTCTATCTCCAAAGCCTAGAACAGGCCCTGGCCACATCCATCTTGCTGTGGATAGATCTGAAAAGTTTCTTGCAAGCAAAGGTATTACAAATGGAAATTAATGGTGCAGAATCCAGTGTACCTGATTTAAACTGCACAGGATAACAATGAAATTCCTATTATTTATTATGGGATCTGCTAAATAAAATTTATGGGAGCCCATTAATTTGGACTGAACTCTTGCACTAGGCCCTAACAGACCAAACCAAAATGGAGTCACTTGTGCTAAGTGCCATGTAATCAAGCTGAAACTTAAAAAAAGAAAACAATAAATCTCTAAACAGGCTAGTTTAAAATGAAAAACAACAACAACAATATTTGTTGGAAGAATACAGGAAATATATTCCATAAAGGGTAGCTGCCACCACCATCATTGTTTAATCTCTCTCTGAACCTCAGCTTTCATCTGAAAAGTAGGAATAGTATTCATGACTTACCTATCTCACAGTTATTGCTAAGAGCAGATAATTACATGGCAGCACTATGCAAATGCAAGGAATAGTATTACCTTACTTAGTTTTCCTGATCCCATTTATATCTCTAACTTCTTGTTGATCTTCCACCTGAAGATTTTGTTCTATCTAATTCCCCGAGGAGAGAATCTGTTTTCTTTTCAGCCAAATATGCATGATGACAATAATCTCAAACCTCAGCCCAAATTTTCTCTCCCTTAGGATGCCTTCCCTAAGTCCAATCACACATTTTAGTCACATCCCCTCATCATGTAGGGCTGAGTGAAGATTTATCTAGGTCTATGTGGCTCAGATGCTATAAAAACAGCCTCCTAATACCATGGTAGCATTTTGTCTTAAAGAATTAAAGCACTCCTTATGATTCCTTATGTAGTAAAACAAAACAAAACCAGATTTCTTTTAAACTAAAATTTCCTCACTTCTGAATCTGTAACCTCAAAAAACTGACTATACAAAATCCCTTTTCTTCTCAAACTGCCCCAGAGGCAGGCAGGCAGGCAGGGAGGCAACATTTAAAAAATACCTTTTCTTTTTTCAGACCCCTCTAACATTTCTAATAAGGTTAGTCCTCAGGGAAAGAACTATTAGGGCCACCTTCAAAATACGTTATATCTGGCAGTTCACTATTAACTTCACTGGCTTCTGTGATCTCACACCTTAAATATACCTTAGGGAAGCTTCCAAGACTCAGGAGACTAGTCATAGATCACTGAAAAACAACACTACAGCAGGAACCCTGCTATTTCATCATTTAAAGAAATATACTGTTTGACTCAGATTCTTCAGAAAACATATTATGATAAAGCAGGGGTAAAATGTTAACAATAGATGAAACTGGCTCTTACAACCAAGGTTTCTATGTTCCTATCCTTTTCTGACAAGCAGCCATACCTGGCTAGTTATTCCTACAGATATGAACCAACCTCAAATCAAAGACACCACCACGGATGCTTCTAAACTCATCAAGAAGTCAACAATTCATAATTCAACACCCACCAGAATCACCTGGAGAGCTTTCTTAAAAAATCAGACTGCTGGACCCCACCCCCAGAGTTTCAGACTCAGTAGGTCTAGGGTGGGACTGAGAATCTGCATGTTTAACTAGATTCCATGTAATGCTGGTGCTTTGAGAACCACTATATTAGACAGGCAGTTTACAATTACCTAACAGCAGCTATTCATATTTATATAGGTTACTGTGAAGATCGGTTTCCTGGTTTCTGTTTAGCTGTCAAACATTAAAAACCTTCTTTTCACAGTTCTTGAGCCAATCTTCACAAAATCATGAAATACATTAAGAAGCCTCACATCACGAACTAGATCTAGAAACAAGCTCATATTCCTGGGTGAGACCTTGTACTAATGTTGCTACCAAAAATTCAGTTTTAAACCAAACACATCACTGAATCAGGGCATTGCTATACAGATGATATGAATAAGAATAAAGACTCCCTATAACATCAGCACTTTTTGGTCAAGTTCCAGATGCCACACCATTTTGGACACCATAATGTGGATTCCTAATCAATACAAGTTCATTATCTGAATATCCCTTTTAATAAATATATTAAAATTATGGACATATAATTATGTTTACCTTTAAATATTTATTTTGTGACATTGCTTAAAATTTTTTTCACCCAATAATTTCAGCTAGTTCAACAATGTAAGAAAATAAGTGATTCATTTGCAGAAATGACTTATCTGAGGGTGTTTTATGGCAACGGTAATTAGTTAGTAGCTCCTTTTATTTTCTTCATTTTCCTGGAGGGTGGCTGAACAGATAAGGCTCTCCTTGAGACGGTAATTAGTTGCTAGCCCCTTTTTTTCATTCCCTGGTGTTTCTCCCTTCACAGGGTTTTAGTGGGCCTTTTTTGCGAGCTTGTCCTGAGCCCCCAGAAAAAGGAATTCCTTGCAAGGGGGTAATAAATCTTAGGCATTGTTCAGGAAGATTGCGCATCCCGTAGTACTCAGCCAATGAGGGACCGCGGGTAGGGACTTGCGCACTAGGGAATAAATTGCTGGATGTAACCATTTCAGGCATGCCTGTCCCATACAGACACCCAGACTTGCAAGGCCATTATTAAAGTCTCGCTTTGCTGTACCTCATGTCTCCGTGTCCATTCTTTGGTACTGGACAGGCAAGGGCATCTCTTACAACAAGAAAAGCTTAAAATACTGTGTAAGGCAGAGTTTGTTACTCACTTTTCTATTTCTATTTATAGACTAGGAGAGGAACAAAATTTTCTACCTCTTCAATTCCCGAACTATTTCTCTAAGAAAAAAAACTATTCTGTGAAACATATTTCAAGTGCCTGGATGACAAGCCTGGGTGACTTAAAACATAGGCAGGTGTGTAGCTCCTGGGAATTCACAGGCTTAGAACAGGCCTTCCATAGCAAGATACATAGCTGGCCTGGTTTAAGTAGTGTGTGAGCTCATACACTAGACTCCCCTTACTCCCTAGATCCTAGAGAAAAGACCATTACAAAAATTAAAAAACAATAAGCCCATAGAGCAAGGGGCAGGAAGTTGTTATAAATGGACTAGCTATCTCAGAAAGCTTTTGGAAAACAGAAAGCACAGGGAAGTGAAGGGGCAACTAAAACTGAGTGGAGGAAGCTGTACCCTAGGATATGACCATGAGGAGGGTAATACAGGAGAGTTAGTATAGTGATTATGTCTCATCAGAAAAGATGGAAGTCAGAAGAGAATGAGATGACCCCTTCTTCAATGCTGAAAGAAACAGATGGTCAACCAACAATTCTAATTCTATATCCAGCTAAAATCTCTTTCAAAAATGAAAGAGAAATTAAGACATCTCCAGATTAAAATAAAAACAAAACTTGAGAGAATGTGTTGTTAGCAGACCTGCCCTACAAGAAATACTACAGGAAGTCCCTCAGGCTGAAATAAAAGAACACTAAATGGTACCTCTGAAATCTGTACAAAGAAATAGAGAGCACCAATAAAGGCAACTAAATAGGCATTATAAAAATACATATAAATAAAACTCTTTTCTTGACCTATCTATTTTAAAGAATACCTGCATAAACAAATAATTATAAAAATGAATTGATGTGTTTATGACATGAGAGGGGAAGGGAATGGAGGTACATTGGAGGAAAGTTTTTATATACTATTGAAATTAAGCTAGTATTAATCTGAACTAGACTGTTTTAAGTTAAAATGCTAACTGTAATCTTCAGAGCAAGCAATAAAAATATTACCAAAAAAACCAGAGAAAACAACAAGGGAACTGAAAAGCCATGACCAAAAATATCTAACACAAAAGAAGGCAGTAACAGAGGAATAAAGAAACATAAAAGACAGAAGACATTAAAAAAATAGGAAAGTAGCAGGAATAAATCCTAATTTATCAGTAATTGCATTAAATATAAATAAACTACACATCCCAGTCAAAAAGAAGAGATTGGCAGAATAAATGTTTTAAAAATGATCCACTATATGCTATCTACAAGAAACACACTTTAGATTCAAAGACACAAACAGGGTGAAAAAGAAAGAGCAGAAAAAGATATACCATGCAAGCAGTAACCAAATTAGAGCTGACATAGCTGTACTGATATCACAAAAAGATAATGTAAGATAAAAATTGTTATAAAGGCAAAAGAAGAGCATTTTATAATGAGAAGAGAGTCAATTCATCAGAAAGATATGATTATAAATATATATGCACCTAAGAACAGAGTCCCAAAATACATGAAATAAAAATAGACAAAATTGAAAGGAGAAACAGACAATTCAACAATAGTTGGAAACTTCATTACCTCCCTTTCGATAATGGATGGAAAAACAAAACAGAAGATCAACAACAACAACAAGATTTGAACAAACCGTAAATTACCTAGTCCTAACAGAAATCTACCATAAATTACCTAGTCCTAACAGACATTTACCCATAAAAGCAGAATACACATTCAGTGCACATGGAACATTCTCCTGAGTAAACTATGCTAGGCCATAAAACAAGCATCAATAAATTAAAAAAACAATGAAACCATGAAAAGTATGTTCTCTGACCATAATGAAATTAAATTATAAATGAACAACAAGAAGAAAATGTAGGAAAGTTATAAGTACATAAAAATTAAACAACACAAGTTAAATAACCAATGGGCAAAGGTCAAAGCATAAAATACAATGAAAAATACAAAGTACTTTGAGATGACTGAAAACAAACATACAAACTACCAAAAGTTATGGGATGAAGCTTTCAGTGCTCATAGGGAAATTTACAGCTGTAAATGCATGTTAGAAATGGAGAATGATTTCAAATCAATAACCTAACCTTGGACCTTAAATAACTGGGAAAAAAAAGAGCAAAATGAACCCAAACAAGCAGAAGGTAAGAAATAGAAAAGATGAAAGTGACAATAAATAAAAGAATAAATAAAAAAAGAGAAAATGAATAAAATCAAAAGTTGTTTCTTTGAAAAGAGCAACAAAATTGACATACGTTTGCTAGACTGACCAAGGAAAAGAGAAGACTCAAATTACTAAATCATAAATAAAAGAAGGGACATCATAACTGATTGTGCAATAACAAAAAGGATTACTAGAGAATACAATGGAGAAAAGTATGTCAACAAATAGGTAACAAAGATGAAATAAATTCCTAGAAAGACACAAACTATCAAAAATGCCTCAAGAAGAAATAGAAAATCTGGATAGACCCATAACAAAAAATTAAATTACTATTTCAAAAACTTCCCACAAAGAAAAACCAGGCCCAGATGGTTTCACTGGTGAGTTCTACCAAACATTTAAAGAATAATTAACATCAATTCTTCTCAAACTCTTACAAAAAATAGAAGAGGAAGAGGGAAGATGTCAGAATTCATTCTATGAGTACAGTATTACACTGATACCAAAATGAGAAACAGACATAACAAGAAAACCACAGATCAGTATCTTTTATGAATATAGATGCAAAAATCCTCAAAAAATTGGCAAACTGAATATAACAACATATAAAAAAGAACAGACACCAGGACCAACTGGCATTTATCTCAGGAATGCAAGGTTGGTTTAACATTTGAAAATCAATTAATGTAATACCTCAAGTCAATAGAATAAAAGACAAAAACCACATGATCATCTCAATAGACACAGAAAAAGCATGTGACAAAATCCAACATCTTTTCAAGATAAAAACACTCACTAAACTAAGATTATAAAGGAATTTCCTCAACCTGATAGAGCATCTATGAAAACTCCACAATTAACATCATACCTAACTGTGAAAAACTGAGGGCTTTCTGCCTAAGATCAAGAACAAGACAAGGATATATACTCTCACTGCTTCTAGTCAACATTGTAATGGAGGTTCCAGCTACTGCAATAATGTAAGAAAAAGTAATTAAACGCTTCCATATCCGAAAGGAAGAAGTAAAACAATTTCTTTTTGCAAATGATGTGATCTTGTATACAGAAAATTCTAAGGAATCCACTAAAAAACACTATTAGAACTAATAAACAAGTTCAGCAAGGTGGCAGGATACAAAATTGATATATAAAAACAATTGTATTTCTGTAAGTTTAAATTAAATTTTAATTGTATTTTATGTCCTGTAAGAAAAAGATGCTCTTTTTCAAGTTAAGGCTGTTCCCTTTTATTCCTAATTTCCTGAGGCTTTTAAACAATGAGTGAGTGTTGAGCTGTGTAAAGTGCTTTTTCCACATCAGTTGATGTAATCATGTGATTTTCTTCTTTAGTCTGTTAATATGGTGGATTATAGTGACTGAATTTCAAATACTGAACTAGTCTCACATCCCCTCATCCATCCAAAATCCCATGAGGCTTTAGGGGTGGCTCACAAATTTTGATAGGTTGTATTTTCATTCAATTCAATGTATTTTTTTCCTTTGAGATAAGCATGTTCACTCTCACCACTTCTATTCAACACAGGGTGGAGTTCTAGCCAGAGCAATAATGCAAGAAAAAGAAAAGGTTTTTTTCTTCCATACTGCAAAGGAAGAGGCAAAATTATGTTTATTCAGAGATGATATGATCTACGTCGAACATCTGGTGTGATCTGCACAAACCTACTAGAAATAATAAGCTAATTTAGCAAGTTTGTGGTAAACTTGACCAATATACAAAAATTGTATATGTATGAATAATAAAATTAAAATTAAAAAACACATTCAGAAGAACATGAAGAAGTATGAAATATTTAGGCATAAATCTGATAAAAGATGTGAAAGGCTTGTACACTGAAAACTACAAAATGCTGCTGAGAAAAACTAAAGAGAACATAAATAAATGGCAAGTTCTACAGTGTTCTTAGTTCAGAAGACTAGATGTTAAGATGACAATTCTCTCCATCATGCCCTATAGATCTATCTCAATCCAGCCAAAATCCCATGAGGCTTTTTGTAGAAATTGACAAGTAAAGGGCCGAGCCCGTGGCGCACTCGGGAGAGTGCGGCGCTGGGAGTGCAGCGACGCTCCTGCTGCGGGTTCGGATCCTATATAGGAATGGCCGGTGCACTCACTGGCTGAGTGCGGGTCACGAAAAAAAAGACCAAAAAAAAAACCGAAAGAAATTGACAAGTAAATTCTAAAACTAATATGGAAATGAAAAAGACAACTCTGAAAAAGAAGAAAAGTTGTCAGGCTAATACTACCTGATTTCAAGCTACAATAATAAAGACAGTGAGGCAGCAGCTTAAAGACAGGGAAATGGAACAATAGAACAAAAAAGAATGTCTAGAAATATACCCACAACTACAGGACAACTGATTTTTGACAAAGATGCAAAGGCGATGAGGCAGAAAAAGTATGGTCTTTTCACCAAAATATACTGGAACATTTGAATATTCTTATGCAAAAAAACAAATCTCAAAGAATCTCATATCACATACAAAAATTAACTCAAAATTGATCATACACCCAAATGCAAGAACTAAAAATATAAATTTTATAAACATAAGGCAAAAACTGAAAGAGAAACAGACAAATCTGCTATTTATGTTAGGTTTCAACACCCTTGTCTCAGTAACTGACAGATCAAGCAGGCAGAAAATCAGTAAGGACAGAGATGACCTGAATAGCACTAACAATCAACTTGATCTAATTGACATTTCTAGAACATCTGATCTAACAACAGAAGCACACACGAAACATTCACCCAAGATATGTCCCACATTCTGGGACATAAAACACACTTTAACAAATGTAAAAGAATAGAAATCATACAAAGTAAGTTCTTAGAGCACAACAGAATTGACCTAGAAATCAGTAACTGAAAGATAGCTGTGCAATTAGAAATATTGGGAAATTAAACAACATACTTATAAATAACAGATGGGTTAAGAAGCCTCAATAGAAATTTAAATATATTTAGAACTAAATAAAAGTGAAAATATAACTCATGCTGCAGAACTATGTAAATGCCCTTAATAACAGTGAACTGTATACTTAAAATGGTTAAAATGGTAAATTTTATATGTATTTTACCACAATTAAAAATAATTTTAAAAAATACAAAATCAAAATTTATGGTACACAGCTAGAGTAGAGAGAAATTTATAGTATTAAATGCATATTTTTAGAAAAGATCTCAAGTCAATAACCTAAGCTTCCGCCTTAGGAAACTAGATAAAGAAAACTAAATTAAACCTAAAGCAAGCAGAAGGAAGGAAATGATAAACTACTAATCAAGAAACAAAGAGAAGACACAAATTACCAATATTAAGAATAAAAGAGAGGTCATCACTACTAATCCCATGGACATCAAAAATAAAATAAAGGAATACTATAAACAAGGTTATGCCCATAAATTTGATAATTTAGATAAAATGGACCAATTCCTCAAAGGGCACAAACTACCAAAACTCACTTAAGGCGATATAAATATATTTATAGATATAAATAGCCCTACAACTAAAAAAGAAATTGAATTAGTAGTAAAAAAACCTTCCAAAAAAGGAAAACATCAGACTCAGCTACATTCACTGGAGAATTCTACCAAACATTTAAGGAAGAAATAATATCAATTCTATAATCTCTTCCAGAAAATAGAAGATTGGGACCATTTCCCAACTCATTCTGTAAGGTCAGCATTAACCTAATACCAAAACTAGATAAATAACTTCCTTAACCTAATAAAGATTATTTTCAAAAATCATGCCAATACCATACTTAATAGCAAGAGACTCAATATTTCCCCCCTAAGATCAGGAACAAGGCAAGAATATCCTCTTTTACCAATTCTATTCAACTTCATACTGAAAGTCCTGGCAAAGTATAATAAGACAAGAAAACGAAATGAAAGGTATACAGATTGGAAAGGAAGAAATAAAGCTGTCTTTATTCACAGGCAACATGATTGTCTATGCGGAAAACCCCAAAGAACCTACCAAATAACTCCAGCACATTCTAAGGGAACCTTTAGCAAGGTTGCGAGATACAAAAGTCAATTGCTTTCCTATACACCAGCAATGAACCCTTGGAACTGGAAATTAAAAAATAATACATTTATAACAGCATCTTTTTTTAACTGAAGTGTAATTCATTGTACATATTTGTCGGGTACAGAACTGACTATCACTATTTGTGTACAGTATGTGGTGATCAAATCAGGATAATCAGCATATTCCTCATTATAAAACGTAATCTTTTGTGTCCATTAACCAATTTCTTTCTAACCCTCCCTCCCTCTTTTCCACCTCTATTCTCTCCTTCTGAAAGTTCAATGTATTATTATAACAGCATCCCCCAAAATAAAGTACTTAGGTATAAATCTAACAAAATATAAACTAATCAACAGGCTGGTGGTTGTGTTTTCAGGTTATCATAACTCTTGCAATGAGACCTGTTAACAGCGGGTTCCCAGGTCTCTGCCTAATGATAAGCTGCCTGACTGTCTGTGATCCCAGGTCATACGTTTCTGTTAGGCAGTTGCTTCTTCCTCTTCTCCATGATGAATTGGAGAAGTAGAGGAAGCACAGTTCATTCAATAATTTAAAGGACAGAAAGGTGATTCTCGTGTAGAGAGTTACCAGGTTCAGTGGCAGAGAGTGAAACAACTTTGGCCTCCCTTTACAGTACTGACGTGATTATGGGTGTACTTACATACTTTATAACATGTCACTCTTTCAAAGCTCAAATGCATGTGCCAGTGTTTAACACTTGGTTATACCTCTAATTAGTGTTATTATACAAATATGATTTTTTTTCTAATGACTTATAAATAATACAAATTGCCCTAACAAAATATGTACAAGGCCTGTATATGCAAAGCTAACAAATCACTGATGAAAGGAATCAAAGAAAATCTAAATAAATGTAGAGATATTTTGTGTTGTTGACTGGAAGACACAACATAGTGAAGATGTCAATTCTCCCCAAACTGATCTATAAGTTTAATGAAATTCATATCGAAATCCCAGCCAGATTTTTTGTAAATATACACAAGCTTATTCCAAAATTTATATAAAAAGGAAAAGTACTAGAATAGCCAATTCAATTCTGAAAAACTGACTTATAGGTTTAATGAAATTCATATTGAAATCCCAGCCAGGTTTTTTTGTAGACACACACAAGCTTATTCCAAAATTTACACAAAAAGGGAAAAGCACCAATTTTGGAAAAGAACAAAATTAGAGGATTCACATTATCCATTACCCATTTCAAGACTTATTATAAAGCTACAGCGATGAATACAGAGGGGTAAAAGAACAGACACATAAATCAATGGAACAGAATGGAGATTGGAAATGGACCTAGAAAACTATAGTCAACTAATTTTTGACAGGTGTAAAGATAATCCAATGGAGAAAGAAGAGTCTTTCCAACAAATGATGCTAGATGTTTGTAAGTCCATATGCAACACACTGAACCTCACACCTTACACAAAAATTAACTCTAAATGTAAATGCAGAAATTATAAAAAGTCTAGAAGAAAATACAAGAATCTGTATAACCTTAGGTTTGCTGATGAGTTTTTAAATACAATACCAAAAACAAAACTCATGAAAGAAAAATAAAATTAACTTAATTAAAATTAAAAACTTTTGCTCTGTAACAGATATTGTTAAGAGAATAAAAAGACAAGCCACAGACTGAGAGGAAATATTTGCAAATCACGTAGCTGATACATGCCATGTATCCAGCATATACAAGCAACTTGTACATGCCCTACAAGTGGGCAGGCTGCTGCTCACTCTCCTGGAGCCAGCCTGCACTCTGCCTGTGGAGTGTGTATTTCTTTCTTTTTGTATCAAACTTACTTTCAGCAAGCAGCTGCTCAGTCTCTTGAGCCAGCCTGCACTCTATGCTGAACTGTATGTATCTCTAACTTTTGTGTTAAACTTGGTGTGGGCACTGCTCAGTCTCTGGAGATATGCCACACTCTCTGTGAAATCTGTATCTCTTAATTGTTAGATTAAACCTGTTCTCACTTTGAAAAGAATAAAAGTAAAAAATAAATAGAAAATAAAAATGGGCAAAAGGAGAGAAAGAGAAAAAGGAAGGAAAGATTTTAATATTGAGAGAAAATGATTTAACAGTCCTAAAAAGTTTGTTACTCTCTTCTCTGTTTATATACTGATAAAGTATAGATATTACAGATATCTATATATGTATTATATTTTTATTTAAAAAAAACCTAAAATGTACATGACCTATGGTCATTAGTGTCTGTAAAAGTGTGTTTGCTGTCATATTTTTGTTGTAGAAAAGAAATGGAGTAATTTGAATATTTTTAAGTAAGAAATGATTGAGCAAATTATAGCATGTTTCTCATAGACTATAAACCAGTTACGTGTTTAACAAGTTAGATTTATATGAAGGTACTTCAAAAAGTTCATGGAAAAATAAAATTAAAAGATAATACGAATCTTTCCACGAACTTTTTGAAGTAACTTCATATGTGCTGACCTGGAATGCTGACTGCAACGTAGTGAAAAGTTAAATAAAAGCAAGTTGCAGAGCAATAATTTTATTGTAGTCACTTCTGTGTATAAAAAATTTGAAAAAGATAGAAAAAAATGTTTGTGTTACTAAAAGCATAAGGAAAAGACTGGTAGAATGTATGCCAACCTGTTAACACCAGTTATTTTAAGAGATTTAGGTTTGGAGCAAAGAGGGAGAGTATACCCTATTTTATTCCCTTTATACACATCTGTATTGTATAAACTTTAAAATTATTTTAAAATTACAAATAAAACCTTGATACTACACTTTTAGATTCTACTGAAATAAAAAATAAAATGGGCACAAGATCTGAAGAAAATATACAAGTGGCAACTAAGCATATGAAAAGATGCTCCCTGTAAGGGAAGTGCAAACTAAAACCACAACAATACACCATTATGCATCTATTAGAACGGATAAAACCCAAACAAATAAACAAAAAACTAGCAAGTGCTGACAAGGATGAAGAGTAACAGGAACTCTCCTTTACTGCTGGAGGGAATGAATGCAAAATGGTACGGCCACTTTAGAAGACAGTTTGGCAGTTACCAAAAGACCCAGAAATTATGTTCCTAGGTATTTACCTGTGAAGAAAATAGAGCACTTTGGTAAGGCCCCCTTGCCTCAGGTCTGGTTGGGTGGGGGTGGTGCAGCACATTCTTTGTAAACAAGTAGTGTGGGAGTAGAGTTAGTGGCATGCATGCTGGTTTACTTTTTAGCTTGTTGCTATTCTTGTGTGTTTTTCAGTTATGAGGCAGAGACTCTGAATGGCTGGTTGGCAGAGCTCACGTCTAAAAATAGAGCATGTTTATTTTGCTGGCAGCTGCTGTTTCTCTTTGGACTGCCTAGCTCTTAGAAGTGTGTGTGTGTGTGTGTGTGTGTGTGTGTGTGTGTGTGTGTGTGTGTGTGTGTGTGTGTGTGTGTGTGTGTGTGTGTGTGTGTGTGTGTGTGTGTGCATGCCTGTGCGCACTCAATAAAGCTTATTGTCTCTTCAACCAAGGCTTCAAGGATCTTTTTCCTGCTACCTAGATTATAGACCTGTGTGTGAAGGGTTTATGAACAGGCTCAAGAGGTCTGTGAGCCCCAGACCCAGCCCTAGCTCTATATTACCCACCTGATTTGAAAACTATGTCCAATAAAAAACCTGTATATGAATCTGTACAGCAGTATGTAGTGCTCTTAATCCTGTTCATGATGCCAATTGTAAAGCTACTCAACCATGACTATGCCAATTGTGGTGCTCTTTAACCTGCTGGCAATCCTGCACCGACTGGGCCAATTATCGAGCTAGGGCTGGGTCTGGAGCCCACAGACCCCTCAAGCCCATTCACAGACTGCGTCACAAACCCTTCACATGCAAGGCTGGGTCCCCAGACCCCTCACACACCAGGCTGTGTCACCAGACTCCTTCACGCAGGTCTATGAGCTAGGTAACCAGCCAAAAAGTCCTTGGAGCCATAGGCTGGAAAGCATGGCTGCATGGGGCAGACACCCAAGGCCAACACCCACCCACCAAACTCTCTCTCTACTCTCTGAAGAAGACAAGAATAGCAACAAAACTAACAAGATACGTTGGCACGCATGTGCACTAACCACACACACACACACACACACACACACACACACACAATTTGCTTACAAAGAATGCTGAACCACACCCAACTGGACCCGAGGCGAGGGCCCTGACCAAACTATTCTATTTTCCCAACACAGCATTATCTGTAATCACCAAAAACTGGAAGTAACCAAGATGTCACATTCATACTAGGAATACTGTCCCGTGATCAAAAGGAAATAGCCATAAATCTATAAAAAAACATGGATAAATCTTAAATGAGTTATGCTGAGTGAAAAATCCAGCCTGAGGTGGCTACACACTGCATGATTTCATTTATATGATTTTTCTGGAAAAGACGAGACAGAAAACACAGTTTTTGCAAGGCGTTTGGGAAGGGTGGAGGGCTGACTAGGTAAAGCACAGGCTATTTTTCAGGGACATGAAACTATTTTGTCTAGTACTGTAGTGATTGATACATAATGTTATCTATTTCTCAAAACCCATGAAATTTTACAGAACAAAGAATGAATCGTAATGTCATTTTTTAAAATGTAAATTTAATAAAATCAACTAGGTGGGGGTGAGGGAGTGGGAGGGGTGGCTCCCAGCATGAAATGCAGACTATGTCAACAGAATTTAATTGTATTACAAATGTACGGCATACTTCACTGAAGACAATGGGGTAAAAGGGTTGTAAGTAACTTTATAAATGAATGGAAGTTGTAAAAGAAAACTAAAGGAACTATACAAAAGCACTGTAATGTAGTTGGTAATGTTTCTTATGGAGGTACAGGTTAACAATTCTAATATTGCTGTACATGTATAACAGGATTCAAAAAATAAGGAAAAAGATGGTGAATGACAGGAGCAAAGTTTCTCATTGTGGACTGGCAGGTTAGAGATAAGTAAGGGGGAAATGCTAGTGTGAACCATGTAGTTCTGAATTAGAGACTGAGACATCAGGGCAAACTCCTGTTTAGCTTAATATAGACATTGATGAGTAAAAACACAAGTCATACAGATATGTATGCATACACTGGTTAATATACATATATATTGATATGGACAATATACATACATATATTTATACATAATATAAATATATACATAATATAACATGCATATGTTTTCTTGCTCTGGTCTCTGGCAGGACCTAAAAGCAATGACATCACAGTAGTGATGAGCACATCAGAGCATATCTGGTTTCTAATACCATTTTCTAATACCATTTCCAGGTATCCTTATTGAAATGGCTGATACTAGGGTTGAAGCAGGGAATATCCAAGTAAGCCTAGAGTATCTTGTAATGCCAGAAAGCAGAGAAGTGCTTAAAACACAAACTGGCACAAATGTAAAAGGGATATAGAAGCCAAGTGAAAGAGTTTCCAATGGCAAGAGTTGAAACAATTCTGCTATGGGAAAATTCCAGGTCCCACTGGCTAGATCCGGGTTCTTGGTGTCTCGAACAAAGAATTGGAGCAGACACGCCAGAACGAAACGAAAAGTAGAAGCAGTTTTATTTGGCAAAGGAAAAGTACACTCCGGAGAAAACCGAGTGAGCTTGAGCAAGAGAGAAGAAGAGCTCAAGAGCACCGACGGTTACATTTCTGGGGTTTTAAGTCCTCATGGCTGGATTCGTGCCATTTGGTCATTGGTTGAGCCTGAACGTAATCTGTGTCTTATTGGTTAAAGAGATTGGCGCCCCAGCTGGTGGGAATTCATTGTTCTAACCAAATGGGGCCCAAGGTGGTGGGGGGCGGGGGGACGCTCCCTGTCTGGAACTGTCTGTCTCCACTTTTGCGGTTTGTCCCATTTGCAAATAACCAGTTTTTCCTTCTCCCACTCTTATCTCTATGTAGCTTCCTTCCTCAATTTGAGTAAAAAATAAATAATGCCATATTCAGTTATAACTGGCCACCAACAGAAAACCTTGACATGCTCAGTAATAATAATATTAAGTCATTTTTGATATTTTTCCAACTTTTAATCATATAAAATTTTGTCACTGTAGAGGTATATTTTTTCCAAATAGGAAGACAGAATATACCAGGGACATAGCTTAAACGGGACATAGACAAACTAGAACATGTTCAGAGAGGAAGAGAGCAGGTTAGGGGCTCACATGAACAACAGTCCAATCTAATAAATACTTGAGCCCCTACTGGGTACCAAAAACTATGAGAGATATGGGGGAGTACAAGAATAAATAAAATAATTCCTGAATGATTATCTTAAAAGTAACTGTTAAGTAGAAAGCATGAAAAAATGCACCCAGAGAATAACGAATCTAAATGATTCAAGGACTGTTGTACAGATTCGTTCAGTATGATCTAAGGGATAGGCTTAAGAATGAAGGATAAACTCGGTTACATGCTGAGTTGGGTTCAATGTCTGGCACAAAGTATGTGATTAATACATATTAAGATCTCTTCTCCAAATGCCCAACACAACAAGATTCACTCTTCTGAAACCAATATATTTCACCAAAATGTATATAACAAAAGGATATTACTTCCATTCTATATTGCAATAATCACCTAGAAAAGTTAATTTCTTAAAAAGTATAAAAATTCAAATCTAAAATTTAATATAAAGAAAAACAGTTCACTTTTATGTCTTCACTAATTTGAGGGGTTTTTAAGTTGATCTATCAAGGAGGTCTACCACTGATCCAAGTAAAAATCAGTTAGAAAACAGGCTAAAAGTATAATCATTCTACAATCTCTTTATAACAATTTAAACCATTACGGGCATTCACACTTTACAAATCCACAAATAATTAGGAGAATTCTGTTTTCCCTGTTTTGCATCAGATGGAAGAGAACAAAATGATCTAAATGAGAATACTCTCCCCATGTGCATCAGGGAACACACACAACTAATCACAAAGAGAAGAAAACCTCCCCTGTGGTCCTTGCTTATCATCTCTGTTTTCAAAGAGCTTTTGCTCAAAGGAAAGAAAACACTGAACTAGAGTACGTTTTTTATGTACAGCCTTTTACTGACAAAATAAGGCAGGGTAAGTTGGAGGCATGCTAGAGCATTTGCAAAATAGGCATACAGAATGGAGGAAGATGAGGAGACCAGTCAGCATGGGGGCTAAGAATACTAACTCAGCCTGGCGTAGAAAGAAAGAGATAGTCCAGTAATCATGTTCAACAGGACATGGTTAAGGTAGGCTTGTTCAGATAGTCCACTGATATAAACGTAAGAAGTATTCAAGAAATGATGACAGTGAATATTAATCCAAGTCAGTATGGTCAACATCTAGGAGACTTCAGGTGGGAGGACTTGAGAAAGATATGTGCTAGCATTAGCTTCAGTACATTACTTCAGCAATATATTGAAATATTACATATCAATTTTAAATGGTAAAAATTTCTACAGAAAGTCAAATATAAATTGTGTACACAGTATGTAAAAATAAATATGTATAGAAAAAGTGCGTGAAAGAGATTGACCAAAATGCTGATGATGACTGACTTTTTTTCCTGTATATGTTTCGATATTTTCCATTATTATGCTACTTTCTTATTTTGTTGTTATTACTCAGGTGACAAAACAAACTTAAAAAGTTAGTTTACTCATACCCTTCCCTAAAGACACATGATTGCCGAGATGTCTATAGATACCCAGGAGAAGTCAGTCCGGAATGAAAAATCTTTATTCACAGAGTAGATAAAAGATTCTGACCTTAAAATAGGAATAAGATTATCCATTCGTGAAATAGCTTAAAAGCAGATACTTAATGTACACATATTCAACTCTAACAAAGAAGGTGTTAAATAAAAATTATGGGAGGTCATTGGTTTGGACTGAATTCCTACACTAGGCCCAATAGGCCAGACCAAACCAGAATGAGGTCACTCATGCTAGCTGCTACATAATCAAACTGAACTTTGAAACTGGCCAGTTTTCCAAAAAACAAGAGATTCACAGCAACCAATCAGAAGGGGCCCAGTTTACTTGAGCTGGCAAGAAAAGGAGGTCCTCTCTGTTTTAACCCTATAAGGAAAGTAACTTTGTAACGATCATGTATGTACTTTTTCTGTTCCTTGTTTCTGCTTTCTTCAGCATTTTTCTGCCTATAAAGTCCAACTCCTCTGCTCAGCTGATCAGAGTATCTTTCTAAATCTTTAGAGGAGATGCTGCCCAATGCATGAATTGCTAATAAAAGCCAACCAGATCTTTAAACTAAATTTGTTGAAATTTTATTTTTAACAAGGGTCAAAAACCACAAGAGAGTTGTCATTTTATATAACTATTACGAATTGAATCTGCTGTAGATTAAGAGAAAGGTAAATTGGGTTAGTTAACTAATGGAATATTAAGAGTGGTGGGATTATAAATTGATTTTTTTGGTTTAATGGTATTTTCTAAATTTTCATATTCAATGTTTTACTTTTATAGGAATAAAATGCCTATTTTTATTTTCAAATGACTACAATTGTGCTGGTTACTATTATGTACATTTTTAGGAATTTACTTTCATGCTACATTTTAAAATACACTCCTACCATTGTTTTTAATATCCAGTATAAATTTTATCTGTGGCCTGAGTCATTTGTGTACAATATCTTACAGACTATAAGCACATTTAGAATAAAGACAAAAATATTGAGTATTTCAAAACAGGGATAACTTAACAGTCAAACACATTTACACACTAGCAGTAGATTATAACAAAATTGCTAGAAAGTTTGAGATCAAAAAGCAAAATGGAATTTAAAAATTGGGCTATTTTCTTTGGAATATAAAAATTTAAAACTTAAATTTCTATTACTCAACCCTAAACATATTTATTCAGGTATCTCCCCCTTCCCTACACTTTTGAAGAATTCTAGCATACGATATGTTATTTTTCCCACATTACTTCAAATCCTTTCGACTTCACTTGATGTTTTGCCTCTAGCAGCAATAAAGTAAAAAATAAACGTTCTGAAGTGTTGGTTGAAAAGATGTGAAAAGAAGAGTACTTAAAGTGTTAATTATATGTCTGACTAGATAAACCTTCCTTCAGAGACACCTCCAACAGAACCCTCCTGTGTTGGGGTTGGGGGAGGGGGGAGGGGCAGGAATTAAGGAAGAAAAGGAGCAGAAAAGTGGATTTTGCTCCTGGGTCTGCAGTTCGGGCTTCTGAATTTATCCTGTACAGTAATTTATTAACAGGATTCTTCTGGTCCCTATTCTAGCAATAAAACATCTGTTTATAAAGAACTGGAATCCTGTGAATAAAAAGCATACTTATTTACCATATATTATTGGATTAAAAAGTACAAGCTACAAAATAGAATACAGGATATATTCTCATTTTTGTGAAATAAATACTGTGTGTGTATATATATACACATGTATATTAAAAATTTACACGCAGACAAAAGACTGGAAGAATATACATCAAGATATTAATAGGATGGATTATTGGTGAGTTTTCTTTTTTGATTACAGATATTTTCTAAATTTGGCACTCAATACATATCATCTTTAGAAGAAAAAAATATTATTTTTAAAAGACAATTATACTATACTGTAAACTTCTTGGGAAACAGTATTGGGAATAGAATAAAATAAAAAGTCACAACACTAATTAAACAAACAGGTGATTTAATCCCTAAAACAGAAGACTCAAGAAAATGGTGAAAACGTAAATTCTCTGGAAACTTTTCCCCCTAGAGTTGAATTAGTCTTTATAAAGTATAGAAGTAACATATCAAGATTGACTCAGCAAAGGCGTAATTCTAAATGAGAAAATGTTTCCACGAGTAGCCAAGATCACCTGGCACATAGTAAATAATCAAAAATTTTTGATGAGTGTCCTGAATGCACACATAGGTCAAGGCAACTTTCCTTTTGAGGGGTAGAATGACACAAATTACTATATAAAACAGGTGTCAGCAGAACAAATGGTGCTGCTTGAACCATAATCACCCTTAGAGAGCAAAAAAACATGACTTTGTTTCCCTCAAGTAATTATATGTGGGCCTTCTAACCATTCTCCACCTACACTGGCCAGCTCCCTGTGCTATAAACACTGCAGCATCCAGACAGGGAAGTTTGATGCAGAGATTTAACATTTACTCATCCTCACACAGAAAGAACAAAGACAAAGTGGGTCCTTTTGTAGCAGCCAGAATCAGGCTAGGAGGCTGGTGGTAGAACCTGCCACTCAAAAGGTTATGGATTAAAATCATAAGGTTTATCACTCAAGAGGACAAACGGTAGGTTTTAAACAATGACAAAAAAGTAATCTAAATAAACCCATGCATATATCGTCAATTAATATTTGGCAGAGGTGCCAAGAATACACAAGGGGGAAAGGACAGTCTCTTCAGTAAATGGTAATGGGAAAACTGAATATTTATATGCAAAAAAAATGAAATTGGATCCCTATCTTACACCACATACAAAAATTAACTCTAAATGGACTGAAAGACTTAAATGTAAGACATGAAACTATTACTCTCCTAGAATGAAACACAGGGAAAAAGCTCCTTGATGTTAGTCTTGGCAATGATTTTTTTGGATATGACACCAAAAGCACAGGCAACAAAAGCAAAAATAAACAAGCAGGAATATACCCAACTAAAAAGCTTCTGCACAGCAAAGGAAACACTCAATAAAATGAAAAGGCGACCTATGGAATGGAAGAAAATATTTGCAAGCCATATATTTGGTAAGGGGTTAATATCCAAAACATACCAGGAAACCACACAACTCAAGAGCAAAAAAAAAAAAATAATAATCTAGTTAAAAATATGCAAGGGGCCTGAAAAGACATTTTTCCACATAAGACATACAAATGGGCCAACAGATACATAAAAAGGTTCTCAACATCACTAATCATGAGTGAAATGCAAATCATTTCCCAGAGGATATCATCTCACATCTATTAGGATGGCCATTATCAAAAAGTCAAAAGATAAGTGTTGACAAGGATTTGGAGAAAAGGGAACCTTTATGCACTGTTGGTGAGTATGTAAATCGGTATAGCCAGCTGCTAAACTGCAGCTAAGGCCTGGAATCCTCACAGCACCAATTATGGTGATAGGGCTAATGTTGAAATCCTGTCAATGTTGCCCATTGTAAAGCTATAGGCAACCACGCCAGTTATCACGGCTCTTTTACCTGCTGGTAATCCTGCACCAACTGGGACGATGGTTGGGCTAGGTCTGGAGCTCCCAGACCCCTCAAGCCCATTCACAGACTAGGTCACAAACCTTTCACATGCCAGGCTGGGTCACCAGACCCCTCCATGCCAGGCTGGGTCAGCAGACCCCTCACACACTAGGCTGGGTCACCAGACACCTTCACGCAGGTCTATGCGCTAGGCAACTGGCCACACGATCCTTGGAAGCTGCAGATTTGGAAAAAATATGGCTGTGCACGGCAGGCGCCCGAGGCAGTGAAACACCAGCCAAAGCTGCGCCACCATGCAGGCACACTTACTCCACCCACACACACAATGTTTACTGAACAAACCTGAACCAGCTCTAAGGAGAGGGGAGTCTGACCAAATTGTTCCATTTTCCCAACACCATTATAGAAAACAGTATGGAGTTTACTCAAAGAATTAAAAACAGAACTACCATATGATCCAGCAATATCACTTCTGGATATATACCCCAAGGAAACAAAATCAGTATCTCAAAGAGATATCTGCACTCCCATGTTCACTGCAGCATTATTCACAATAGCCAATACGTGGAAGCAACCTAAGTGTCCACTGATGGAAGAACTGGTAAAGACAATGTGGTATATACATACAATGAAATATTATTCAGCCATTAAAAGGAAATACTGCCATTTGTGACAGCATGGAAGAACCTGGAGGGCATATGCTAAGTGAAATGAGTCAGAGAAAAACTTACTGTATGATCTCACTTATATGTGGAACCTAAAAAGGGTTGAACTAATAGAAACAGAGATTAGAACGGTGGTTGCCAGGTGCTGGGGGGAAAAGTAAAAAATAATAAATGAATCCATTCTATTTTTATTAACTAGAAAACATGATTAATAATGAACGGAGAAAATGCTATTAATATTTTTGAGTTAATTTTTCATGCAGGTGCTAGTAGTCAGGGAATTTCAAATTTTCATCATTGCAACTAGTCACTTAAAAAGTTGAGTTTCGTTAAAAGTCCAATCTGTTCAATCTGTTTTGATCAGACTGATCACTGTTTGATCAACTAGGAAAGTAAAAATATATAACTTCCAACTTAGTCTAAGATGACTCAGCTAGTTGTTCTCTCAGATACCTGCTTTGATAATCAGTCCGCACTCACTGTCTCAGTGTTACAATTCCCATGGGCTTAAGGATCAATAAATTTCAGAAAAACCCATGGAGAAAAGAGAACCCTGGAATACTGTTGTGGGAATGTAAATGAGTATAAACATTATGGAAAACTGTTTGGAGGTTCCTCAAAAACTAAAAATAGACTACCACATGATCCAGCAATCCCACTTCTGGGTATTTACCCAAAAGACTTGAAATTAGTTGTCAAAGAGATGTCTGCACTCCTGTGATCACTGCAGCATTATTTGCAATAGACAAGTTATGGCATCAACCTAACTGTCCATCAAAGATGCATGGATAAAGAAAATGTGACATATGAACACAATGGAATACTATTCAGCCTTTAAAAAGGCAGAAATTTTGTCATTTGTGACAACATGAGTAGAATTAGAGAACATTATGTTAGGTGAAATAAGCCAGGCACAGAAAGACAAATACCACATGTTATCACATACTGTATGTGGAATCTAAAACAATCAAACTCATAGAAGCAGAAAATAGAATGGTAGTTACAGAAGGTGGGGGTCAGGGGAATGGGGAAATGATGGTAAAAGAGTAAAAAGTCTCAGAAAGGAGGAATAAGGTATTTTTTGAGATCTATTGCACTGTGTGGTGAATATAGTTAATAACAGTGTATTGTACATTTCAAAGTTGCTAAGAGTAGATTTCAAACGTTCTTCTCACCACAAAAAATAAGTATTTCATGTGATGGATATGTTAATTAGCTTGATTTAATCATTCCACATTGTAATTGATTTAATCATTCCACATGAATCATAACATTACTTTGTACCATATAAATATATACAATTATAAATTGTCAATTTACAATAAAATTAAAAAATTTTCAGAGAAATCACTGAGAAAGTTTTTTTTGGACACAATTTTTCTAACAAACTAGGTGCCCATACTAATAACTACTAAAGGAAATCATTTCCAAGAAAAATAAGATTTTAACGCCTTAGAAGTTAAGCTGAAGAATTATCAAAACATTGACATTTTTATGGAAGAAATGTAAATTACATTTTTTGGATCAATTGTAAAACATTTCAGACGTGGTTTCTAAATGTTACTTGCTTTAAAAAAAAGTTCAGACATGGGAAATCTTGAACTGTGCTCTCACTTATTTTCCTTAAATCCCCCATTTTCTGATAATCTATTTTCACAATCTAAATTGAGATTTAAGAGTTTAAGAGACTTTCTTAATAAAATTTTGTCACATACTTAAACCCAGTGAGGAACACATTTCTTCTTCAACCAGTTCTTACTTAAACCAAAACCCACTTTATTTCATCTACTCCATGTTGCCTCCACAGGAACCAGAAAAAAAATATATAACTTTTTCAGTAACAACACATTAAATGAATTAAATAATCCAGTTAACACTTGAAAAGAAATGTTTTGACTACTCAATTTATATCATTTTTAGAACAGGGAATATATAAGTAAATTAAAGAAATTAAATGTACTTTTTGGTAAGATTGAAGTGATATGGGAAACGACATAGAAAAAATGATTCTGAGATAACATTTAAATGTATATATTTTCATACCCATTATACTGCTTATTTTAGAACCAAAAAAAAAAAAAAAATCTGATTGAGGCAGTTTTTGGTTTAGAAAAAGCATGAGATGTGCCTTTAGGAGAACTGCCTCAGGATAATTTTCAGATTTACAACTGGGATTTCAAGGTTCAAGCCCATCTCTCAGAATTTACTAAATTTTGCAAACCTGAACAATCGATGTGATGAACTACTACTGGGAGATCACTGATTTACTAATAGTGCAGCAATACAGCAGAACATGAAAATCATTCTGCTGATTGGTGGCACTGTGGGTGAATTGTGGTTCTTAAACTTTTGTTCACTGGTTAAAAGTTTGTTTAATATTAACTTTAAAATAAGTGCCCTGAGGCTGTTTTTCTAGGAGGGTCAGAATAGCACTGAAAGAAGCTCATAAGTTTTTTTAAAACGGCAAAGAAAAATTGTCAGGACTTTCTCAAAATGAGAGCTGTTCAGCAGTGCGAGGTACTGTCTCATAAACCTTGGCTTTCCCCCAACAAAGGATTTCCTTCCAAAGCTTGGATGGTCAGCTGTCTGGAAAAGGAGACAGAATCTCTGCTTGGGAAAAGAAATTTGCGTCCCTTGGCTACATCCCCAATGACGTCATTGGCATTGGGTGGGAAATTAGACTAGAGCAGTTTTTCTCAAAATGGTCCCTGGATCACCAAAATGGGAATCACCCAGGAAGGTTGTTAAAGTGCAGATGCTCAGACTTGGTCCAGACACTGAATCCACATTTCTGGAGTGGAGACTGGGAATCTGCATTTTTAAAAAGCCACAAGTGGAATTCTTGTGCACAACGAGGTTTGGACACAACTGGACTGGAGGCTGGGAGACAACATGATGAGTGGGTGGTTTGGGTTTAAATCCTAGTTCTTACAATTAATAGCTCTGACTTTGGCAAGTCACCCAAACCCTCTGAGCTTCAGTTTTCTCACAAAGAAAGTGGAATGACACTTTGTTGTGGAGATCAACTAAAATTGTGTGGGTATATGTATGTGTGTACATATGTATGTATGTGTACATTTGTGTGCTATCAGTGCCTGGCATAAAACTTTTAAAAGATGACCCCTCAGGTCATTCCAGATCTCATAGTCTATGAAAGCTAATTTGTTTTAAACCTTTAACATACACAACTATCACAGCAACATTTACTTATCGATTTCCTTAAAGCAGTGTTTCTCAACCTTTTTTTCATTTCCCGCCTCACCTTCCAGGAGCCTTCTTAGACATCTTCTTTCCTAATCTGCCGCCCCCTGAACATTTCAATGAGACACATATACCGTGAATCTGTTTATGTTCTGTGGCCCTTTGGAAGGCCACAAACCATCATCATATTTATCAAGACCTTTTCGTCCCCCAAGAACATAAGCAATATCACCCATGTTGAGAATGCAAGTGACTCGGTCAAGGTCACGTAACTAATTTAGTGGCAGAATTAGATCCAAATTAGAGGTCACAAACTAGCAGTCTGGAACCAGCTTGTAAATGTCTTTTGTTTAGCTGTCTACCGTTTTTTGTTTCGGGGTTTTTTATTTTAATGAATTGCCAACATTTAAAAATCAAGAGACAGCACATAAAAATCTAGTTATGCAATTTCTCATGAAAAATCAGAAGATCAGATCACTCCGAGCAGGATCTGAGGGGCGCTCCCACCCCACTGCGTGGGGGTTCTCCCGGCACCTCCCTCCCAGCCCCTCACTGGCCCCTTCAGGCATCTGAACGTGCGACCCTCAAACCCAAGACCTCTGCACTCAAGCGTAGGACCCTCACTGATTTGCCTCCAAGCACGCATCACATAACAACCAGAAGTTTAAAAAAATAAATCTGTAAGAGCCATACTGAGTGTGCAGCTAAACTGGCTGCGGATTCCCACCTCTCTTCCCCGCGCCGGGTGCCGAGCCCTCACGCCTGCTGGGAACTGCGGGCGCGCCGGCCGTCTCGCACGGTGTCCGAAGCCGGCGGCGCGGGCGGCCAGGGAGGACCGGCCCGGAGCGCTGCACCGCGGAGGGCCTGGGCCACCGGCCCCTGCAGCTCCAGCTCACCTCAGCGGCGCCGCCGCGGCCCCAGCCCCCTTCGTCCCCGCCGCACCCTAGGGACGAGGACCCCGCCCCGCCCGCCAGACAACGTCCTCCCTCGGGCGCTCGGCCCCTCCCTCCACCGGGCGCAGCTGCTAAGGCCGCGTCCCCGGAGCTGCCCTCCGCGCGCCCGCCCGCTCTATCCGCCAGCCAATAGCAGCCGCCGCACGCCGCACGTGACGCATGCCGGCGAATAGCGGCCCGAGGCGGCCAGTGATGCGGCCTGTGACTCCCAGCTCATTCGAACAGGCGCGGGCGGGCAGGTTGACGGCGCTGGCGGGGCTCAGAGCCTGAGAGGTTTGTGAAGTCCGGGGCCATGAGGGATCTGTGTAGGGTCTGAGGGGACCGTGAGGGGATGGTGTGGGCTGTGAGGGGTCGACGCGGGACATGAGGGGCATGAGGGGCGGGGGTGGGGCCTGAGAGGACGGCGCGCCGTGGGGGACAGCTCTCTGCAGTCCCAGGACGCTGGCCCTGGAGGAGCGTGAGGTAGGTCGAGCTGGTTGAGCCACGGAGCTGTGGGAACAGAACTAGGCGTCTGACGGCCTCTCCCCCCGAGGCTCTTCCCGCTGTGCTCCTCTTGCTCCTTTTGGTCCTCTGAGCCACACTCCTACTGGCATCCTAGCCCCCAGCTTTCGGTAGGGATTTCAGAGAAATCCTCCACGGAGCGGAATCCGTGGGTGAGAGCAAGGCCTGGCGGTTGACCGAGTGGCTGAGTTCTTCTGCCAGTAACAGAAGCCCACAAACGCCAGTATCCTAAACCCATGGGAATTTTTTGTCTCTCCCATAAGAGACAGTGTTACGTACCTCAGGGACCCAAATCCTTCTTCTCTACCGTCCTTACAGCTTGGTTTCTGAACACAAATTTGCCTCATGGGCCAAAATGGTAGTTGAAGCTCCAGCCATCAAGTTCTTATCTTAGAAAGGGCCTTTCCAGAAGCCCCACGTACCTGAAACAGAGTAAGGCTAGGCCTATGAACCAAACGGACTCCATTTTCCCTGCAGAGGACACTTTTCCACTCCTCAGTCATGAGACCCCCAGGGCAAATGATTACCCCATGGGCTGCCCTGACAAAACAGACTAAGAGAGAAAACAGATATTTACTGAATTGCAAAACACCTCCCCAAGGCTTGTTTACTATAACTGTAAAATTTGCACATTAACCTTAAGACGCCTTTAGGAATTCCCACCTGTGCACAAAGCATCGAGGTGACTGCTACAATGACCCTCCTGGGATGACAATGATGAATACCATTGCCATCTTGGACCTACTGAGCATGCACTCATGACTCAGAACAGAATGGACCACCTCTAGTGACGCTGGCCTGCCACCCCTTAACTCCTTTCCCTATAAAAGACCCTGAACAGCTCCCTTCGGGGAGCTTGCTTTACTGTCGCTACCCCCCTTACGCATAAGTCTGTCTCCACTTTTAATAAAGCGTTGCTTGCTTTACTGTTGGGTACATTGTTCATTTCTATGACTTTGGAATCTGAGAGCCTAATTTAATCACTGGCAAAAATTGGAAAGCTTTGGGCACCAGAGAGGACTCTAGCTGCAAGAGGCAAGTGGCCACTGAGACTACTTTGCTCCCATGTCTCTGCTGCTGGTAGATCTCTCCTGGAGTCCCTGGCCTAAATTCGGACAAGGCAATGCTTTATTCTCTTTACCTTTCTCGGATTTTCTGAGCCCTCTTCTGCTGTTTGGTTGGATTGTTTCCACTTCTGTAAAGGTGCACCCTGGGAGGGCTCCTGGCTATGCTTTGTTTCTGATTTTCCCAGCCCTCTTCTGTTTGGTTGGATTGTGTCCATTTCTGTATAGGTGCACCCTGGAGGGCTTCTGGCTATGCTTTGTTTTTCTGATATAAATCTAGTCAATACTTTTCTTCTTTATGTTGAAAACAGTGGGGAGAACTGCTTTTATCAATTACTGTTAATGGAATAGGTTGGCCTCGCAGATTGGGACTAGGCTAAACTGGACCCCACTGCTCCTCTTTTCTCTTTGTTTGTTTGCTTGGTTAGACCTTTAGTTGAGTACCGGTAATCTGAATAAACCTTCCAATACTTGCACCAACATTTGGACTTTCAGGTCATTTGTTTAAGGCGAGAGGGCAAGCCAAGCCTGTCCTGTCGGTTAACATACCTACATCTTATAGACTCGAACTTAGCAACGTGGTCTTACCTAGCTGGGAAATGTGGTCTGAGCTAGGCCCATTTTTGCCCTTAATGCAGTTGTCTTTGAAAGAAGGGAATAATGAATTTGGATAGGCAAATAGAAGTCTGCTGCATCCTGTTTTTCAACCTTTGCAGGTGGTCCTGTTTCTCACACAGCTCAGAAGGCATAAGTCCTCCTAAGTGTGCAGAACAACTTACTGGGTAAGAAACATACCCTGTGGCAGACCCCGTGCTAGATGCTTTACATGTATTTTCCTGTTTCGCAAGGCAGGCATTACTAGCCCCACGATGCAGACAACACTGTAAGATGTAAATGGTGACAAACTAGAATGCAGAGAGATTTTTAGATATACCAGATGGTCTGGTATGAGTTGGCTGCAGTATTGCAAGTGAATGGATCTAAGGAATATAATTTTATATACTAAGTCAACAAAGGCCATGGTCTAAAGCTGACAAGAATCAACAAACAAGATGAGAATGAGATACTGCCCTATAGCTCAGGAAGCAGGCCCCATATAATACATCACTGCAAAAATATTGTTACATCAAAACACCAATAATGCTGTAAAAACAAACATTTTTGGTAACCAGTAGAATAAAAGAGAATTGAAAAAGTTGACTTTATTTCTCAGTAGTATCCGAGGGAGAAAAGTGCCCGTCAAGTATGGGATTGGTTTATGCATTTAATAAACAATTACTATTGTATACTAGTGCTGCATTAAGCATCAACAATTAGTGAGGTGAATTAGACATTGCCCTGCCCACAGTCTACGGGAAGACAGACGAGTATACAGTTTGAACATATCATGATATATATATGGGTGGTATGGGAACACCAGAAGGTTTTCCAGCCTGGAGGTTGATGGATTTTGGATGTGACAGTCACCATTGTGCACACAATGAGCACAAAATAGCCGCCGGCCTTGTCTTCCACTCCAGCACCAAGCCCCTCCCTGCTTCCTTTTATGAGAAGCCTCCTGACTTAAACAGAAACCCCTTTGCTTCCGCAAGGACGCAGTTCTCCACCCCAATCCACATTAGCATCATGACTCTCCTTGATGGTATCAGCCAGCCCTTGGTGCACTATATAAGCTCTACCACCCCCACACCTGGTGCTGTCCCCCATTTTCAGGGCAGCCCTGGGCTGTCCACCATTATGAGTATAGCCTGGCAGATTTCTTTCTTTAATAAAGCTTGAACGGTACCCAACATCTCAACTCACTTTCCTTCAGAGGGGAGAAGAGGAAAAGAGAGACATGTCAGAGAAGATATTCTAAAGAGATGATAACTGAGCAGAGTCTTGAAAATCGAACTTGAGAGGATCAAGCTGAGTTAAGGGGAATGGTGTTCCATGCAAATGGATCAGGCAGTACAAAAATATGTCTGTGGGAGAGAGAATATCATATATGACTGCTGGGTATAAAGAAAAAGGGGGTAGAAGAGCAGCACACTGAAGAGTTAGGCAGTGTCCTGTCATGATGGGTCATATGTTTCTTGCCAGGGAATTTGCATACTTTGACTACTAGCACCCATTCACCCCCTTGCTTTGGGGGGAATTACTTCATCTTGTATGTAGTCTTTGTGACATTATTAAGATGCCCTGTGCTCCCTCAACCAGTGGATGGATAGGTGACTCTGGTTAGCTAGGCCAATCAGATTATCTGCCAAAAGTGAGAGGGACAGTAGTGGGATAGGGAGTTGAGGAGAGTGTTTAAACATCCTCATTAGGGAGGGGGCGAGGGGGTTACCTTTGGATCCATGAAAAGATAAGTTTGGACAGAGAACACAATCAAAAATAGAGGTCTTATGTGTGATGTTTTCTTTAGCAAACAATAGCTGGAGTCTCATTATTTCATTTTCACATCTTACAACTGTATTTCAAACACTTGAAAGATGTACTCCACAGTTACTGGGATAATATTTTGTAATCAAAAATAATAACTTGGTATTTTAAATCAGCACTGTTATGGGAAATCAGACTACATAGACATCATTTCTCTACTAAAACTTGGACAAGTATTCCACCAAAAATTTGAGTAATATGTGCAAAAACCCAATCCAACTTTACTTTCATTGCACATTTACCTAACAACCTTCTAGGAGTTTCAACTCAGTAATAACAAGGTTCCACAGAGGGAAAAATTGATTATTGTATTATTTATGTTATACATAAGTTCTTTAATTTTCTAAATATCTAAGGGCTTAAAATTGTTACATCACTGACATGAAAATTACACCATCACAGATAAACTTTCCTCTCAAGGTTTTGGTTTCTTTCTCTTTTTTTTATTATTAGCATATTCATTATTACAAAGCATGATTTTTCTTTATGCTCTTTACCTGACCTGTCCTTCCCCAAACCTCACCCCTTCCTATCCCCCATCTCTAGTAACCTTAGGCTTGTTCTCTCCTTCTGAAAGTTCAGTGAATTGTTGTGGTCTTTCCTTCCTTCCTCCCTTCCTCCCTCCCTCCCTCCCCCTCTCTCTCTCTCTTTCCTTCTTTCTTAGCACCCAGTTATAAATGAGAACATGTGGAGTTCCAGTCAAGATGCAGGAATAGATGGTCCCCAGCATCACTCTCTCCCACAAATCAACCAATTTACAAGTATAGAAATGCCACAACAGCCAAGCTGGGGCCGCTGGAGGTCAGGGGAAGAGGAGGAGAGACCTATGGAGTCCATGAAGGTGGGAAAAGCCACGATGAGAGAAAAAACTGCTCTGAGCATTTCGGGCCACAGCTGCTTTAAGGCTGGAACTGCTGACCACATGGAGCAGGAGCCAGCAGAAGCCACAGCTGTGCCCTTCAGATGGAGTTGCTTGGAGGCAGCAGGGGAGAAGAGGGCCTTGATGGCCTTTGGGAGAGCAAAACCACTAATAGGGTTCCCGTGGACCTACACAGGAGAAAGGAGCCACAACAACTGAAAAAGGGGGGCCATTCAGAGGCTGGTGAGTCATTGCAGGGGACCAGCACAGGGCCTGTCCCATGTGTTTGGAGCCCAGGTGGTGGGAGAGATGGGCCCACCGGAAGAACACTGGGACACAGCAAGGACAGCTGATCTGCCCCCCAATCAGCACAAGACCACTCAGAGGATAATGGTTGGAAATACAGAAATACATGGGGTGCAGTTTGACGAAAAGATTCAGGCCCAGATCAGAGTTTCTACACAATCCAGGTGCACAAGTTTCTCTGGAGAGCCAGAAGTACCCATAAGGTCAACCATTAAACCCTGAGCTGCACAAAAAGCCTTCCCTAGGGAAATAGCAGCAAAGCAGCAATTTAGCTCAACCACAGAGCTCAAAGACTGGTTCCCACAGGAAGTTCTCCCATTTTAGAAGTGAGCAAAGGACAAAAAATTAGTCCCAGCCCAGGCACACCACCAGCGCCTCTGGGCTCACTAGGGGACATGAGGCATGTAGCCAGGGACTGGACCCCCTGCCCACAACCAGGCACACCACCAGTGCCAAGAAGCATGCCAAAAACATCACCTCCATGTGGGTGGCCCACCACAGCCACCAGAGTAACCATGGCTGCCATGAAAGTGGCTAGATGTCACAACCACCACACAGATGGCCCACCAGCCACTGGAATGCATTGACACAAGGAGAGTCACCAGCAGAGACCAAAGAAATGAAGAGGATGTCTCTGTCCACAAAGCCCATTCCAGAGTGACAGAAGAAGCATCTGCTCTATGATAATATTGGGGGACCTGAACTCACCTTTCCACTTGGACAAATCGTCTAGGCAACAAATCAATAGAGTAACCATTACTCTTTCAGAGGGAGAGAAGAAATCTAGGATTATCAGTGGTGGAAGAGGGGAGGGAGAAGAGAATAGGGAGAGATTGGACAAGGGGCATAAAGAGTAAGTACAATTTGTAACAATATACATACTAATAATATTGATTTGATCAACAGATGTCAACATGGAATCCCCAAAATATGTATAATCAATTATGATTCAATTAAAAAAAATGAAAAAATAAAAAATGAGAACATGTGGTATTTTTCTTTCTTCCTCTCAAGTTTTTGAATGTAGATTTTCTTTTCTTTAAAAACAAGAATACATCTACATATAATTATAAAACACATATTCATTGAAAATAGATATCAAGAATGGCAGAAAAGTATAAGGAATGCACATAGTATTTTATTTTGTCCTAGACATTTTTCTATGAATATTTATTCAAACATAAGTGTATTTTTAAATAAGATCATTTTATACATACTGTTTCTAACCTACTTTTTACTTAACATTTCTTAGACAGCTTTGTGTAGCAAATCACCACAAACTTAATGGTATAAAACATCACACATTTATTATCTCACAGTTTCTGTGGGTCATAGTCCTGTCATGGCTTCTGCCACCAGGCTGCAATCCAGGCATTGGCCAGCCCTGCAGTCTTATCAAAGGCTCAACTGGTAAAAGATCCACTTGCAAGTACCCTCAGGTTATTGGCAGAATTCATCTCCTTGCAACTATAAAGAGGTCCCCATTTTCTTGCCAACTGGCAGCAATGGGCTGCTGTCAGCTCATAGAGGCTGCCCTCAGTTCCTTGCCATGTGGCCCTCTCCATAGACCTTCTCATAACATGGCAAGTTACTTCGTCAAAACCAACAAAGAAAAGAGAATCACTGTCATTTTTAATGGCAGCATAATATTCCACTGCAAGGCTGTAACATTATTTAACTATATAGATGTTAGATTGTTTCAAATTTTTCCCTATTGTAAACAGTGTTAAAATTAATATCCTCATGCATACATCTTTGTGACTTCTTCTGTTATTTCCTTAGGATAATGCCCAGAAATGGAATTATTGAGTCAAATAATATATACTTTTAAAACTTTATTTTTTACATATAGTAAAATAGCCATCCAAAAGCTAAGCCCATTTATATTTCTAAGTATGTATGAGAATGCTGATTTGTACACATAACTTGCCAGCATTGGCACTATCCATAGTTTAATATTTGCCAGTAAAATGAGTGAAAAATTCTATCTCATTTTAATTTGTATTTCTTTGATTAGTGAAATCAAATATTCTCATGTTACTGGACACCGTGTTTTGCGTATTGTCTTTTCATGACGTGCCCATTTTGCAATTGTTAAAACACTTTGTATGGTAAGTGCTCTTTATGGATTGCAAATCTTTCTCCTAGTACTTGTTAATATTTTTATTTTGTTTCATAAGAATAATTTTGTTTATGGGGATGTTTTGCCATATACAACTTTTAAATTTTCTGAAGTCAGTTCTACTGATCGTTTTCTTAATGCTTTTTGCCATTGATGCCGTGCTTAAAATGCCTTTCCCATCTAAGGGTATAAAACTTTTCACCCATTTTAATGCTAAAACTTTTATGGTTTCATTTTACATTTTAATTGTTCTGGAATTATTGTAAGTTATATAGATTGGTTGGCTTAGTGACCATAAAGAGTCTGTTTGTTTTTTTAATTGAGTTATTCTAGATGGGTAACTCTAGAGCTCTTTTAAAAATAAGTAACTTGTTGCTGTAGATTTGTGGGAAATAGAGATCAAATCAGCACTATGGAATATTTTCTTCATCATGTGGTTCTCTAAGTACTTTATTTTCCAGTAATGTCTACTTTTTTCCAGAAATTTGTTGGAAATGTTTCACTTGTGCTGTAATAACATTATATGAGAGGACTTAGTGACAAAATTGACAACAGGGAATAAATAAGCATGATTAACCAGGAGGACATGGGACAAGGACCAAACCACAAAATCCCTTAAGAGGGCAGGATGATCTTGCCACAGCACAATTATTTTCAAAAGCAATAATATTGAGGCCAAAGGCACCAAGGCTTCTGTTGAGAAAGTGGAATCATCACTGCAAATGGGCAACTGAAGTGAGTCAAGGGGGAGTAGGAGGCTGAGATGGAGCTTGGGCATGGCTGCAGTGTAAAGAAGAGTAAAGGCACACTCTCCTGCTCCAGTGAAATTCAAAGAGATTCTGGTAAACTGAAAGCCACAGGAGCTTTCATGAGCTATGTGTCTCTTAAAGAATCAATGTGTGAAAGGAAAACTTAGAAGCAGACATTAAATTCAAACACTCTGACTTATTTGCCTGGGATTGCCGGCACATAGGTGGTGCCTGGTTCAATGTGGTTTCTCAATGAATGTTAATTTCCTCCCCCTTTCTCCTGGCTCATCCTCTTGTTTGTCTCAATCCTCATCACCCAGCATAGTGACTGGCAAATATTAGGCATATAGTGAATGTTTATGAAATGGTTTCATAAACTTTGTTTTTAATACCAAGGATGGTTTGAGACAATAAATGTGTAGGTATTCAGGAGGGAGTTTAGTTACATTCCAATAATCACAGTAGCCCATTTGTTGAATTCCTATTTCATACAAAGCACTTTGCACACTTAGTTCATTTAATCTTCATGATAGCCCTGCAAGGTATAACTATTTTTATTATTCCCATTTGGTATGTGAAGAAACAAATGGCTCAGAGGAATAAAAGGAATCAAAGTTACCCTGTTAATAAGTAGAGGAATCAAGGTTTGAAACCCTGAACTGACTGCAAAGTCCCAGAAGTTTTCCAGTATTCCTTTACAGACTCTAAAAAGTTCACAAATCACTATGGCAAAAGAGCTCTAATCATTGTACAGGCATGTGCACACCCAGAGCATTTCAAGTGGGTGTTTATCTTCTAAGATGGATGTGACCCAGACCCACAGATTGTGCACATGAGCCAGAGAGAGCTCATTAACCTCCTTGAATTCCTTCAGCCCAGCTCCCCAGAGAAGAAGCGCAGCAAATGCTCAGAGTGCTGCTCACTTCCTCAGCTGCACAGCTATTCCTAGAGACGGTTTCAACTTGACAGGCTGGCTTGGAATTTCCAGGGGCTGTTGGAGCCGACACATTTAATTTTAGCTAGAGCCTTAATACCTGCTTATTAAATCAGTTCAGAAAGCAGCCACCAGGCTGGTATAGAGGGAAACAGAGTATTGTACTAGAAAGAGGGGTGAAGTGTGGATGGGGAGAGAGAACTGGGTTCCAGCTCACTGTTTTTGTTATTATTATTGTTCATTCAGCAAATTATTTTTGAAAAATCCATGATGCTCCAGGCTCTTTGCTGTATTCTATATATTTAGCAAGAAGGGATTAAGGGAGATCATCACATGATTTCTTCTGCTTTAGGAGGAAATGGGGTTAAAACACTGTAAGCATCATTCTTAAGCAAGTTATATCAAGGTCTGTGTGCTCCTTTATCAGAAACAAAGCCATCGTGAAGGAAGAAAAAAAATGAGGCTCCTGCAGATGCTTGTGCTGGCTTGCTTTCAGTGGTTCTTTTAAACAATAGAGAATCTTGCCCCCCAGTGTTCTAAATTAAGAGAGTTATGATTAGATGTTATAATAACTCAAAATTTCTGCCCTAAGGAATGTCTGGAAGTGGGAAGGGGTAGACAGGCTGTTCCTTGCTGAAACACTTGCCTGGCCATCTCTGCAGTGCCTTGCTCTGATCTGTAGGACAGTCTTTCAGAGTTAAGCCCTGACCCTGTACAAGGTGAGCCATGCCAGCTTGGGGGTCCAGAACTGTCCTGTCACTTGAAATTCCATCCTCAGCTGAGGGCTAGAACCATTCCACATATATCTGAATGTGGGTTAGCATTATCTTTGGTAGGAAATAAATGGCCATTTGAAATTCTTTATCCGCTCCCTGTTTGTTGATGCCCTGAATTTCCACTTTATTATGACTAAAAGAAAAAGCTTACAGCACAAGCAAGGCAGCTCCTGATTTTGTCATATCCAAAGAGACATAGCCTCTAACCTTAAGGAACTTGTAGTCTATTGGTGTTATACACTTGTACATATTACTTCAATTAGACCTTGCCAGGTAGCAACTTATACCTTAAAAGCACTTTCATAGCCATCTTCCCATTAATCCTCACAAACACCCTGTGGGGTATTATTCTCATGCTACAGAGAAAAAAACATAAGCTCGGTGAAATTTAATGATTTTCCCAGTTGCAGAGATGGTAAGTGATAAAGTTGCTACCAAATCCATGTCTGCATGATTCCCAAATACTTGGGTGACAGGCAGGGTTCTTTGTCTTCCAAGATTTTCCTCTAGGCCACCCCCATGTACACATCCTATATAAACTTTGAGACTTTGAATTTGATGTTACTTAGCACAGTGGATGTTAAGGAAGAGAGATTATATGGGTGTGCCTGACCTAATCACACAAGACCTTTAAAAGCAGAGAGTTCTCTCTGGCCAGTAGCAGCAGCAGAAGTCAGAGATCTGAACATTAAGAATTTGACACTCTGTTTTTGCCTTAAAGATGGAGGTGGCCATGAGCTGAGAGTGGTCCTTGGCCAACCAGCAAGGACATAGACCTTCATCCTACAGAAGGGAACTAAATCCTGCCAACAAGAATGAGTTTTGGGAGTGGGTCCTTCCCCAGAGTCTCCAGATGAGAATCAGCCTGGCTGACTCCTTGCTTCAGCCTTGTGAGATCCTGAGCAGAGAACCCAGCCACACCGTGCTGGACTTGGAAGCTGAAGAACTGTGAGCTGATAAATCAGTGTTGTTTTAAGCCTCTAAGTTTGTGGTAATTTGTTATGCATCAATAGAAAACTAATACACCTTGTTTTTCTTGATAAATCCTAGGACTTGAGACAAGTCTTTTAACTTTCCTGGTCTTAATTTTCATTTGAAAGAGCGTTAGATATGATCTTTAAGATCCCTCCCAGGGATTCTAAGATTCTTAAGATGGTGTTTTTATTAGGGATTGAAAGGAAACAATGCACCTGAAAGCACTTTAATCTTGAGAAAATAGTATATAAACGAAAGAGAATAGCATTCAATCTATGATGTTTCTAGCATCTGATGGCTTCTTGGGATCTTATAGGACAGTTTCTCGTGAAAAGTAATCTGTATTTTAAGGCCACAGCTATGGATATGTGGGGAAGGAAAAGAATCTCTGACTCCTGAAGGCCCCCAGCTCATCTGTGGAAGTTGTAGGGAGCACGTGAAGGGAATGATGCACTTCAGTGTCCTGAGCCCCCATGCTAGAGCTCAGAAGCATTGTAGGAATAAGGCATGGTGCTTGCCCTCACCGTCCAGGCTGTTGGCACTGGAACAGCCCAAACAGAGGCAGCAGCATGTGGGAAGTCATGGGATGTGAGTGAGACTGACAGTGCAGATTGTACTTACTGATTCTAAAGCCCAGGGTGGGTATCCAATGAATGGAAACTGTTAGTGAGTAGATTATTGCTGGAGCATTTGGAGTGGTGAAGCTGGAGAGAGGATTTTGTAAATACTTCTACACTCAACACATTGAGCATCAGAGTCTGATATCACCTCTCTAATTTTAAATCCATAAAATTGATATTTATCCACCCATTAACCTTGTGTATATCCCCTCCAAAGGATAGTTTTGTTGAGCTTTACTTTGTGTACTTAGAATTACAAAATCAATAAGAACATAGTCCATATACCCTTTTCAATTACTCCACAACCTCCCCCTGCTCCCACCTGCCACCCAAGATCCTGTTAGGCTTTCCCGAGGATTGAGTCACTTGTCCAAAATAAGAACTTATGTAAATCACAGTGCTGAAATAAGAATTACTAGATTGCAAACTCCTTGAGGACAAGAGTCCTGCCATTCACATCTCAGTATCACCTAAAGCACTCAGCACAGTTTCTGTGCACAGTAGGTACTCAGTGTTGAATTAAATTCAATTTGAGATAAATTGAAATGAGCACACAAATGAAAAAGGAGCAGAGATCATATCAAAACCTTCCTGACACATTGTGCTCAGGCTTTGCACACACATCAAACCAGAGTGGCTTCAAAGCACAGAGCAGCTATAAAACACTTCAGGAGAATGCCACATTTCAGGCCCCAGCTCCTGGACAAAAGTCATTCAGCTGCTAGAGGATGGATGCCAAGAAGAAAGCCCCTCTCCACGTGAGATCCAAGCTGTTCTCATCAACCATTAGAGATCAGTTATTGTTATTTTAGATGACTGCTCCATAAATTGATGGTTAAATTATGTTAATGAATAATAAGTTATGGATATTAAATTGTGGATAATAATGTGATGCTAAAGAATTATTAAGTAGTTCATAAGTATTGCTAATCTCCTCCTACTATTATACAGAGTAAAAGACCAGATAAGATACTTAGTTGGTTTTTGTGGGTTGATCTTTTGTTTATTTTTCATGGGAAGATTTTTCCTAAAACCTTTTGTTTTTAATTTTTAAGTTTGAGTCTGGAAGAAACAAACCTTACAGGTTATCTATTTTTCTTCTATTTAGTCTACTATGAATTTATTAATTCATCAAATAATTACCTACTATTGATACCAGAGAAGCGGGTCTGGGGAGGTCCAATGGCAGACCTCAGCATACCCCATCCTCTACCAGGTTCTTGACTCCACCGTAGGAAAGAATTCAAGAGCAGAATCGGAGTAGAAAGTGAAAACAAGTTTACTGTAAAGAATAAGAAATACAGACTTCACAGGGAAAGTATAGCCTAGCTCCAGAGACTGAGCAGCATCCTTAGCAAGTTTAATACAAAAGTAAGAAATACATACTTTACAAAGTGCAGACTGGTTCCAGAGTGAACAGCAGCCTGATAAAGACAAATTTAACACAAACAGTAAGAAATACACATCTCATAGGTGAAGTGTGGGCTGGCTCCAGAGAGAATCAGTAGCCCTGCTTTCTTTCTGGCATCTACTTTTATAGTTTGGCTATCAATACATACTCGTGCTATCTAATGAATATTCAGCTAAAGGGGTGGTTCCCCGTTATGTAACCTAGTCTTGCACATGATCAGTTTGTCTCTTTTACAGTATGCTCATTGGTCAAATTCTCCCACATGCACTGAATATATTTGAATATATTTGGTGCTCTCTAGCACCTCCAGTGGAAGGCCATTTAAAGGGTAAACTCCTTTTTACTGAGCATGCTTGGCTTCCAAGATTACACAAACCTGCCTCTTCTGGTCTCAGTCTCTACATGTTGATACTGAAAATAGGTGCTACAAGCCACCATAGCTCAGGACTCAGGCAGGGCCTGAGCCCTAGGGAAATGATTTGAGACCAGGGGAGTGACCTGAAACTCGACCCCAGAGGGACTGAGCACTTACTATCTCACTGGGCTGACCTCTAGGTTTTAACTGCAAATAAGATCAACATAGTTCCTTTCCTTTATATGAAGCTTAAAATCTCGAAGTTAGAAATTTCAAGAGTGTAAAGTATTATGATGACTAATGGCAAGATGCTCTGGAAGTATAACAAACCTAGTCCAGGGAAGTGAGATTCTCCAAGGAAGTAATATTTTAGGTGATAACGAAAGATGAATGTAAATTAGCAAGGGGAGGGAGAGAGAAAAGGATGGGAGAGATTTCAAGCCAGAGAAATAACCATATTCATATAAGGTAGTTCTTATTAAATTGAAAAATCAAGACAATTTTTAAAAGACAGGGTACTCTAAGTGAAGAAAGCAAGTATCACATTTCAGACTTGAACCAACCTCGGTTCTTTTACTGAGAATTGTGCCATCTTGTGGCAGCTGGCTGTCAATGCACACATTTTCTTAGAATCCTAGTACTTCTAGGGCCGGAAGGTCCCTGCTTTAGAAAATAACTGTTCCAGTGGTTCCCAACGTTATCAAGAAGGATACCACTGGTTATCTGCCTCCCTCTATGGACCCATGTTTTGAAATGTATCTGTAAAACAAAAATATGCTTCTTTTTCTTTCTTTCCTAATTGGATTATCTTGGTTACCTTAAATTGATATAATTTCATCTAAAAACAAAGAAATTTGATTTTGTGTTTTGTTTAGGCTTGTAAAACTCCAGCTCTCCCTTATAAAAGTCATCTTACCTTTCAGGGGGACTATTTCCTCATCTGCAAACGGAAATGGTATAATAGGTATAACAACACCTATTTCATTAAGTAACTATGAGGAAAAATGAGCTTGGTTAGTTGATACTTAGTAAATATTTATTTTTTTTCTAGCCTTTTTATGGGAAAAGTCTGATTTTATTAAGCTTATGACCCCCGTTTATATCATTGAGGGCCCCTGGGAATCCAGGGATCCCAACCTTGGAGTCTAACCCAAATCTAGTTCAACCTTATTTTGTAGATGAAGAAACTAAGACCAAAAAGGAAGGAAGTAACCTCATTTCTGCCCTTGATCTTAAATTGTATTTGCAGTCATTTATAAAGAAGCATTTAGTTAAAATAAGGCCTGTTGCCTCCCAGAATTGGAAAGAAGCCCAATATGGCAGGAGAAGAGTGGGCAAGAGGGAGAAAACCAGGCGATGAAGCTGAAAAGGCAGGCTGGACCCATATCATGTAGCACCTCTGGGCCATTTAAATTATTTTAGTCCCTATTCTAGGGACATGGGCAACCAATGAAGTATGTTAATTATCAGTTGAAATTTGCAAATATCTTGGCAATTGGATTTTCTGTTTTTCATTCATGTGTTTGGAATAGTTGAATCACAGGGGTAAAGTATTATTGTGTAAGCTGACAGAAAGAAATAAATCTGTTTCCAGTGAGGACCAGAACCAAAAATAATGGGCTCAAGTCACAAAAGACTTTTAGGTTGGTTGTGGAGGGAAGTTCTTGACTAAGTGTTGTGCAACAGTGGACATGTTACAAAGGGACTTCAAAAAATTTGTGGAAAAATAGAATTGAAAGATAGTATGAATCGTTAGATGAATTTTTTGAAGTCCCCTCATATTCAGGATTCTCCATCCTGGAAAATCTTATCTAGGCAGTGGTATTCTTAGGATGAATCTGAGGGTTTTCAAACCATGATCTATGCAAGAAGATTTAAACTGTGTGTATTAATCCATTTGTGTTGCTATAACAGAAGTACCTGAGACTGGGTAATTTATAAAGAACAGAGGTTTATTTGGCTTACAATTCTGGGACAGCTGCATCTGGCACGGGCCTCAGGCTGCTTCCACTCATGGCAGAAAGTGGCAGGCTGCTGGAGGGTACAAGCAGATCACATGGTGAGAGGAAGCAAGAGAGAGGAGGAAGGTGCCAGGGTCTTTTAAACAACCAGCTCTCGTGGGAACTAATAGAGCGAGTGCTCACTCAGGACCCTCACCCCCCAGGGAGAGCATTAATTCATTCATGAGGGATCTGCCCCCATGACTCAAACAGCTTCCAGCACTGCCACATTGGGGATCAGATTTCCACATGAGTTTTGGGAGGACAGTACATCCAAACTCCATCACTGTCTAAAGAACCTTTAAAATGTTTTAGATATTGAGGTTCCCTGTTTGATTTTCCTTAAAAAAAATACTGTGGAATTGGGGTGCAAAGTTTGTAAAACCATGAATCTGGAGTATCTTTCATACTAGCTATCTGTCAGTGATCCCAATAAAATAATACTATTTCATATTTATCTTGTATTTATCCATCTCAGATATCTCTCCCATGCTCCAGAACCCTATATTTAACAGTATGTTAGATGTCTCTACTTCTTATCCCACAGGTTCTTCAACCTCAACATTCTAAAACTTGATTTACTTTTTTTCCTCTTAAATGCTTCTTCTAGCTGAGAGAATATAACCACCACCATTGATCCATTAGCTTGAATCAGAAATTGGGGAGTCATCTTCAGTCCTTTCCTTTACCTCCCTGCTCACCAGCCATCCATCTTATGAATTCCACCTCTTGAGAACCACTTGGATTAATATGCTTTTCTTCTTAACTCTTGTTACAATTTCCCTAACTTAGATCCTCAAAATGGTTACTGTACCTGCCTCTTCAGTGATCTCTCTGCCTAGTCTTCATCTCTTCCAGTCTGTCTTCCATACTGCCCCCACCCCACACCTGAGCTTTCTAAATACAAATCTGACTATGTCACTTTCTCTTCAAATGCTTTTGTTTCCCACATCCATCAAAAGTCCAAACTCTTTAGAATGGTGTGGAGAGTGCTTCATGATCTTGCCCTAGCATCCCTCCTCCCACCACATTTTCCTCAATTCTTAACCCTAGATGTGCAAACTTCAGGCACTTTATCAGGTATGCCAAGCCCTCTCTCACTTTTGCCATTCTGCTTTCTTGGCCCAGAATCCGCCCCCCCCCCACTTACCCTCATACTTCATAATTCAACTCAGCTATTAGTTTTTCCAGGATGACTTCTCCCATCCTCCACACCCCAGCCTTAGTTAGGTGTCTATCCTGTGAAAAGGATTGTACTTTGCTGTTTACAAAGTGCTTTTACATACTTAACCATTTAATTCCTTTCAAAAGGTTAGATGGTTATAGATGAGGCTCAGGGAATTGACATCCAAGGTCATGTAGCTGGTTAGAGGCAGAGCTGGGTTATAGTCAGAGACTATAACCTTGGTCTTCTGACCTTTAGTATGGTGCTCTTTCCCCTCTACCCTGCTGAAACAGAATCAGAGGAGAGAGCAGAGCATGCATACTCCAAACTGTGGTAGACTGATAAAAAATTAGATAAATCATCCTACCCCCTTTCATCTCCCCTGTTCACTTGATCTGGCCTAGCAGGAAACCTCCTTATGTACCGCAGCATTTCGGACTGGGAAATACATTTTTAAACTCTGAAATATGTCATTTGTCCTGACATTTCTGGAACTGCTTCTAGAAATGAAAACCAATTAAACAGCAACTTTGTTGATTAATTTATTAACTAATTAATGTTGGGAGAACACTTTGAAATAATCCGATGAAAGAGGTTGGAAAAGGGCAGCAAGAGCAGAACCTTTTCCTGATGTTCCAGGCCCCATGGCTGGGAGCTTGAGGAAAAATGTATGTTCAGAACAGAAAATGTGGAAGAGTACTTTCCTCTGAAAACAGATATTAGTGTTTTGGTTGAGCTGACAGTGTGACAGCCTGTGGGGAAATGAAGACTGGGAAGAACTCCCATTTCTCCCCGAGGATTCTCTTACAGACTGAATTGTGTGCCCCCTCCCCAATTCATATGTTGAAGCCCTAACCCCCAACATGGCAGTATCTGAGATAGGGCTTTTAGGAGGTAATTAAGGTTAAATGAGGCTATAAGGGTGGGGTCCCAATCTGATAGCACTTGTAGCCTTATGAGAGAGAGAGTGCATACTCTTTTTCACATGCTAAGGAAAGGCCACATGAGCACACAGTGAGATGGCGGACATCTGCAAGACAGGAGGAGACCCTGGGAACTGAACCAGCTGGACCTTGATCTTGGACTTCCAACCTCCAGACTGTGAAAAAAATAAATTTCTGTTGTTTAAGCCACCTAGTGTATCGTATTTTGTTATGGCAGCCCAAGCAGACTAAAACAGTTTCTATGCCCACCTCAACTCTGGAACACTAAGAACAAATAATTTAGAGTAGGACATGAATGGAAAATCTGGATGGATATCTGCCTACCTTTGCTTTGCTGCCACATTTGTGGGAGAAGGATTCAATGCCTTCTTTGCTAGTGGTTGTCTTTCTGTTGATTTTTGTCCTTTTGCATTTATTGTATTTAGGTAACTAATTACATATTGCTTAATGGGGTGCTGTTCTAAACACACAGACACTATTCCTTTTAGCTTGTAACCTCAAACTAAAGTACATGAAATAGCTCACTGATGCTCTTTGTTACATAAGTACACTCGAGGTAACATTGATTTGATTAAACTGCCAAACATAATTTAGAAAACTCAAGAGAAGAAAAGTCTGCTGTATTTACTCATTGCTATGGTTTAAATGTGTCCTCCAAAAAAATATATGTTGGAAACTCAATCCCCAATGCAACATTGTTGGAAGGTGGGACCTAATAAGAAGTGTTTAGGTCATTAAGGCTCCACCCTCATGAATGGATTGCTGCTAAAGAGTTTGAGGCTGCAAGTTCAATCTCTCTTCTGTGCAGGTGCTCTTTTGCCCTCCACCTTTTGCTATGGGATGATGTAGTAACAAGGCCCTCACAAGATGCAGCCCCTCAGTCTTGGACTTCCCAGCCTTCAGATCCATGAGCCAAATAAATTTCTGTTCACTATAAATTACTCAGCCTCAGGTATTCTGTTAAAGCAGCACAAAATGGACTAAGATAGAAAATTGATACTGAAAAGTGGAGCTGTTGCTGTAACAAATACCTGAAAATATGGAAGCATCTTTGGAACTGGAGAGTGGGGTAAAGGCTGGAAGAATTTGGAGGAGCAAGCTAGGAAAAGCTTAGATTGCCACGAGTGAAGCATTAAGGGTGATTCTGGTGAGGGCTCAGAAGAAGAGGACTGTAGAGAAAGTCTGAAATTTCTTAGAGATTAGTTAAATGGTCACGATCAGAATGTTGCTAGAGATGTGGACAGTAAAGGCAATTCTAATGAGGTCTCCGATGAAAAAAGGAATATCTTATTGGAAACTGGATAAAGGCCATACTTGATATGAAGTGACAAAGAACTTGGCTGAATTGTGCCAATCTCCCTCGGGCTTTATGGAAGGCAGAATTTAAGAGCATTAAACTAGCAGAAGAAGGAAAATATTGAAGGAGCTGTGTGACTTTTTTTTTTTTAAAGCTGAATCCAGTAAAATGAAAGAAGAGAAATGTTTTAAAGACAGAATTTATAATTAAAATAAAACAGAATTTAGGGATTTAAAAGTCTCAGACTAGCCATGTGGTAGAAAATTAGAGCATTTTCAGAAGAGGAAACTAAAGGTGTGGCCAAGCAACTGATTGATAAAGAGAATAGTATGGATAGAAGGAAGCTGGAGGCTATTCATCAGGACAATAGGAGAATGACCCTGAAGGCACTTTTGAGATTACTGGTACCACTCCTCCCATCACCGGCCCAGAGTATCAAGTCCTGGGTGAAGAAAATATGTCAAAAGAAAGGCCTAGACTGCTCTGGGGTCTTGGGGCTTGCTGCCCAGGGATGCCTCAAGTCTCTGCTCCCCACAGGCATAACACTCCTCAGGTACTGCTGGTGTGGCTCAGTGGGGCACAGGTGTGGCTTGGGCTGCATCTTCAAGAGGTATAGGCAGCAAATCTTGGCAGCATCCATATGTTGTTAAGTCTGCAGGCATGCAGAATGCAAGAGCTGTGGGAGCATGCTCTCTCCACCTAGATTTCAAAAGATGAAAGGCTGGGGGCCCAGGCAGTGAATTATCACAGGGATGGAGTCACCACGGAGAGACCTTACTAGTTTAATGCCTAGTGGAGCTGTGAGAGCTGGGCTACCCCAAGACCCCAGAACTGTAGAGCTACCAGTGTACAACACACAGGCCTGGGAAAGCTGTCACATGTTTTGCACCCAGCAAAGCCATATACGTGAGGCTGCCTGTGGCCTTGGGGGTCCAACCCCCCCCCAATGTATGCAGAAGGTGGGACATGGAGTGAAAGAAGATTATTCTAGAGCCTTAAGACTTGATGTTGTTTGCCCTCTTGGGTTTTGGACTTACTTGGGACCAGTTATCATTTTCTCCTTGCCTATTTCTCCCTTTCAGAAGGGGTATGTCTATCTTATGCCACTAATGTTGTGGGGCAAACGCACAGAGGAATCCAAGACCAGCATCAGTGTTGTAGTTTTATAGCTCTTTATTTTAGTGTTGCAGCTCTTTGTTCAGTGTTACAGTGCCTCTTTTTGCTTGCAAGCAAGGAGAGCACTGGGGAGCAAGAGCTCCTAAACCAGTGTCTCCCAGAACAAAGGAAAAGACCCCCTTACATAGCCTAAACTCCCCCCCTTCTCCCTCCTAGCTTCCCATTCAGGCCCTCTTATGTAAATGAGGGATGCTGTCCTGCTAATTTGGATTGGCTGATTGTGGGACACAGTCCATTGATCACTTTAGGAACCTAATTTGCCTCTGGCCCCTGGGGGTGTGTGAGACTGCTGTTATCTCCTAGAGGGTGGGCCCAAGAAGCAAGCAGGGTAAATGGCAGAGGCCAGAGTCTACAGTGGAGCACGGAGTTTCCAAAACAGTTTCTCAGTGGAAAAGGGAAAGCTTAACAATTAGAAAATGCTTAGGGTTCCCTGTGTAAGAACCCAAATGCCCCAAGGGATCACACCGAGGAATGTAAGAACCCAAATGCCCCAAGGGATCACACCTTGATCCTTCTTGGCCACACCCACCCCAAGCCCCATGTGGTATGCTAAGTAGGGATTGTATTTTAAGCCAATCAGCCTTCCCATAAAGCCCTATATATATGTGTGTGTGTGCTGCCTAATAAACGAGCTCTCTCCGGTGGATCGTCAACTGGTGTCGACCCGTCCTTTCACCCTGCAACACTACTATTGTATTTTGTATTTTCACATACTACCCAAGTCTCACTCATATCTGATTTAGATGAGACTCTGGACTTTGGACTTTTGATTTGATTCTGGAATGAGCTAAGACTATGAACTCATAGTTATTGGACGGAAAGAATATATTTTGTATGTGAGAAGGACATGAATTTTTTTTTTTTTATGTGACCGGTAAGGGGCTCGCAACCCTTGCTTTGGTGTCACCCACACCGCACTCAGCCAGTGAGCGCACCGGCCATCCCTGTATAGGATCCGAACCCACGGGGGGAGTGCCGCACTCTCCCAAGTGAGCCACGGGGCCAGCCCAAAAGGACATGAATTTTGTGGGCCGGGGTGGAATGTTATGGTTGACTATGCTCCCCCCAACAACATGTGCTGGAAACTTAAAATGCAACATAACAGTGTTGGGAAGTGGGGCCTTATGAGAGGTGTTAGGTCATGAGGGAACCATACTCATGAGTGGATTATTGCTGATTATAAAAGGACTTAAGGCTGCAAGTTCAATCTCTTTTGCACACATGCACACTCTGTTGCCCCTCCACCTTCTGCCATGGGATGGCACAGCAAGAAGGCAGATGCAGCCCCTTGATCTTGGACTTTCCAGCCTCTAGAACCATGAGCCAAATAAATCTGTTCATTATAAATTACCCAGTCTCAAGTATTCTGTTATAGTAGCACAAAACAGATTAAGAAACTCATACATTTACTCTTTCAATTTTTCATTCTTCCTCCCTGATATTCCAGAATTCCTTCTCATATTATCTCTTTTCTGTCTCAAGAACATCTTTTAGGGTAGATTTATTGTCAACAAAGTCTCTTAGTTTTCTTTTGTATGAGAATGTCTTGATCATTTCTGAAGGATATTTCTACTGAATGTTGAATTCTGGGTTCACAGTGCCTTTCAATACTTGGAGCATGCTGTGCTACTCCCTTCTGGCTTTTGTAGTTTCTATGAGGAATCTACTTTCATTTCTATTATTTTCCCTAAAGATAAGATGTCCTTTCTTTCTCACTGTTTTTGAGGGGTTTTTTTTCTTTGTCATTAGTTTTCACGAGTTTGGCTATGATGTATCGTGGCATGGATTCCATTGATTTTATCCTGTTTAGAGTTAGTCAGGTTCTTGAATCTGTACATTTATGTATTTTGATAAATTTGGGAACTTTCCAGCCATTATTTCTTTGTATACTTGTTTTAGTCCCACCTTTTTTCTCCTCCATTTCTGGGACTTCAATGACACAGTGTTGGATTTTTTTGTTGTAGTCCCATAGGATTCTGAGGCTTTGGTAATTTTTTTCTGTCTCTTTTTTCTAGGTTCAAATTGAGTAATTTCTGTTATTCTAACTTTAACTTTACTAATTCTTTACTCTCTTCTTCCTTTTTCCACTGAGCTTATTTGTTGAGTTTTTCATTTTTATTTTTTCAATTCTAAAATTTTTATCTGTTTTTTCTTTACATCTGATTTTTTTATTGAGACTTTCTATTTTTTCTTTTTCTTTTCTTTTTTTTTTTAAAAGATGACCAGTAAGGGGATCTTAACTCTTGACTTGGTGTTGTCAGCACCACGCTCTCCCAAGTGAGCTAACTGGCCATCCCTATATAGGGATTCAAACCCATGGCCTTGGTGTTATCAACGCTACACTCTCCCAAGTGAGCCATGGGCTGGCCCTTGACTTTCTATTTTTTTATTTGTTTCAAGTATATTCATATTTACTCATTGAAACATTTTTATGATAGCTGCTTTAAAATACTCACCAGATAATTCCAACATGTGTCCTTTTAGTGCTGGCTTCTGTTGATTGTCTTTTCTTATTTGAGTTGAGATTTTCCTGGTTCTTGGTTTGACTAGTCATTTTCTAGTATATTCAGGACATATTGAGTATTATATTATGAGACCCTGATTCTTATTTAAATTCTTTGTTTCAACAGGGCTTCTCTGATGCTGCACTTGTGGGCAAAGGAGGGCACCACCTTGATACTGCCAAGTGGGGATGGAAGTCCAAATTTCCTCTTGGCCTCTGTTAACACCCCAGGGGGGAGGGGCTACTCATTACTTTAGGGCAGATATGGGAGTTCATGCTCCCTGCTTGGCCTCCACAGACACAGTGGGGCAAGGGTGGTCATTTACGTCAGAGGAGGATGAAAATCCCAGCTCTGCATTCAGCCTTCTCTGATACCAACGCAGTGGGAGTGAGTACTCACCTTGTATATCAGTCCATTTTCTGTTGACATTAACAGAATACCTGAAACTTGGTAATTTATGAAGAAATGAAATTTATTTCTTACAGTTTTGGAGGCTGGAAGTCCAAGGTCCAGAGAGTATATCTGGTGAGGGCCTTCTTGGTGGGAATTCTCTAAAGAGTCTTATGGTGACCTAGGCAATCACATGGCAAAGATGGCAAGAACTCTTTCATGTGCTCTCCTTATAAAGTCACCAGTATATACCCATGATAACCCATTAAGCCATTAATGCATTACTACATGAATGGATTAATCCATTCATGAGAGCATAGCCCTCATGATCCAATCACCTCTTAAAAGCCCCACCTTTCAACACTGCCATATTGGAAATCAAGCTCCCAACATGAGACTTGGAGGGGACAAATATTCAACCTATAGCACCTTGCTACAGCCACTTAGGTGAGCTTGCACTAGGCTTTGCACTAACTCTTTGCTAATGTGGGTGGAGCTGCAGTGTTTTCTGGGGTGTTTGACTGGAGTTTTTTTTTCTCTCTGTTTAGGCAATAGATATGATTAGAGTTTTTAATTTGTATTTTCTAGTTCTAAAGTTTCTATTTGGTTCTTTTTTATAGTCTAGAAGTTTTTTGTCTTGCCCATTTCCTGTTCCTTTGGCTAGAGAGAACAGGCTTTTGTTGGGGCTTTTTTGTCTGTGCCCATTGGTGTTTGTGGATTTCCACCTTTTTCAGCTCCAAGTCTGGGATATAGGAAGCAAAAAGAAAACCCAGGAAATCCACCAACATGTCATTCCTCAGGTCTCAAGATCCCTAGCAAGTCTCCCTTCTTTTCCTCCACCTTTTAGATTTTTCTTACATTTGTTTTATATATAACATCCAAGGTTTTTAGTTTTACTTAGTGGGAGGAAAAGGAAGAAGTGAGTCTACTCTATCTTGTCTGGAACCAGAAGTCCTTTTAGACAACTTTTAAAGAAGATCTTAGAAGATACATTTCTGTCATTTTTAAATAGGTGTTAATGCAGTAGCAATTCTGAGGTGATTAGGAGCTGGTTTTTCACATGTCTGATCTTGTTAAATCCTTACCATGACCCTGGGAGCTAGGGATTATTATACTCATTTAACAGATTATTATATTCATTTAAAGTTAAGGGAGGAGGATGAAACCTGAGTGTCCTTCGTAGCACATAATAAAACCAAAGGAAAAACTACCTTACTTCCGTCTATTCCACTCTCAGAAAGACACCTTGCTTTGCACTTCACAGAGCAAAGTAAGCCATCATACTTGATTTTCCGCAGCCTCCTTCCCAGTTTATCTGCATCTCTCTTACCTTCACTTTCTTAGAGAAAGAGGTGCCAGTCTCTCTCTCCAAGCTAGCCTCTACCTGCTTCAAATCCCATCCCCCCCACCCCCCCACCCCCAGTATCTCATTTTCTAACTTCTTGCTTCTTGCCCGTATCTTCAGTCTCTTTCTCTTGGAACTCTACCATACTGAAAACGTTCTCTGTCCTTTCCTTCCTGTAAGCCTCAGTGCCATCCTCTTTGCCGAATCACTTGGAAAACACAGTTCGTGCCTCCACCTTTGCATCTCTCACATCTCAGCATGCTCCTCTGTCGTGCTGGCTTCTAACCCCACAGCCAAGCTGAATGCTCTCTTGAGGACCAGTGACCTGCATTCAGTCCTCTGCTGAGGGGCTTCTAGTCCTCCATCTAGGAACCTGCTGTATCAGACTAATGTGGAGAGTTTTGAAAACACCAGTATTATGACCTTACCTCTTGAACATTCTGATTTAGAGGGCTATGGTAACAGTCAGAATCTGCTTCAATCTCCCAACGTGATTCTGATGCACAACAGACTCAGACTTTGTTGCTGCATCCTACCTCTTCTCAGGTCTTCTTCCTCGGCCTTGAGGACATCACAGCTCCTTCATCTGCATGCATGCTAGGCTGGGCGGGAGGACAGACTGCTGCAGTTTCCATCAAAGCCTTCCTCACCAGGGCTGACTCAACTGATAATAGCAGCAATGAAGAAAGTAAACAGTTATATAATGTTTACTATGTGCCAGGCATTGTGCTAAGTGCTTTACATTTATTTAAGCTGGTCTGGCCCAAGGAGAATAGCTTTCCTTTGCCTGAAGGTCTTGTACTAATCTCACCTGCAGGGTGATGCTTATTATCCTCAAGACACACCAGACCACTCTCATTGCTTCTAGATCCATAACTACAGTCAGATCTCGGCATGGATAAGTGCTAAGTCTGACCCAGATGGACATAGGATATCCACGAAAAGAATGGAGAAGTTTGGCTAATTTATATCAGTGGGAACCAGGACAATATGTGTGGGAAAAGATTCTAAACATGGTAGTCCAGTGAGGATAGAATATAATGTTGAATTGGGAAAAATTTACCAGTATTGTATACCAGTACCTGAGATTCTGGGTTAAATGCTTAGTCCAGCAGTGGGGAGTGGCTTTAACATTTGTTTGCCTGATGAACTAAAACCTGGGGACCAACAATGAACTATAGTCAATACAATTGAAATGCCAGAACTTCCCTGGTATACATTATAAGGAATCCAAGAGCTTCAAGAGGTAGAAGGTATGCTACACATTTTGTGTGATCCACTGCTATGGACAGACTTCTTTTATTCCCCCCCCAACCCCCAAATTTATATGTTGAAGCCCTAACTCCAAATATGACTATATTTGGAGTAAGGAAGTAATTAAAGTTAAATGAGGTCATAAGGGTGGGGCCCTAATCCAATAGGATTAGTTTTCTTATGAGAGGAGACAACAGAGAGGTTGTTCTCTCTCTCCATCAGGTGAGGACACAATGAGAAAGCATCTGTCTGTAAACCAAGAAGAGGGCCCTCTCCAGGAATCAAATGGGCTGGCACCATGATCTTAGACTTTCAGCCTTCCTAGAACTGTGAGAAATAAATTTCTGTTGTTTAAGACACCCAGTCTGTGGTATTGTGTATGTCAGCCCAAGCTGACTAAGACAACCACCCATCAATAACCACTTTGTCTGGACTGTGGCTTTTAATTTGCAATTTATTTTGCAATAAATGTATTGGACTCTATTACTTGCTGATATTTGTCTCTATTGTTTGCTTTGCTCTTTGGATTGATAGGTTTTTGTAAATATTTGCACCTTTATTTTAGTTGAGTTCTGGGAGATAAGGAAATTGAACATTTGTTTTCCATCTGCCATCTTGACCAGACCACAGTTTTTTTTGATATTGTAGGTTAATATTAGTCATGATCCAGTCAAAAACCAGAAACCACACTAGGTATTTCAACAGAGGAATTTATATAGAGAATTGGTTACAAATCGGTTGGAAGTGCTGGAAGAATCCAAAGGCGGGAGTGATACCCAGGAACCCAGAAGGTGCTCTGTGTTGTGATGCTGCAGGGCCATGGCAGCAGAGGTGGCCTTGCCAAGGCCTGGGCTGTGAGAATTCAGTGATTTCTCCTCCCACTGCTGCTAGCAACTACTTGTGTCTGAGCCAGGAGCAGGAAGCATTTGTCTTCCTCAATTCTGATCTCCTGCTGGTGCCTCCTTTGTCAGAACTTGGATCTACTGCTGCTGCCTCCTTTGTCAGGACCTGACTAGAAGCCAGCTGTCAAGAAACCTAGGAAATGTAGATTGCAGACTCCCAGCTCCAGTAATAGAAAGCAAAGAACAAAAAGGCAGATATGGAGCTAGGTTACAATATATGAATAATTCATGCAGCTTACTTCTTTGTCAACTCCGCATCACTACACACTTTACTACCTATGTTTAAAATTATACACAACAAAAATAACAAAAACTTCTTCATACTTCTTCCACCATACTTTGGGGATGGGGGTGTCACAGAGGTGCTCTAATTCTGACCTTCAAAAGAGGAAACACAAAGTCCTATTAGTAGCCATAACAGTGTCTGGATAATAATTCCTTTTCTGGGTTGCTGGGAGGTGGGAGAGGGAAGTCAGGGATTAATTGGATGGGGGACATGGGGAATAATCTCAATTTGTGGTAATGGGCATGCTGATAGTATTGATCTGACCATCACATCTTGAGCACAGGTGGTGACGGTCAGCTTTGTGAATATGCATAATTACTAAAAAAACAAATTTTAAAAAAGAGGCTGTTTATAGTAACGCAGCCTTTGAAATCAGGTTTTCTGGATAATATTTGCCATCTCAAATTAGTCTCAATGTTCTATTTATGTTTGCATTTTGTTAGGTTGCATAATATTGAAACTATCCTGATTCACACGGCTAAGTAGTTTTACATATTACTTCCTGATATCTTGCCTTATGATCTCAGTACATTCTTACACTAAACAGACCCAGAGGATTAAAATAAAAGTGGCACAATATTTTTGTTCCAAAAAAAAAAAAAATCCTTTTCTGAGCAATTAAAATCCCGCCTGGAAATTCTATGACCCAAAAAATAACAAAAATCACTACCAAAACTGCTTAATGAATAGTAAGGAATAGGAGAAAGGAAAACTTGGTTTACACACCCACACCCACACACACACACAAACACACACACACACACACACACACACACACACACACCAGAAAAACAAGAAAATGCATAGTTTTTATAGTTGTCATTTACACAACTGGTCTTGAAGCTGTGGTCAATAACTGTAGTTTTCTTTGTTCACTCTGCCTTTTCACGATCTCTTTGCTATCAGTCAGTACTTAAGCTCATTGAGATCCTAAACCCAGGGGTGACCCAAACCTTCAGTCCTGAAGGGTTTGAATTCATAATGGTTCTGCTTTTATTGAGAGGCCATAGTTTTCTATTAACTTTTTAAAATTAACTTTATCGAGGCATAATTTATATAAATAATATGCACTCATTTTAGTGTAGAGCTCTATAAGATTTGAAAAATGCTGAGTTCTGGTCAAGATGGCAGAATAGATGGTTCCCAGCATCACTCTCTCCCACAAATCAACCAATTTACAGCTATAAAAATGTAACATCAGCCAAGCTGGGGCTGCTGGAGCTCAGGGGAAGAGGAGGAGAGACCTATGGAGCTCATAAAGGTGGGAGAAACCACGATGAGAGAAGGAAAAAGCTGCTCTGAGCATTTCTGGCCGCGGCTGCTTTAAGGCTCGAGCTGATAAGCGCATGGAGCAGGAGCCAGCAGAAGCTGCAACTGTGCCCTTCAGATGGAGTTACTTGGAGGCGGCAGGAGAGAAGAGGGCCTTGGCAGCCCCCAGGACAGCAAGACCACTAATAGCGTTCCTGTGGACCCACGCAGGAGTGAGGAGCCAGAACAACTGAAAAAAAGGGAGCCACTCAGAGGCCAGTGAGTCAACACAAAGGACTGGCACAGGACCCATCCCAAGGGAAGTGTTTGCAGCAGGGGCGGTGGGGGAGACGTGCCCACCAGGGGAACACTGGGACACAGCAAGGACAGCTGATCTGCCCCCCAATCAGCACAGGACCACTCAGAGGAGACTGGTCGGGAATGCAGAATTGCATGGGGTGCAGTTTGATGAAAAAACTCAGGCCCAGATCAGAGATTCTACACAACACAGATCCACCAGGTCTCTGGAGAGCCGCAAGTACCTACAAGGTCAACCATTAAACCCTGAGCTGCACAAAAAGCCTTCCCTAGGGAAACAGCAGCAAAGCAGCAATTTAGCTCAACCACATAGCTCAAGGACTGGTTCCCATAGGAAGTTCCTCCATGTTAGAAGTAAGCAAAGGACAAAAAGTTAGTTCTGGCCCAGGTGTACCACCAGCACCTTGGGGCCTGCCTGGGAACCAGAGTCTTGGATCCGAGGATGGGACCCCACTCCCACATCCAGGCACACCTAGCCAGCGCCTTATGGCTGCACAGGGCCCCAAGGCATGGAGAAGAGGACCGGAGCTCCCTGCCACAACCAGGCACACTGCACCAGTGCCTCAGGGCCTGCCCAGGGACTAGAGGCGTAGAGAAGGGGACCAGACACACCCCACAACCAGGCACACTGCCAGTGCCAAGGAGCATGCCAGAAACATCACCTCCATGTGGGTGGCCCACCACAGCCACCACAATAAACATGGCTGTCATGAAAGCAGCTAGATACCACAACCACCAAGCAGATGGTCCACCAACCACTGGAGTGCATTGATACAGGGAGAGTCACCAGCAGAGATAAAGAAATGAAGAGGATGTCTCTCTCCACAAAGCCCATTTCAGAGTGACAGAAGCAGCATCTGCTCTATGATAATATTGAGGGACCTGATCACATCTCTCAGCATTGACAGATTATCTAGGCAAAAATTAACAAAGTAACCATTACTCTTTCAGAAGGCGAGAAGAAATCTAGGGTAATTAGCAGGGGGAGAGGAGAGGGAATGGGGGAAGGGGAGAGATTGAACAAGGGGCATAAAGAATAATTATGATTTGTAACAATATATATGCTAGTAATATTGATTTGATCAATATATCTCAATGTTCAACCCCCACAATATGTATAATCGATTTCAATTCAATAAATAAAATAAATTTAAAAAATAATAAAAAATAAAAATAAAGAAATAAATGAAGTTGAGAAATACTGCTTTCCATCAAAAAAAAAGAAAAATGCACACATCCTTGTAGCCACCATGACAATCAAAATATAGAGCATTTCCATCACCACAGAAAGTTCCTAATGGCTCTTTGCAGTGATGCCTCACCTGAGTCACAGCCAACTACAGGATTACCTGTTGAAGTCTTTCATATAAATAGAATCACATAGTGTATACTGTTATGTGTCTGGCTTCTTATGCTCAGCAAAATGTTTTAAGATGCACCCATGTTGATATGTGTATAATAGGTTATTCTTTTTTTTTTTTTTCTGAATCATATTCCATTGTATAGATGTACCACAGTTTGTTTATTCATTCTCCTGCTGATAAACATTTGTGTTGTTTCTACTTTGGGGCATGTGCCAGTTATCAATTTATTGACTCTAAATTCCAGATTTGCCCCAAGAGTACCTTTTTTGTGATAATGGCCTGGATTTCTCCTTTAAGCATTGTCAGCAGAGGGCGCTAGAGAGACTTGCAAGAGGAAGTGGCTGTTCCTGTCAGGACTCAGTTCTGCCTTTTCTTGCTTTTGCAGTGCCCTCTGGAGACACCTAGTGGCACTCTGTCCACCTACACAATGCAGAGTGCGTGGCCTCTCGGCCACCTCGCTGCCCTGTGGACAGTGGCTACTTTGCGGCAACCTTCCCAACATGGACACTGTGCTCCAGAGGCTGTGTGCTGTCCTGTCAGTGAGTGGACGAGCCCACAGAGTTGTTTCTGCTGTCCAGGAACTGTTGAACAGCTCCGGCCAGGCAACCTGGCAAAATCCTGTGCCATCCAGTGGGCCACAACCACACCCCCAACAACAATGTCCAAACCCCATGCTTGGAGAAGGGGGACCCCTTTCAGGTTTGTTCTTCCTTGTATATACCACATATAAGTACATATATATCTCATGTTTTTCCTGTACCACTGTTTGTCTTTTCAGCCTTAAGGTACCCCTTTAGAGTTCTCTTTACATGTTTATAGTTGCTTTCCTAATCACAGTTTAATACATCTTTATATTATACTTCCCTTGTTTAAGTTATTGTGTGATTTCTGTCTCTTGCTTGGATCCAAACTGATATAGAATTGGTTCTGGGACTGGTCCCAGGAAATAGACCTGTAAAAATGGAATTTGAGGATTACTTTGGTCATGCCCTTGCATTTGTATGTAATGCTGAGCTCTTTGCTAATGGAAAGGTAGAAGGCTAGTGGCATCTAGCGGCATCACAGTGGTTGACAGTGAGCCAGGTGGCTTCTGTGCTTGACCATTATGGCAGTAACAATAACTATAAGGGCTGTGGTGTACGGTGAATTATTTTGGGTGCATCTGAGTTCTTAGAGAAAATGAGAAGTTCTGGTCTATTCACTCTTAGTTCAAGTCATCTCTGACAGCCAGAGATCTTCCACAACAGCCCCCAAAGAGTCTCTTATTTCTTGTAGCCACTATGTTGATACTGTTGAAAATTAAACACAAAATTTAGTTGTGCAAGCTGCTGAATTATGCACTTGAGTTTATAGTCTGGCCAAGTTTCTCATGTGAAAGTTAGGGTATTGATCAGGAAAGAATGGGATCTTGAAACACGGAATGGAGAGATCTGGTTGGATTTATATGAAACTGACAATATTGAACCTCTCAATCATTCTGAGCCTCCCTGGCCAGTGGAGGTGGCTTGGCTTCTGATGTCCGAGGAGACAACTTCATCTGCTTAAAAATCCTGTGACAACTTCACCTGGGGCAGATGTCTCAAAAAGAAATACTCATCCTTTTTACAACCCATGATCACCAGCCTCTGTTGCCACTAGATCTATGTATTAGTCTATTTTGTGCTATATTAACAGAATATCTGAGACCGGGTATTTTATAGAGAAAAGATTATTTGGCTCGTGCTTCTGTGGGCTGGAAAGTTCACAATTGGAAAACAGCATCTGGCGAGGGCCTCAGGCTGCTTCCACTCATGGTGGAAAAGTGGAAGGGGGACCAGTGTATGCATAGAAATAACATGGTGAGAAAGGAAGCAAGAGGGTGGGAGGGGAGGTGACAGGCTCTTTTTAACAACCAGCTCTCTTGAAATCTAATAGAGCAAGAACTCACTCATCCCCAAGGGAGGGCATTGATCTCTCCATGAGGGATCCACCCCTGTAACCCAAAAATCTCCCAGTAGACCCCACCTCCCAACACTGCCACGTTGGGAATCTAATTTCAACATGAGTTTTGGAGGAGCAAACATATCCAAGCCATAGCAACTTACAAGTAAGATTGGCTCTTAGCATGTTCTCTGGGAACAGGCACATGCTATGACCCAGGAAGATATAGCTCAAACACCAAAAGATTTTTGATTTCACTGATATATAACAGTAGAAACTGAGGAACACGTGTGGAAATGGATTCTAAGGGTGTTAGGCCAAGGAAGACAGACATAACACCAGATCAAGGTGAATTCACTGATGAGGGTGTACTTACTAGAGAGTCCAGATTTAATGTATTAGCTGGAGGAGGACCTAATAGCCATTTCAGTCAAGTTGTTTGACTGAAATGTGGGACCAACAGTGGCTTACATTTAATGAGGTTGAAATGCCAGTGCTTTCCAGGCATGATGTGAAGGAGGGAATCCAAAGGCTTAGGGAGATAGAAATGTTGGATTGGATTTATCATTTATCACAGGCACCTGCACACCTGCCCACTAACCGTGTTCCACAAGAGGGCCCAGAAGACACTCCCTTCCCTAAGACACTGGGAAATACATGAATGTGAGGAGCACCTGCACCTTAACAAGTTCTGCGGCTTTCCTTTGTAGGCCAGGTATGACTATAGTGAATTCCTATTGAGATGGTCTCCCTATTTCAATAGAAATGATGAAATTCTAGAGTAGAAGAGGACATGTGACATCACTTACCTGTCAGAAACAAGGCAGTATATTTACCATAAAAAGCAGCAGGAATGTACCAATAATCAGAATGCTTTAGCTGCCAAACCCATTCTTGGTAGCTAATTGATCTCAGTGTGTCTAGAAATAAAATAGATGGGCAGCCTACTAGAGTGTTGCCTGATCTATAGAAAAGGAAAAACTCTAGGTCTAGTAGCTGAAAATCTGACTTGAGGTACCAGAGTGGAGAGTCATGGCCTCCTACCTAGTTTCCAAATCTAAGTCATTTCGAAGACCACAAGCCCCTTGATTGAAGAGGAGACTTGGTTCCCTTGAGAAAAGATGACCCTGCATAATTGCTGCAGGTTCACACCATACATCTTCCTCCAAGCTTTCCCCAAAGAAATCTATGGCCATTTACTAAAGTGACTGTGCATTGGAGAAAAAGAAATGCCCAGACTTTTTAGGGAAGGCTGAAAATTGGCTCTGAATTGACACTAATTCCTAGGGTCTCAAATGTCATTGTGGTCAGCAAATCAAAGTAGAGGCTTATCATGGTAAGATGATAGATGGAGTCCTAAGGCTCACTCACAGTGGGGCTAGTTAGTCCACAGACCTACCCTTTGGCAATTTCCTCAGTTCCTGCATGTACAATTGGAATAGACATACATGGCAACTGGGACATTCCTCACATTTGCTCTCTGACCCAATGAGTGAAGGCTAAGTGGTAGCATCTGGAACTTTCCCTCCCTACCAGGATAGTAAACCAGAAGCAGTGCTGCATCCCTAGAGGGACTGCAGAAATGAATACCACCATCAAAGCCTTGAAAGAAGAGGAGGTGGTGGTACATATAACATTCCCCATTTAACTCACCAGTTTAGCCTGTGCAGAAGCCAGATGGATCTTGAAGAATGACTGATCATGATCAGATGGGGACTCCAATTTCAACTGCTGTCCTAGATGTAGTATTTTTACTGGGGCAAATCAACATGCCTGTGACACTTTGTATGTAGATATTCCCATGGCTAATGCCTTTTCCTCCTGTACCAATTTGCAAGGACCACCAGAAGTGGTTTGCTGTTACCTGACAGGGCCAATAGTATGCCTTCACAGTGTTGCCACAGGGCTACATTTATTGTCCTGCTTTCTGCCATGATACAGTTTAAAGCAACTTTGTTATCTTGACATTCCACAAAACATCACACTGGCTCATTCCTTTGATGATATTATGCTAATCGGATCTGATGAGAAAGAAGTAGAAAGGATTTTTAGATGCCTTAGTAAGACATATGCAAACTAGAGGGTGAGAAATATACCCCTCAGAAATTCAGGTGGTGAGAGGGTTCCACCACCTCAGTGAAATTTCTGGGAATTCAATGGTCTGAAGCATGTTGAGATATCCTGTGTTTGGTAAAAGACAAGCTGCTGCACCTTGCACCATCTGCCACCCCCCCCCACACACAAAAGAAGGCACTGTGATAGTTAATTTTATTTCAGCTGACTGAGCCCAGATATTTGGTTAAACATTCTTCTGGGTGTGTTTATAAGGGTGTTTCTCGATGAGATTGGCATTTGAATTGGTAGGTTGAGGAAAGTAGATGGCCCTCCCAGTGTGTGACAGCCATATGCATTTCACTGAAAGCCTAAATAGAATAAAAGCCTGAGTAAGAAAAAAATTCTTTTTGAAGAGCCTTGGGACCTCACCAGCTGTGGACAGCCCCCTCCACTGCTGCAGACACCACTGCCACTTCTGCTGCAAGGGTGGCTCACTGCCACAGCAGCAGCCACCACCACTGTGCAGGCAGCCTACAGACCACTCAACTGCATTGACACAAGAGAGTGACCAGGAGAGCCCAAGGAAAGAGGCAAGCAAGTGCAGACCCATGACCCAGTGGCCCAACCCACAGGGAGAATTATACTGCCATACAAAGTAGCACACCAAGTGGTGGGAGGAACATGCATAGCCCATGGGACTGCCTTCATCCAGGACAGGCACACACAGAACACCCCAAAAGTGTAGAAACCAGGATACCCAAATAGAGTAAGGAAGAAAATTCCCAATCACCACCAACACATCCCCCAACCAGTGGAATCAAGGACCTAGAAGGAGCCTCTGCCTGTAGGTAAGAGGAAAGAGAAACCCCACCCAGGGTCACCCATTTAAACAGAGGAGCTCCAGTATACCTCAGTGCACCCATTAGGGTCACAGGACACTAGCTGTGGTGCCAATAAACCCACCAGGGTCACCCACCCCAAACAAAGAATGAGAGGGCACCCAGGCACTACTCCCAAGGACTCAAGAGCTCACCTATGTCCTCAACAAACCAACATGGCATCACAAACCTCAGCAAAGAATCACTAAGTGCCCCAGTGTGTAGGCCATGGAGGCGCTAACACACAACTCCAATCCTGAATATAGCCAAAACACCCACATGGAGACTACACTACTGCTTCAATCCAGAGCCAATACTGAAACATCCTACTCAGCAATCAGTATAAAACACACCTGCAGGAGGAAATCTCTCTCCTCAAAGCCTACTCCAGAGTAGTAGGAGAAACAACTGTTCTACCGGATGAACAGACATCAATGTAGAGCAACTACAAATATGAAAAAAAAAAAAGAATATGACAACACAAAAGGAATACAATAATTCTCAAGTACCAAATCCCATATGGCAGGAGACTTCTGAAGTGACTGAAAAGGAATTCTGAATAACAATCTTAAGGGAACTCAATGGGATACAAGAAGACTCAGTTATGTGACACAATGAAATGAGAAAAACTATCCAAGATATGAAGGAGGAATTTACAAAGAGATTAATATATTAAAAAAGAATCAGCAGAATTCCTGGAACTGAAGAATTCATTCAATGAGATAAAAAAACAAAAAAGAAAACAAACAGACAAAAATATCAGAGCTTAAGCAGCAGTTTAGAGTAAGCAGAAGAAAGAATTACTGATCTTGAAGATGTTCTTTTAGAAATAACCCACATGGACAAAAAAAGATCCAAAAAAATGAAGAAAATCTAAGAGAGATAGCAGACAACCTTAAGAGCACAAACACCCAAATCATGGGTGTTTCAGAACAGGAAGAGAAAGCAAAAGGCATTGAAAAGCTATTAAATGAAATAATAATGGAAAACTTCCCAGGTTTAGGGAACAACACAGACCATCCAGGAGGCTCAAAGATCCCCAAAGAGATTCAATCCAAGGAGGTCCTCTCCAAGACACATTATAGTCAAACTGGCAAAACTCAAAGATAAAGGGAGAATTCTAAAAACAGCAAGAGAAAAAGCATCAAGTCACCTATTAGGGAGTCCCCATCAGACTGACAGCAGACTTCTCAATAGAAACTCTACAGTCCAGAAGAGAATGGGATGATATATTCAAAATACTAAAAGAGATAAACTGCCAGCCAAGAATACTGTACCCAGCAAGGCTATCCCTTCAGAAACAAGGGAGAAATAGTGTATTTCCCAGACAAACAAAAACTGTGGGAGTTCACTACCACACAACCAACCCTATAAGAAATCCTAAATGGAGTCCTACATCTGGAATCCAAAAAAGCAATAATTACCAAGAATACACAAGAAAGAACAAAATTGACAGGTAGAACACAAATGCAAATATGGAAGGAAAGAAACTAAATCTTACCACATCAAAAAACCAAAAAATGGAGTTCTGGTCAAGATGGTGGAGTAGACAATTCCTAGTGTTGCTCTCTCCCACAAAGTGACCAACTTGCAACTATTAAAAAGCAACAACAGGAGATGCTAGATCTGCACCAGAACAGGCAGGAGCCTTATGCTATGGGACCCCAGTCCAGGCTAGTGTCTACCACCCAGAGAGGCCTGAGAGCCACGGGGCCCACATGCCCTGAGACAGCCATGCCAGAAAAGGCAGGCACCTTGGGACCTCCAGCCCAGGTCAGTCCCCACTGCTTAAATAGACTTAAGAGCCTCTGGGCTCACACACCCCAAGACAGCTGCACCAGAAAAGGCAAGCACTGTGGGACCTCCAGCCCAGATCAGTCCCTGCCACTTAGAGAGACTTAAGAGCCTCAAGGCCCACAAACCCAGAGACAGTCACGTCAGGAAAGGCAGGTGCCACGGGAGGTGCCGTGGGACTTCCAACCCAGGTTGGTCCCTGCTGCTTAGAGAGACTTAAGAGCCTCTGGGCTCACACATGCAGAGACAGCTGAGCTAGAAAAGGCAAGCACTGTGGGACCTCCAGCCCCGGTCAGTCTCTGCCACTTGAAGAGACTTAAGAGCCTCGGGTCCCACACCCCCCAGGACAGCCGTACTGGAAAAGACAGGCATCATGGGACCCCCAGCCCAGGTTAGTTCCTGCTGCCCAGAATTTGCAGTCTCTTCAGGATCCAAGCCAGACATCAGGGTGAAACAAATGAATTGTGATACTCCCTGCCACAATGACAAAACACCAAAGGAAAGATAACAGAAATATGAAAAATCAAGAAAGTACATCACCACCAAAGGAACATAATAACTCTGAAGCTCTAGATCCTATAGAACAGGAAGTCTTTGAAATGACTGACAAGGAATTTAGAGCAACAATTCTAAGGAAGCTAAATGAGATAAAAGAAAACTCAGACAACACAATGAAATGAGAAAAAATATACAGGATCTGAAAGAAGAAATGTACAAGGAAATCAATGCCTTGAAAAAGAATGTAGCAGAGCTTGTGGAGCTGAAGGATTCATTCAATGAAATTAAAAACACAACAGAGAGTCTAACAAGCAGGCTAGAAGAAACAGAAGAGAGAATTTCTGACCTTGAAGACAGGCTGTTTGAATTAATGCTGACAGACAAGAAAAAAGAAAAAAGAATTTTAAAAATTGAAGAAAATCTAAGAAGGATAACAGACAACCTTAAGCACTCTAATATCTGAATCACGGGTATTCCAGAAGGGGAGGAAAAGGGAAATGGCATTGAAAGCATATTCAATGAAATAATAGCAGAAAACTTCCCAGGTATAGAGAAAGTCACAGGTCTACAGATTCAGGAGGCCCAAATATCCCCTAACATATTCAACCCAAAAAGGTCCTCTCCAAGACACACAATAGTCAAACTGGCAAAACTCAAAGGCAGAGAGAGAATCTTAAAAGCTGCAAGAGAGAAGTGGCAAGTCACCTATAAGGGAGCCCCCATCAGACTAACATCAGGCTTTTCATCAGAAACCCTAAAAGCCAGAAAAGAATGGAATGATATATTCAAAATGCTAAAGGACAAAAATTGCCAGCCAGGAATACTTTACCCAGCAAGGCTATCCTTCCAAAATGAAGGTCAAATAGTATATTTCTCAGACAAACAAAAACTGCAGGAGTTCACTACCACACAACCAGCCTTACAAGAAATTCTCAAGAAAATACTGGGTTTGATACCTCAAAATAACCATCACTGCCATGAATGCTCAAGAAAGAACAAAACCTACCAGCAAAAAAAAAAAAAAAAAAAAAAAAAAAAAAAAAAAAAAAATTGCTAACAATAAAGAAAAAACACAGTTTATGTACCACCCCAAGAAACCAACAAATACAAAAGACAACAGAAAATTAAGAAGAAAGGAACAAAAGGTACTTAAGACATCTAAACAAAAATCAATAAAATGCTAGCAGTAAATGAGCACCTTTCAATAATAACTCTAAATGTAAAGGGATTAAATGCTCTACTCAAAAGACACAGACTGACTGACCAGATTAAAAAGATGGACCCAACAATATGCTGTCTTCAAGAGACTCACCTGACACACATAAACTAAGAGTGAAAGGATGGAAAAGATATAGCATGATGAAAAACAAGCTGGAGGAGCTATTCTTATATCAGATAAAATAGACTTTAAAACAAAAACCATAAAAAGAGATAAAGAAGGCCACTGTATAGTGATAAAAGGATCTATCCATCAAGAAGACATAACAATCATAAATATATACACACCTCATGTCAGAGCAGCCAGATTTATAAAGCAAACACTATTAGATCTAAAGAATGAGATAGACACTAACACCAGAACAGTGGGGGACCTGAACACCCCACTCTCAACATTCGACAGATCATCTAGGCAAAAAATCAATAAAGACATGATCTAAACAACACTTTAGACCAATTGGACTTGGCAGATATCTACTGAACATTCCACCCAACAACCTCAGAATATTCATTCTTCTCATCAGCACATGGAACACTCTCCAGAATAGACCACACGTTAGGTCACAAAGCAAGTCTCAACAAAGTCAAAAAAATTGGAATTATTCCATGTATTTTTTCTGATCACAATGGATTAAAATTAGAAATCAATAGCAAACAAATCTCTGGAAACTACACAAACACATGGAAATTAAACAACATTCTACTTAATGACATATGAGTTCAAGAAGAAATTGAACAGAAAATCAAAAAAATTCTTGAAACTAATAAAAATAATGACGCATCATACAAAAACCTCTGGGATACAGCAAAAGCAGTACTAAGGGGGAAATTCATCACATTAAAGGCTTACTTCAGAAGAATGGAAAGATGGCAAATAAATAACCTAAGACTTCACCTTAAAGATCTAGAAAAACAAGAACAATCCAAACCCAAAGTTAGTAGATGGAAAGAAATAATTAAGATCAGAGCAGAACTAAATGAAATAGAAACCTGAAAAACAATACAAAAGATCAATGAAACAAAAAGTTGGTTTTTTCAAAAGATAAATAAAATCAGCAAACCTTTAGCAAGGCTAACTAAGAAAAAAAGAGAGAAGACCCAAATAACAAAAATTAGAAATGAAAAAGTTTACAACTGACACCTCAGAAATACAAGAAATCATTAGAGACTACTGAACTATATGCCAACAAATTTGAAAATCTGGCGGAAATGGATAAATTTCTGGACACATACAAACTACCAAAACTGAGGCAAGAAGATATAGAAAATCTGAACAGACCAATAACAATAAAAGAAATTGAAGCTGTTATCAGAAGGCTCCCAACAAAGAAAAGCCCAGAACCTGATGGGTTCACTGAAGAATTCTACCAAACCTTCAAAGAGGAACTGATACCAATTCTCTACAAACTATTCCAAAAGATTGAAACACAGGCCATTCTCCCAAACTCGTTCTATAAGGCAAACTTCACCCTGATACTAAAACCAGACAAAGATACATCAAAAGTAGAAAACTACAGGCCAATATCCTTGATGAATATAGATGCAAAAATACTCAACAAAATACTAACAGAATACAGCAACACATACACAAAATTATACACCATGGTCAAGTGGGATCCATACCAGGGATGCAAAGTTGGTTCAACTTATGCAAATCAATACATGTGATACAGCACATCAATAAAAGCAAAGACAAAAACCATATGATCATTTCAAAATTCAACATTCTTTCATGATAAAGACTTTCTACAAGTTAGGTATAGATGGAAAGTATCTCAACACAATTAAAGCCATATATGATAAGCCCACTGCTAATATCTTTCAGCTTTTTCCTTAAGAATAGAAACTAGACAAGGATGCTCACTCTCACCACTCCTTATTCATCATAGTGTTGGAAATATTAGCCAGAGCAATCAGAGAAGAGAAGGAAATAAAGGGCATCCAGATTGGAAAAGATGAAGTCAAACTGTCCCTGTTTCTGGATGATATGGTCCTGTACATTGAACAGCCTAAAACCTCTACAAAAAAACTCCTAGAGTTGATAAATGATTTCAGCAAAGTTGCAGGATACAAAATCAGCACACAAAAAATCAGTAGCATTTCTATACTCCAATAATGAACATGCAGAAAGAGAAATCAAGAAATCTTGCCCATTTACAATAGCCACCCCAAAAATTAAATACTTAGGAATAAAGTTAACCAAGGATGTGAAAAATCTCTACAAAGAGAACTACAAACCATTGTTGAGAGAAATTAAAAAGGACACAAGAAGATGGAAAGATATCCCATGCTGTTGGATTGGAAGAATTAGCATTGTGAAAATGTCCATATTACCCAAAGTGATCTATAGATTCAATGCAATCCCCATCAAACCTCCAATGTCATTTTTCTCAGAAATGGAAAAAACTATCCAGACATTTATATGGAGTAACAAAAGACCACACATAGCCAAAGCAATCCTGAGTAAAATAATAAATCTAGAGGCATAACACTAGCTGACTTTAAATTATATTACAAAGCTATAATAATCAAAATATCATGGCACTGGCATCAGAACAGAGACACAAATCAATGGAGTAAAATAGAGAACCCAGAAGTCAACCCATACACCTACAACCATCTGATCTTTGACAAAGGTAGCAAGTCCACACACTGGGGAAGAGACTGCCTCTTCAACAAATGGTGCTGGGAAAACTGGATATTCATATGTAGGAGAATGAAACTAGACCCATACCTCTCACCATATACCAAAGTCAACTCAAAATGGATTAAAGAATTAAATATACATCCTGAAACAATAAAACTCCATAAAGAAAACATAGGGGAAACACTCCAGGAACTAGGAGTGGGTACAGACTTCATGAATAGAACACCAAAAGCACAGGCAACTAAAGATAAAATAAACAAATGAGATTATATCAAACTAAAAAGCTTCTGCCCAGCAAAAGAAACAATCAACAGAGTGAAAAGACAACCAACAGAGTGAGAGAAAATATTTGCAAAATATACATCAGACAAAGGATTAATATCCAGAATATACAAGGAACTCAAACAACTTTACAGCAAGAAAAACAAATAACCCAATTAAAAAATGGGCAAAGAGGCTGAATAGGCATTTCTCAAAGGAAGATATATGAATGGCCAACAGATACATGAAAAAATTCTCAACTTCACTCAGCATCCAGGAAATGCAAATCAAGACCACTTTGAGATACCATCTCACTCAAGTCAGGATGGCTAATATCCAAAAGACTGAGAATGATAAGTGCTGGAGAGATTGCAGAGAAAAAAGAACTCTCATACACTATTGGTGGGACTGCAAAATGGTGCAGCTTTTATGGAAAATGGTATGGAGATTCCTCAAACAATTACAGATAGATCTACCATATGACTCAGCTATTCTACTGCTGGGAATATACCCAGAGGAATGGAAATCATCATGCCAAAGGGATACCTGTTCCCCAATGTTCATTGCAGCACTCTTTACAATAGCCAAGAGTTGGAACCAGCCCAAATGTCCATCATCAGATGAGTGGATACGGAAAATGTGGTATATCTACACAATGGAATACTACTCTGCTATAAACAAGAGTGAAATACTACCATTTGCAACAACATGGATGGACTTACAGAAAATTATTTTAAGTGAAACAAGTCAGGCACAGAAAGAGAAATACCACATGTTCTCACTTATTTGTGGGAGCTAAAAATAAATAAATAAGTAAACACACAAACAAACATCAGGGGGCAAGAAGAGACTACAATCACAGCAACTCCTTGAAGTTTTTAAGACAAGTGAACAGATATGATGTAGGGGGGAGGGGGGAAGAGGAATGGGTAAAGGGTCATTAAAATTGACTACAATGTATATTGAGAAGTTAAAATAAATAAATAAATAAATAAAACACAAGTACTCTAAATTGGGAGATAATTTCCCTCAAAGAAGTAACAGGAAAAAACAAAACAAAATGAACAAACATCAAAGACGAACAATAAAAGGGGAAGAAAGGAACAAAATATATTTAAAAAATCCAAACAAAAACTGATAAAATGCCAGGAGTAACATAACACTTTTCTATAACAACCTAAATGTAAATGGATTAAGTTCCTCACTCAAAAGACACAGACTGACTGATTGAATTAAAAATCTAGACCCAACTATAAGCTGTCTTCAAGAGGCTCATCTCACCTGTAAAGACGTATACAGACTAATAGTGAAGAGATGGAAAAAGAGATACCATACAAACAGAAACAAAAATAAGCAGGAGTAGTTATTCTTACACTGGGTAAAATAGACTTTAAACCAAAAAGCATAAAAAGAGGATAAGGATCTTTAAGAGCATAAAAGGATCTTTCCATTATGAAGACATAAATACCATAAATATGTATGCGCCCAACACCAGAGCACCCACATATATAAAGCAAACACTATTAGACCTAAAGAAAGAGATAGATCCCAATACAATAACAATTGGGAACCTGAACATCCCTCTCTCAGCATTGGACAGATCATCTAGGCAAGAAATCAACAGGGCAATACAAGATTTAAACTGCACTTCAGACAAATTGGAGCTGGCAGGAGTCTACAGAACATTTCATCCAACAACCACAGAATGTATATTCTTCTCATCAGCACATGGAATATTCTCTAGGATAGACTACATGTTAGGTCACAAATCAAGTCTCAACAAATAAAAAAGTGAAATCATTCAAAGATCTTTTCAGACCACAAAGGATTGAAACTAGAGACCAATAACAAGTAAAACTCTGGAAACTGTACAAATACATGGAAATTAACATGTCCTGAATGTCCTATAGGCCCAAGAAGAAATTAAACAGGAAATCAAAATATTTCTTGATACTAATGAAAATAAAGACACATCATACCAATGCCTGTGGGATACTGCAAAAGCGGTACTAAGAGTGAAGTTTATTGCAATAAATGCTTACATCAAAAGAAAAGAAAGATTTCAAATAAACACCCTAATGCTACACCTCAAAGAACTAGAAAAGCAAGAGCAATCCAATCCCAAAATTATTAGATGGAAAGAAATAATTAAGATGAGAGCAGAACTAAATGAAATAGTTACAAAATGATACAAAAGATCAATGAAACAAAAAGTTGTTTTGTTTTGTTTTGTTTGAGAAGATAAACAAAATAGACAAACCATTAGGTAGGCTAAATGAAAAAAGAAGAGAGGAGACTCAGATAACAAAAATCAGGAACAAAAAAGGAGGCATTACAACTGATACCACAGAAATACAAAAATCATTAGAGACTATTATAAACAACTATATGCCGACAAATTTGAAAAACTGGATGAAATGGATAAATTTCTGGAAAATGCAAACCACCAAGACTGCATCAAGAAGAAATGGAAAACCTGAACAGACCAATAACAAGCAATGAGACTGAAGTAATGAGGAGTCTCCCAACAAAGAAAAGCCCAAGACCAGATGGCTTTATTGCTGAATTCTAACAGATCTTTAAAGAGGAATTATTACCAATTCTCTTCAAACTATTCCAAAAAATTGAAACTGAGGCCATTCTCCCAAATTCGTTCTACGAGGACAACATCACCCTGATACCAAAACCACACAAAGATACAACAAAAAAAGAAAACTATAGGCCAATATCTCTGATCAACATAGGTGCAAAAATCCTCAACAAAATATTAGCCAACAGAATACAGCAATTGATGGAGTTTGGATGTGTTGTCCCCTCCAAAACTCATGTGGAGATTTGATACCAGATGTGGCAGTGTTGGAAACTGATTGAGTCATGGGGGCGGATCCCTCATGAATGGATTAATGCTCTCCCTGGGGGAGGGGGGATTAATGAGTGAGTTCTCACTCTATTAGTTCCTGCGAGAGCTCGTTGCTTAAAAAGACTCTGGCACCTTCTCTCTCTCTCTCTTACTTCCTCTAGCCATGTGATCTGCTTGTACCTGCTGACTGCTGGCTGACTGCCACTTTCTGCCATGAGAAGAAGCAGTCGAAGGCCCATGCCAGATGCAGCTGTCCCAGAATTGTAAGCCAAATAAACCTCTTTTCTTTCTAAATTACCCAGTCGCAGGTATTTCTGTTATAGCAACACAAAATGGACTAAAACAGCAACATATCAAAAAAAGTTATACACCATGATCAAGTGGGACTCATCCTAGGGATGCAAGGATGGTTCAACACATGCACGTCAATAAATGTGATATACCACACCAACAAAATCAAGGACAAAAACCATATGATTATCTTGACAGATACAGGAAAACCATTGGACAAAATTCAACATCACTTCATGATAAAAACTCTCAGAAAATTAGGTATGGAAGGAAAGAATCTCAACACAATAAAAGCCATATATGACAAACCCACTGCCAAAATCATCCTGAATGGGGAAAAGCATTTAAGATCAGGAACAAGACAAGGATGCCCACTCTCACCACTCCTATTTAACATAGTATTGGAAGTATTAGCCAGAGAAATCAGGCAAGAGAAAGAAATAGAGGGCATCCAGACTGGAAAAAACAAAGTCAAATTGTCCGTTTGCAGATGACACCATTCTATATACAGAGAAACCTAAAGATGCTACAAAAAACTCTTAGAGTTGATAAATGATTTCAGTTAAGTTGCAGGATAAAAAAATCAGCATGCAAAAACCAGTAGCATTTTTATACTCCATTAATGAACTAGCAGAAAAAGAAATCACAAAAGCAAACCCATTTATAATAATCACCTACAATATAAAATACCTAGGAATAAATTTAACCAAGGAGGTGAAAGATCTTTACAATGAGAACTACAAATCATTGCTGAAAGAAATCAAAGAGGACACAAAAAGATGGAAAGGCATTCCATGCTCTTGGATTGGAAAAATTAACATTTTGAAAATGTCCATACTACCCAAAGTGATCTACAGATTCAACACAATCCCTATCAAAATACCAGTGACATTCTTCACAGCAATAGAAAAAAACAATCCTAATGTTCATATGGAACAACAAAAGACGCTGAATAGCCAAAGCAATACTGAGCAAAAAAAAAAAAAAAAAAAAAGAGCTGGAGACATAGCACTACCTGACTTCAAATTATACTACAACAAAGCTATAGTGATCAAAACAGCATGGGACTGGCATAAAAACACACACTCAGACCAATGGAACAGAATAGAGAACCCAGAAATCAATGCACATACTTACAGCTAATGGATCTTTGACAAATACACCAAGAACATACATTGGGGAAAAGACAGCCTCTTCAATAAATGGTGCTGTGAAAATTGGACATCCATATGTAGAAGAAAGACACTAGACCCCTACCTCTTGCCATTTACCAAAAATCAACACAAAATGGATTACAGACTTAAATCTAAGACCTAAAACTATAAAATGCTTAAAAGAAAACATAGAGGAAAAACTTTAGGAAGTAGAATTGGGCAAAGACTTCATGAATAAGACCCCAAAAGCACAGGCAACAGAAGAAAAAAATAAACAAATGTGATTATACCAAACTAAAAAGCTTCTGCACAGCAAAAGAAACAATTGACAGAGTGAAAAGACAACCTACAGAATGGGAGGTGTATTAGTCCATTTATACTGCTTATAACAAAATACCTGAAACTGGGTGACTTATAAAGAAAATGAAATTTATTGCTTACAGTTTCTTAGGCTGGGAAGTCCAAAGTCCATCTGGTGGTGGCAACAGTGACCCAGGGGTCTCACATTGCAAGATGATGGAAGCAGAGAGAGCAAGAGAGAGAGACAGAGTCTCCTCTTCTTTTAAAGCCCTCAGAACCACACCCCTGACCACCGTTTTAAATCCATTCACTGTTGCACAGTCCTACAATCCAATCACCCCTTCAAGGCTCCACCTTTCAATTACCATAATAGGATTTCCCACCCTCTTAACAGTCACAGTGGGGGCTGAGTTTCTAATACATAAAATGTGGGGGATACAATTCAAGCTTCAATTAGTTTTGGGGGGGCATAATTCAATCCACTACAGGAGGTAATATTTGCAAACTATGCATCCAATGAGGGATTGATATCCAGAATATACAGAGAACTCAAACAATGGTTAAAAAAAAAAAAACCCAAAGACCAAAAACCAGGTAACTGGATTTAAAAATGGGCAAAGGAGGTGAAAAGACATTTCTCATATGAAGACATACAAATGGCCAACAGATACATGAAAAAATGCTCAACATCACTCAGCATCAGGGAAATGCAAATCAAAACCACATTGAGATGTCATTTCACCCCAGTTAGACTGGCTATTATCAAAAAGACAGAGAATACAAATGCTGGCAAGGATGCAGAGAAAACGGAAGACTCCTACACTGTTGGTGGGACTGTAAATTAGTGCAGCCATTATGGAAAGCAGTATGAAAGTTCCTCAAATAACTACAGATAGAAGTACCATATGATTAAGCAATCCCATTGCTGGGTATATACCCAAAGGAATGGAAAGCATCATGTTGAAGAGATACCTGCATTCCCATGTTCATTGCAGCTCCATTTAGTCAAGAGTTGGAACCAACTTAAATGTCCACAATTAGATGACTGGCTAAGAAAAATGTGGTATATCTACACAATGGAATACTGTTCTGCCATAAAAAAGAATGAAATTCTGCCATTCACAGCAACATGGATGAACTTAGAGGAAATTATGTTAAGTGACATAAGCCCAGCACAGAAAGAGAAATACCACATGTCCTCATGCATAAGTGGGAGCTGAAAAATAAACAAATTAAAAAAAAAAAAGAAAGGAACAACAATCACAATAATCCATTGAACTTTCAAAAGGAGAGAATAGAACTGAGGCCACCAGACGTAGGAAAGCAGAATGGGGAGGGAGTTAAGTGAGAAATTGTTAAAGGGCCACAAAAAATGTTTACGTTGTGTAATGTTGAACATGCTAATTATCCAAAAAAAAAAAAAGTAAAAAAAAGTGCTTGCTGTTATAGGGAGAAAAAAGGGAGAATGATTTAAAAAGAAGAAAGAAAGAA